>NW_022145603.1:4683909-5041409 GCF_000002235.5 Strongylocentrotus purpuratus
TGTTTGGTATATATATTTTTCCATTTCATAATAACGTTTTACAGCTGATTAAATTATATCAAATGATGGTAGTTGATTTCGTAATTTAGCTGAAAATATTTCTTGTCTTACAACCATCAGAACACAGTTGAGTGCATTATTATTGCTACCGCAAAATCCAAACAATTTATTTTGATTTGTAAATTTGATCCTTTCCCCCGTATAACGAAATATCCAGCAAATTATTCGTGTTTTTCAAGAGAAAAATCTTTCCATCCATATATAATTTGTCCATAACTATCAGTCGACGTGAAATTTTCTTCGGATGACTAGTTTACGGGCCATGTTATATAAATATACTTATATATATCCGAAACAAATTAAACATGATAAACAAATAAAACCCCACTGAAGATTGATAGTTTATTGTACGAATTTTCGGACTGCAAACTCGTTCCTCCTTTGGTGGGTTATACATAAAAATGCACCTCTTCACACTCATGTTGAGAAGAGGAAAAATCACCTGATGGGACTTTAATATGTGAAAATATGAGGGCCACCATGCCTTTATCCAATACCATCAGTATTTTCCCCATTTGAATTCCGTGCCAAGCTCATACATTAATATTATTTTGCGGTTATTGTGAATCCTGCTCGATTCCGGTAACTTGATATCCGCCTCTGCAATTAGATCCTCCTATCCTATTTTACGAAGGGGTTTATCTTTTTAGAAATACAAGTAGGCCTATGCTATATTTAGTTTGATATATATATATATTTATATATTTTCTTTCTATTTTTTTTTTTGGAGGGGGGGGGGGAGGGCGGGGGAGGGACAAAAGCAGGTTCCAAGAACGATATATATTTTTCCTTTCTTTTCTTTTCTTTTCTTTTCTTTTCGTTTCTTTTCTTTTCTTTTCTTTTCTTTTCTTTTCTTTTCTTTTCTTTTCTTTTCTTTTCTTTTCTTTTCTTTTCTTTTCTTTTCTTTCTTTTCTTTTCTTTTCTGTTCCTTCCTTTCCTTTTCTTTTCTTTTCTTTTCTTTTCTTTACTTTCCTTTCCTTTCCCTTTTCTTTTCTTTTCTTTTCTTATTTATGAGTGAGAAATTGAATTAATTTGATTTTTCGGCATTTCGCGAAAATTTCTAGACCTTCATGTAGCTCAATACAACACTCCGAGATTTACAAGAGGGATTAACAAAAAAATCTTTCCCACTCATAGAAAGTGTCAAATTTGACTGAGAATCTTTTATTTTAAAGGGGAGGGGGGCGGGGGAACTATTCTCCTTTTATTTAGGTAACGTGATGTGATAAAGCGAAAGAAAGAGAGAGATAGAGAGAGAAGAGTGAGAGAAAGATAAAAAAGAGAGGAAAAAAGAGAGAGAGAGAGGGTGGGAGTGCTGTTAGACATATACACGCGCATGCGCAATCCCGGTGGTTTTTTCCCCAGATAAAGCGTGCATGTCGAGTATGGAGGTAGATACTTTATGATGTCATCGTTTGAATATAGGCGAGAGATTAAGGTGTTTGTGGCTTATTAGCCGTTTCGTGACGTTAGTCAGTTTACTATCATAATGTTAGGAAAGGGCTCAGGGGTGGCAATGTAAGAACTTCAGTAGCTGGATAAGATGAAGTTCTTTAATACAATATCTATAGCTTCCTAATACCTAGACAATCCATCATTCACGGTTGTCTATCCTAGCCAACAAGGCTCTGACACGGATTTTACTCATCGAGTGTCGTTTTGCTAAATCTCTCCTTGGTTTTCCGCCAGTGCAATGTTAGTAATCATCTCCCGGAATCATCTAAATAAGGGGAAAGTTTCATTCCTGAATGTCATACGGCATTGATTTTATTAGTGCTCTTCGCATCATTATCAGCCTAAGGATTTGTGAATGTACATCGGTGTCAGGTTTCGAAACGTCAAGTGCGGGAAATGCTCTTCGTTCGCTGTCTGCATTTTGTTTCATTCAAACCCACTGCCACTTATCATTCTTGTAGCATCGGGGAATTTCGTGATTTCTTTCACTGATCGAAAGAAGTCCCATATCACTTTAACTCCGCGATTAAATCATCTTTCACACTGAGATGTGATTGAGCGAAACTTACTGGACTTGAACTTGCCTATTGAAGTATTTGTTTATAGATGTCATATCCTTGGAACGTTTCGATAGCATGATCAGTGTCAATTAGATCCTTTAATCATCAGTGTATAATGTCTTATTTGAACTTCGCTTCGGACTGGAAACGTACCGACTAAACCAAACCTTAGAGGCTCATTAAAATAGATTCTCATGCACTTGCATTTTATCAATTTAATTTGGATCATTTCTCATGCAAAGAGGCCTCTATCCTGCGATGGTTTTTTTTTTAAATGACATTTGTTTCCTCTCAATCTCCGGGGGATTTAATTTCACTCGTGCTGTTTCCTTCCGCTCAAGCAAAAGATAGCTTTCATGAACTGATCTTATTTTACATTTGGGCTTGGGTGAGACACAGTCAATCACTTTTTAGACAGGCAGCGGAAATAACTCGTCATTCTATAGTATCATTAAACGACAGATAGTATCTCCGTGTTACGTGCCAGTCAATGTCGATTGAACGATACAGGCTCGAACAAGCTTATAAAAAGCAAAACTATATCGCTGTTAGAAGTTTGATTGGTCAGTACTACATCACATAGACAGGAACAACTGCAACATTGAACATATACATTGGATATACGTGAAGTGAATGAATGAACTACACGCGACTAGCTGATCTGGACAAGGACAAAACATCTGCTGACTTTTTATTCAACGTTGTTGTCAAGAAAATATTCATCTAGAATTTCAAGTCATCATGCAGTGCCACACGTATTTCTCGTATCTGGTAAGTCTTTGCACCAGTTCATGGGCATGATTTCTATAAATCTCTATATTTTTATATTACTTATTTCCTAAGTGAAGTTGTCTTTTTTGTGCATGTATTTGTTAATCTCTTCTGGAAAGCGCTTTGATAAGTTTTGATTTGGAGGAAACAGTGGGGCATATTGTTATTATCATTATTATTGTTAATATAATCATTATTTCATATCATCATCATCATCATCATCATTTATATTATTATTATTTATATTATTCTTATCATTATTATCATTACTATTATTATTACTATTTATCAGTGTTATAATTATTATTATTATTATTATCATGAGCATTGTAATAATCATTATTATTGCGAGACTGCATTAGGCTGTTCATTTCACTATACTAAAAAATATTTAAATTTTACTTCATTTGTCAAATTTGTCTATGGTCATCACGCTCGCAACTATATACTTTCGACAAATCAACTCATGGTCACTTACAATACCCTATTGTATGTCCCTTAGAAATCATGTTCAGATTACGTAATAATCATGTTATTGTAATGTTTGCACATTTGTAAGGTGATAGACAAGGCCGTTGGAGATGTCATTTTAATCGATTTTTCGAAAGTAGTTGCGATCATGTTGGTCATTGATTCAAGAATATTTCTAACGGTTATAAGGTGAAACACTATGCGATTTGAACTTGAAATTGCATTGCATTACAAAAATAGGTCTACGGAACTCTAGAGCGGCGATTTCTTGTCATGACGTTGGAGGGGCAGTATTTGAGGAAGCTCAGCGATAGGGCCAGGAGATGGGATGTCAGTATACACCCCGCCCCTCCCTCTCTCCCGAATATAAGAAGATGCGTTTTTGTTGTATAGAAAATCAGATCAGAAAATAATATTACTGCTCTTTCTGCGTCCCCTGCGATTAATATTACTCCAGCATTGTCAGACACAAATTATTTTTACCGGAGTCGAAATGGACCAAGTGTCTCCAAAGCACAGTGTCCAAGGACGTAAGCACTGAGCAAGGTTCGAACCTCAGACCTCCTGTGTGAGAGTCACGGGTCTTGTTGCGCGGTGCCCCTGCTAAGGTCATTTTGCGACGGACCGAGGAAAGTTGTGTAGTTTGAAAATATTTCAAAGACGACCCAAAGCCAGACGGAAGTAGTTACTAATTGTCACCTATCAATCAATCAATCAATCAGTGTATTTTAGATAACCCTTGTGATCACTATTTGGTTCAAAATAATAACAAACATGTCAGGAATATGAAAGCAAACCATTTTGCTCAACTGATTAAGAAAAGATTACATTCACGGGATCGATTTATGGATTGTTATTGACCTAGTTAAACATCCAATACCTTCATTTGATCAAGGGAATGACTTACCTCATGAATCATCACACTCATGTTTCACTTTAAAGGCCCACTGCATTACTTGTAGCTACTTGCGCCCTCTTACAACAAACAATGCCTAATCGGTGACCATTGGTCCCCCATGATCCTCTTTTCCTTATGTTAACTGAGAGCTGAGTTGATGAGATAACCACCTGCCCAGTGACCTTGCAGGGCGCTCTAGTCCCTCCTGTAAACTATGGCAGATAAGCTTTAAGATCCTCAACAGTTCATGAGGGCCAAAACAAAGTTTTCAGAGTTATTTTCCTTCTGTCCAGTTCTGTATTTGTTCTGGTTTGTTTTGTATATGATTATTTTTAGTTTTTGTTCGCATGCTTTCGGTGTAGATATAACATACAACTCCACAAAGTTTCAAGTCATAATCCACTTGGAATCATATGAGACGAGAGGGGAGGGGGGGGGGGTCGAGGGGAGCATTCTACAGTCAAAATACGTTTATCTTCTTTCACTTTTATGTACTACAGGATGTGATTAAAATAATGTTGTCCCTCTACCAGCAGATTAACTACATCATAAGTCATAAATCATGTACATTGTTAAACATTCTCAGGCAGAAAGTATGGAAGTATTGAAGCAAGGTTGATTGCATATCATAACATATATATTGTAATTGATACTATACTTGTCATCTTTAGCATATAAAAACATCATAAACCAGCAATCACAATGTTAAGCTGACATCATAAACTCAAAGTCAACAAGAGACTGTGTATTAATAATCAACTACCGTTCTTTATTTAGAATATCCAGATTAATAAAAGCATTGCTCAAGAGCACGAGGATTATTTTTGACATCCTAACTACAGTTTCTAATTTCTTGTTCCCCTAGCGGAGATTATTCAGCGTGTTCAGTTTCAGCACGGAATCTATAGTGATAAATTCCCCGCGGTTTCCAACTACAAGCCACGATGATATATACATGCATGTGCGATCAGAAAAATTTGTTGTGACGACGTTATTGTTGTAATAGATAGCAATGGTTTTCACGCATAGGTATTGCCATAATGTAATTAATTCACTTGTAGAAATTGAGGGATTTATACGCAGCAATTTATTGAAATAAAAGTTTAAAAATTAAAATCCATTCGGCTTTCCATTACCAACAGTATAACTGCGTTTTAGGCATTTTGTTTTACACAGGAAATTGCCCCCCAAAAGTTGAAGGATTATTAGACTTTCTTTTTATAAAGGGTTGACCTGATTCGTGAAATTAGGGACTTTTAGATTTGCGTGGACTGATACGTGTGACGTCCATTCAAGGCAGTGCATTAAAAGGACGTCGATCGTAGCAATCCACGTTGTTATTGTGCAAATCTAAAAGTCCCTATTGAGATTTTACAAGCGTCCATTGATAATTGCGTGCAATGATCGTGATGAGCGCGTCAAGTTTCATTATTAAGTTTGACCTGATATACCTTGCCATGGTGACAGTGTTTGACCGACAATATGTTATTGTATATCCCATAGCATATTATTGTATATTATTAGATAGAATATGAGATTTCTAAAGAAGTTTAGTTTCCAAACAAAGAGAGAAAACATGATTTTAAAAAGCACCCTAGTTTTGAAACGTAGAGCCAACCGGGGTTTTTAATGCCCTTCATCCTGTATTAAGTTTCGTAAAATATATTATGAAAATAAATAATATGCAGACATCCAGGCAAACAACAAGACAGATTACTATGAAAGGAGTTTGTATGTGTGTGTGTGTGTGTGTGTGTGTGTGTGTGAGAGAGAGAGAGAGAGAGAGAGAGAGAGAGAAATAAGATAACGAGTTGCACATGATTAAAGGTAATACAAAGTTTTGGGAAATATTTAAAATTGGCTGGGTAGTGATTCTTCACAATTTTCATATATTTGGATGCCCCTGTGGATGTATTATAAGCACTAGAAAATTTAGCCCCTAAAACACTTCTGCTTTCGAGAAAAATGGAATATAAAAATTTACCGGTGCTCCCGGTAAATTTTGATAAATTTCAAATAGCGCCTACGGCCATACAATGGTAGCTGCGACCATGAAAATTTCAGAATATGTAGGTGTGATACATAATTTTCAGAAAGGAATAGCCACTCGGTCTATTTTAGTCAAGAAACATTGTTTTATAGCTTAATTAATATCTTGATCTTAAGAGGGAGCTAAACAACATAAAGAGTTTATTATTTACAATTTCATAACTTTAGACTCGATTTCAACCGCGACAACGATCACTGAATAGTGTAGGATCGCATATGCTTCCGATATGTTAATTTGAACCAAATTCATGACCCTATACCAAAACTTTGTATTACCTTTAAACACATCATACACGCACAAGCTGATTAGTGATGACAGTAGGATATTGGATAGGTGTGTCTGCAATTTGTCAACCAGAAAGTTTGGTCTCAAAACAATGCTTTGATTCGATATTGAACACTGCCACACTGACTAAAAGGTTAGAGGTCATCGTGACATACAAAAAAATAGATTAGATAAAGAGAAAGAGGGGGAGGAGAGGGAGAGAGAGAGACAGAGAGACAGAGAGAGACAGAGAGAGACAGAGAGAGAGAGAGAGAGACAGACAGACTGACTAGAAGCAGACAAAAGAATGAATACAAAATAAGTCAAGGCTCGAAAAGAAGTTGTTGCAGAAAATATTTTATTTTCAAACTCAAACGTCTGGGTGAAATGTTCAAAATGCGAATTGATAACTTAACACGGGAAGTTTCATGCAGGGTCCTTCCTTGTCTCGTTATAATAGTTTGGTTAAAATCAAAGTGGTTGAAGCTGGGTGGAATTGGAAATTCCAGGGAATAAAACCATGAAGACAATCCTTTAAAGGCCCACTGCACTACTTATATCTACTTGCGCCCTCTATTTAACAGACAATGCATAATCGGTGATCATAGGTCCCCCATGATCCTCTTTTTCTTATGTTATTTGAGAGCTGATTTGATGAGATAGCCACCTGTCCAGTGACCTTGCAGTGTGGTATCATCCCTCCTCTACACTAGTACTGATGGGCTTTAACTTAAACAGTGATGAATGCCTCGATAGATGATGGACCGCCATAAGTCCTCGTGTAAAGAAAAAAAAATACTAAAGGGGAGCAGAAATATAAGAAGGGGGGTGCTAACATAGTTTAACCGATGTGGGTTTCTTAGCTAATTTGTTTATGTTTATTATTCTATTCTATTCATTTTTTTCAGCTCGTTGGTTTAATTGGAAATTAGACCAAAGCCTCTAACTTTTTAAAGGGATGAGAATATAATGATTTTCGTTCAAAGATAATGTTTGGCATCTTGTTTCTATTGTTTAATTTGAACTTTTCCAGTCTGTTTAAAGGGAAATGAAAGCAATTATGTTACATTTTTATATTTACCCGATCACGCACACACACACACACTCTCTCCATCTATCTTCCCCTCTCTATAACTCTCTATTTTTGTTCTCTCTCACTCTCTATATCTCTCCCTCTCTCTCTCTCTCCCTCTCTCTCTCTCACCCTCTCTCTCTCTCTCTCCCTCTCCCCTCTCTCCATCCCGTATTCTACCCAATATTAATAAGAAAATGAAGTAATTCCCCTTTTCTTCATTTCTTCTTAATATCTCCCTGCCAAACACTCTCCGTGCAATTACTACTTGTGTAACAGTTTCCCTTGATAGTGTCTTCCCATTATACATGTATCTATCTACTCGTGTATCAGGGGGTAATAGTAAACTGCTCAAGTCTTGACCCAGAATGAGAGGCACTTGTTTACAAGCGGCTATTAATAAAAGGGGAAATCAATGATGTCTGAAGTAGAGCATGTGATTGACCTATTGTTATCGCTAGGCACGCAAAGGAAGTGATATATATATATTGCGCATGTTGCGTGCATGAGACTTTCCATTTGATAAGACAATTTTTGTGTAATTAATACGTTTCCCGTTTCAGGAGTATAATTATTTGAATAATGATAGTTTCCCGAAGGTTACCAAACACCATATTCACAGAAAATCACTGGTATTCACATACTCAACTTCGGTTGTATTGATCATACGAAATTATCTTTTTTTCCCTTTTTGTTTTCCTTTTCTGTTTTGAATTTCTAATTTCAGCTGTTAGATGTATCCCTGCTCACATCATCATTGTGTTCTTACAAGAAACTTAAAGGCACACTGTCCTACTTGTAGCTACTTGCTCCCTCTATATAGAAAACTTCACCAATCGGTGCCTGTTGGTCCCCCATGATCCTCTTTTTCTTATGTTAAATGAGAGCTGAGTTAATGAGATAACCACCTGTCACAGTGACCTCGCTGGCTCGCTGGGTGGTCTAATCCCTTCTTGCTGAAGTAGTAAAGCCTACCTTTAATGTATGTACACTTTATTATAACGCTGTGGGTTTTTTTCTGTGAGAATGGAAGTGATGTCATGACTCGGTCATTTTGAAGTGCCTGGGTCCTCGAAGTTTATTAATTACCACGCTAATACGCTTAAAGACAGGAAACCTAATATGGAAGAGAATAGATTAACATTTTGAAGGACTTTCATTTTATGGTACTTACAGCTAATTACAGCTACTTATAGCTATATCCTTGCGCCCTCTATATAGCAAACAAAGTCTAATCGGCGACCATTTGTCCCCCATGATCCTATTTTTCTCATGTTAATTGAGAGCTGATTTGATGAAATAACCGCCTATCAGTGACCATGCAGGGAGATAATCCCTCCTGGCCAAACTAGTGCAAATAGGCATTAAAGAACGGCTATCTTAAAATAATGTCATCAAAATTGGCACAATGTTAGCTATGGATATTGTCCCGTATGTAGATGTATCCCTGCTCACGTCCTCGTGCTGTTCTTAGTTTAAATAATCTTTAGAAATATTCAGTTATTTTCAAAGAAATTAAATATATATTCTTATGCTGAGGGTTTTTTTTCTGTGAGGATATAAGTGATGTCATAACTCGGTAATTTTGAAGTGCCTGGATCCTTCCTTAAAGTTAATTACCATGCTATTACGCTTCAGACCGGAAACCTGTATTATGGAAGAGAATAGAATTACATTTTGAAGGACTTTCATTTTATGGTACTTACATGTATAATCATAGGAGATTGCCCATTACTTTCATTTTAACAGACTGATCATACCCTGGATTAAAGGCATCGTTTAACAATGTTAAATCTGAGATGCACGGCCCTACGTGTTATATCAGTGTCTGTGATATCGTGTAATATTTAAGCCCTAAACAAAAAATCGCGCTTCAAAATGATCAAGAAGTGCCTCAAAAAGTAAAAATCTTTGATTGACCTGTTTTACCATATTCGCTTTCCCCAATAGCATGTAGTGTTATGAAAACCGTTAGGCAAACTCAAAATTTGGTTTCGATTTCCAATCATAAATATCTTGATAATCAGACAGGCGATTGGCTTGTAGAAGTCATGGGGTTCCTGACTGACCTGAAGGTTTATAACTATCATTGCAGCATGAGCTAAATCCAGGATCTTGTCTCAGAATCTGAGACAAAGTTACCGGATCCCTTTAAAGGAATCTATTTATTGAGTTTATTTCTTGTAGTTTCAAAATTTTCCCATGAATAATGATGAGGAATAAAATGTAATTTTTGTCAATCGATGTTCGTAATTCATCTCATTTTCCAAAGCCATCAATTTTAAATGTTGTTACTAATCAAATAATGTGACGTATCCATGATTGATCGAGACAATCAATAGATAACTATCGACTGTTAGAGGTAACAATAACATTGGATACACAGTAACGGTGTGCGATAAAGGTTTAAAGGCCCACTGCACTACTCTTTGCTACTTGCGCCCTCTTTATTACAGACAATACATAATCGGTGACCATTGGTCCCCCATGATCCTCTTTTCTTATGTTATTTGAGAGCTGAGTTGATGAGATAACCACCTGTCCAGTGACTTTGCAGTGTGGTCTAATCCCTCCTTTACACTAGTACTGATGGGCTTTAAAGCCTTTGGGACTACAACTTGGCCAGTCCGTCTACTACTCGATCGGTCTATCGCTCACTTGGTCTAATTTTCAGTCGCTCTGATTCCTAGTTCGTCTTATAATCATTGCACGTTTCATTATTTTCGTTCTCTGTAACTTCTCATATGTTTAATATATTTACCTTGTTAGGCGCTTTGAGCATCCCTTGGGGAGGATTATGTGCGCATTATAAATTGTGTTATTATTTTATGATTATTAGACCATACACACTGTGGCTGCCTTCATAAATCTTTATATGAAGGAGTTTCGTCTAACAATAAATCCAACTGTTGTTATTCACAAGGCACACCGATGAAAATTAACACTGGAAACAATTTGCTAAAGTCCAACCAACTTCTGTTTTATTCAGCAACTCGTAACTTCACTTTCATATCTTCGGTAAAACCTTCAGATAACAATCTGTAATGATAATAAACAAACAAACATATAATGAATAAATGTTTCAGCATGTAAGCATATAAAACCCTATAGCTAAATTAAAGATACTGATTACAACACATTAATATATGACACAAGATTAAAGTTAAACTGGATTAAATATCTATGTGAACACACCCTGCATTGAAACTATGCAGTAAACTATTAAACAGTACACACAAGCAAACGTACATGAGTGTGAACAGGGCCGCATTCAGATGCGGTTCGTCACTTAAGTTCCTGTGCTAAATAACTAACAAAGAAAATTGTTTCTTTCCTAAACACTTAGTTTTGCTCTAAATTCGACATGAACTATATATAATAAACAAGTTATCATCTACATAGTAGCAGAATATTTGCTACTTTGAAACACTAAAATGTACTGTAACTTCTGCTTACAAAGACAAAGAACTCGGCTTTCTACACTATACATTATACACACTCATCTCTTTGTCTACTCCTAAAAGCTAGGTACAACATCTAACATCATCTTTACGAAACTCCTATAAAATTCTACCAAACTCAACTGAGATTATATTAAGATACATCCTAGCATTCTAGTATATATCAAATAACATATATAGAAATAGATATCGTATTCTTACCGAATTGGGCCTGTAGTTTGTTCCACAAAATAACTAAAAACTTTCTGCTGCAATGTTATGTAACTCGGACCTTACTGCATCACTTCGACATTCAGAATGACTGGGGTTTGCTTCTCCCAGAACATAGGTGGAGAAGAACAAAGAACTTCCTGTCTCTGTGACTAGTAGTATAATCTTAAAGTAAACAATAGCCCCCAAGATATGCTGGTAGGCATATTAAGACACTGGTAGTCTCATAATAAGACTCTTCAAACTATATAAGAAATGCACATTTCTTCACTACATCCTGATGTAGTGACATGGCTCCTTTAAATGTTAGTAACATTTACTAAAATAACTGTTAATATCCAAATTTAAGACTACGCTACAACATAGATAGACATACTGCACTACTATTACTACCAAGGAACAACATTAACCTCTAACGATCTTTCATGTAACATTCATGAACATTAAGAGAACATTAAAAGAAATCAACTTTACCCAACAATGCTCCAAATACTGCTTGATAAACAATCCCGATTAGTGTAATACACAAAGTTAAACTTAGATGTATATCAAGTATACTTAATCAACCCCTTCCGTTGATAACCACATGAATACATAATCATATGTATTGTAAATTAGTAAACACATTAAATGAAGACACTCCTGACATCAGGAACATATTATACAACAATAAGATAAAGGCTCCTTGAGGGGGAATCCCTACTGTCTTCTGCGTGATAATGACAAAACTTGTTTGCAAATATAAGATAAGACAACAAGAAATGTAAAAAGTCATGAAACTCAGATAAAGGTAGAAATCTAGAAAGAGGGAATGAATGAGAAAGTGAGAAAGTGATTGAGAAAGAAAGAGAAATGGAAAGAAAAAGACAGGTCACGATTAGTTTTACATCTCTGTTATTAACAACAGAACTAATTATTCCTAAGACTCTACCGGCAGTAGTAACACGAGTTTGTGGACGGGTCTATCAAGGTAACAAGGTTTCTTCAGACGTTTACCATTACTGTCCAGAGCTCCATCAGCCATGAGGAGCTTTACCTTTCTAACGCGTCCGTCTTGACTAGGAAAAACTTCTGCTACCCTTGCCAGAGGCCACTGGAGGCGAACATCTTCAGTCTCCTTCGCGATGACTACATCGCCGATGGCCAAGTCTCTCTGCGTTCGCGTCCACTTCTGGCGGGGCTGTAACTGCTGGAGGTACTCTCGGCGCCAGCGTAGCCAGAATTCATTGGCTAGATACTGCACACGTCGCCACCACTTTCTAGAGTACTTGTCTTCGCCCTGGAAGTTTCCAGGTGGTGGTAAGATTACTTTCGGCTTCATTGTCAGAAGATGGAGTGGGCACAGAGGTTCTGGTGCTTCGGCGTCACTCAGGTTATTGGTGGTGAGAGGTCGAGAGTTGACGATACATTCTGCCTCTGTCATAAAAGTTCGAAAAGATTCGTCGTCAAGCTGGCTGCCTGCCTTAGCAAGTAAGGTGTCCAAGGCCCTTCTCACCGTCTGAATCTGCCTCTCCCAGACACCGCCCATGTGCGAGGAATGTGGAACGTTGAATTTGAATGGTATCCACTCAACACCATTCTCTAGAAGGTATTCTTGCACATGCTTCTGGTCCATTTCTTGTAGAGCTTGTTTCAACTCGTTTCTGGCCCCAATGAATGTTGTGCCTTGATCTGAACGGAGCTGTCGAACAGTTCCTCTTCGATTCATGAACCTCCTCAAGGCATTGATGAAGGAAGAGCTGGAAAGGCTGTTCGCAGTCTCAAGATGGATGCTTCTGGAAGACATACATGTGAAAAGGACACCATACCTCTTCACCTCGCTTCTCTTTTCCTTTAAAAGGAATGGACCGAAGTAGTCGACTGCACAGTAGGTAAAGGGGGCAGAAGGTTCAACTCTCTCCCTCGGTAGCTCCGACATCTTCTGCTGCAGGAGAGGCCCTCGTAGTTTTCTGCATGTTACACACTGTGAGATGAACTGTGAAACTGCAGAGGAACCTCCTATCACCCAGTAACCTCTTTGGCGAAGCTCGTTGTGGGTTAAGCCACGGCCCATGTGATTGACTCTACTGTGGCAATCATCGATCAGCAGTCTGGTGACATGGCATTTTCGGGGCAGGATGATTGGGTGTCTGATCTCTCTGGAAATATTTGCCCTGTCTATACGGCCACCAACTCTGATAATTCCATATTCGTCGAGAAAAGGATCAAGTCTATAGAGACAGCTCGTCTTCTTGAGTTCAGCATTCCTGGCCCTGGTCGCTTGTCTGTCGGTGACCTCTCCTGTAGCTTCCAGATTCCTCAGAGCCTGCATTTCCTCCAGGAAATGTTCTGCTTGTACACTTTTAAGGATCACCCTTTCAGCACTCTGAAGTTCGCCTAGAGAAAGCGACTCCTTGAAGGACGGCCTTTCAGCATCTGGAGATGAGCTCGAGATTTTCACAGCCTTGCTCTGCAGCTTGCCTTTGAGTTGAATACATCTGGCTACTGCCTTCTTTGCCCTGTGCCAGTTGGAAAAGCTATCCAGACGGCTAGTTTCGAAGTGACTTTCCTTCTCATCTCTTGCTCCTGTTTTAAGGGCAGTAGCACGCTTTAACTCTGGATCGCTTTCTTCCAGCTGGACGGGCGGCCTTGTAGGGTTGACTTCAAATATACCATCCGTCCAGAGAAATTCTGGTCCTCTCAGCCAACGGCTGTCTTGGGTAAGCTGCTTAGCAGACAATCCTCTTGAAGCGTCGTCTGCTGGATTCTCGGATGTGTCTACGTAGCGCCACATATCAGGATCTGTCAGGTCTCGGATCATCTGAATCCTGTTGGCTACATAGACATGGAATCTTCTGGCTTCATTCTGTATGTAACCCAGGACTACTTTGCTGTCAGTCCAGAAGAATTCCTTGAAGCTGTCATACTTGAGCTCCTGGTTCAGAAATCCACTCATTCTGGCTGATACTGTAGCTGCAGTTAGCTCGAGCCTTGGTATGCTGACCTGCTTCAGCGGGGTTACTCGGGACTTCCCGATAACAAAGGAGCAGTGGACCTTGTCTTGGGTGTTGACAAGTCGGATGTAGGAACACTGTCCATATCCCTCTTGGCTTGCATCCGAAAAGTGGTGAAGCTCCACTGCCTTGACTTCACCAAAATCACGTGGCTTGTAACATCTGGGTATCTGGAGGTTCTCCAACTCAAGCACCTCCTGCAGCCATCTTTCCCAGCGTGGACGGAGATCTTCTGGTATTGGACTGTCCCAGTCCAATTTGCTTCGGCAGAGCTCTTGCAGGATTTGCTTTCCTCTCAACATAACGGGGCTAAGGAAGCCACAAGGATCGTAGAATGAACTCACTGTTGAGAGAACTCCTCGTCTGGTGAAAGGCCGTTCCTTGAGCTCTATCTTGAAGTTGAAGACGTCATTCTTGATGCACCAAACGACTCCGAGAACTCGTTCTAGAGTCGATGGACTTCGAGCTAACCCAAGCTCCTTTTTGTCCGTAAGCCCTTCCTTCTTGGTGAAACTCTCTTGCACTTCCCTTTCATTGGATACAATCTTATGCAGTGTTAGACCTGCTTTTGCACAGATCGCCTGACTGTTCTTGAGAAGCTGGATCGCCGATGCAACATCTGGCTCGGATCTCAAGCCGTCATCAACATAGAAATCTGTCCTGATGTAGTTAGCTGCTGGCGCTCCATATTCTTCTTCTCCGTCATCTGCAGCTCTTCTCAAACCGAACGTAGCTACTCCTGGTGAACTAGCTGCACCAAACAAGTGTACCTTCATGCGGTATTCCACAACAGCATTCTCGGGGTTTCCATCTTCCCACCACAGGAATCTCAACAGGTCTCTGTCTTCTGCTGCTGCGTAGAACTGATGGAACATACTTTTCACATCAGCGGCTACAGCTACTGCTTCCTTACAGAACCTGCAAAGCACTCCCAGGAGGCTGTTCATGGTGTTTGGACCTTGAAGTAGCATGTCATTAAGGGACACACCTTGATAAGTAGCAGAGCAATCAAAGACCACTCTGATCTTGTTGGGCTTTCTAGGGTGATACACGCCAGTATGAGGAATGTAATTAACCCGATCCTGTATCTGAAGACGGTCAGCTGGCACTCTCTCTGCATAATTCTGGATGACGTCATCCATGAATGCTCTGTAGTCTTCGCAAAATTTGGGGTTCTTCCGCAACCTTCCAGACAGCTGCTTCCATCTCTTCATAGCAAGTGGCTTGTTAAAGGGAAGATTTGGCTTTGCAGACTTCAGAGGTAGCGGCATCTCATAGTGGCCGTCGTCACGTCTGCGGATACCACTCTCCAGGATCTCCATGAATCTCGTCTCCTCCACGGAGTAAGGCTCACCATTAGCACCCGAGTCCTTGAAGTCCTGTTCCAGAATCTGTATGATTTTCTCAGTGTCCAGGATCTCCTTGGCCTTACTCGCATAGGCAAACTTTGGATGCCTCTCAATTGCAGATATCCTATTGCAGATCAGGACTCCATCATCCTGTACTGACGTCTGGCATACCTTGCCAACTACTCCCCATCCAAGTGCTGTCTTCATGGCATACGGGTCATCTTCTCCTCCTGCTATCACCTCTCGAGGGCGGATGGCTCGGGAACAGTTATTTCCAATTAAGAGCGATACCTTGACGCTTCTGTTGTATGGCATCAACTCATGAGCAACTGGCTCAAGATGAGGCCACTCCTTCAGGACTTCAATCTTGGGGATCTGGGATCTGCTAGCAGGAACAGAATCTCTAGAGAAGCACGGGGGTAGGTCGATCTCATTCTCCCTATTGAAGTCGAGCACCTGCAAACCGTTCACCTTCATGCTCTTGACATTGGCCGTTGCGTGCATGGTGGTGAGTCGGAGGGTGGTACTAGTTCCCTGTACTCCTAACTGTTCACACAGTTCGTCCGAAACGAAGCCTACATTACTCTGATCATCTAGGATGGCGTAATGGAGGAACTCCCGGGAAGGCTCGTCCTTGCATCTCACCCAGACTGGCACGATCATGCAGTGCTCCTGGCCATCTTGATCTGGAAGAGAGCATACGTTGGTGCACTTGGATGAGCCTTCCTCGTGTGGCCTTCTCTGGTTATTCCTTGGTCTATGCAGACAGGCAAGGTGGCGCCCTTCACAGACCTTGCAAACCTTCCTCTGAGTGCAGTCCTTGACCTGGTGACTGTCAGTAACGCCGCAACCCATACACAAGTTCTTTTGAAAGAAGAAACCCTTCCTTTCATGTAACAATTTCTTTGTAAATTCGTGACAGTCATCCAAATGATGCTCTCTCCCACAGTACGGACATGAGGAATACTCTCCCACGTTTGTCTTTGAAGATACATTTGTTGCAAAGGTCTTCCCTCTCGGCTGGTTGCGATTGCTGCGGTCCCCTTCGTACCGCTTTGGTCGTGCCTCACCACTTCGATTGCTGCGGTCACCTTCGTACTGCCTTGGTCGTGCCTCACCACTTCGCAGACCCTCTAGCTCAGGGATGTTGGCCTTGTTGGCGGCTCTGCTGACAAACTCGGCAAAGACTTCAAATGGAGGGTAGTTCCCAAGACCCCTTGTCTGCCATTTATTTACCTCGTCCCGCCATGACCTTTCTAGATGTAGGGGCAGTTTGTTCAACATCTTTATGTTTTCTTGAGGATAGTCCAATATCCCCAAGGATGACTCTGTTGACTTAGCCGATACCACCTGCTCTAGAAAGTCTGAGAATTGACGGAGTCCTCCAGGATCCTTGTCGAAGATACGTGGCCAGCTGCTCAGCTTCTTCGAAAATGCTGTACTGATAATACTGCCACTGCCGTATCTTTTTTGTAACAGTTCTGTGGCTTGGAAATATGCCTCGTCTGTGCCCAGCAGGATGTAGTGCTCTACGACCTTCCTTGGCTCTCCTGCTACGTAGCTATTCAAATAGCTCAGCTTGGTAGCTCCGTCGAGGGGTTTGGAGTCCACCAAGTTTGAAAAGGCATTTTTCCAAAGCCTGTACCGTAAAGGATCGCCACTGAATATAGGTATCTCTAACTTTGGAAGTTGACTAGCAACAGCAAGTCTCTGTGTCGTCATATTCTGTTGCATGATGGCCTTTGCCATATCAGTCATCGACTCTGCCATCTTTTCAAACCCTGTCTGGCTAGAGGTGCCGTCAAGAGGAGGAGTTGCTGTGCCAATTGTCACGTCTTGCTGAGATTTGAAGAATCTGTGGACGGAATCTCCTGGCTGTTCCTTTGGCAAGGTAATATGTTCGATGGCGGCTTCAGAGCCATCACTCTCTTCATCTCCTTCCAACTCCGCTATTCTAGCAGCCGTCTCCTTTCTCAGCTTCACTTTTTGTAACTTCCGTTCCTCTTTCTGGACTGCTCTCACAGCATGCTCGCGCTCAGCCTTGAGAGCATCAAGCCTGTCCTCGTGGTCCATGACAGCTAGTTCTGCTTGAAAGGCTTCTGTCAACCTCGCACTCTCACGAGACTTCCGTGAGCTTGCTACACTTGTAGCCTTCGTGATGACTGCATCACATTGTCCTGCTTCCACATCGCTCTTGGTGAACTTAACACCTGCTAGACTCCTAGCCTTCGATCTGGAAGTCCTCTCTGTTGTCGCTCCACATCGCAATGCAGGCTCTGATAAAGGCATGACTTCAGGCCTTTATAAACCTAGGTCTGCTTACAAGTTCATTAAACTGCTGCGAAAGTCTTTTAATTGATGTTCGATTGTCATTCGAACTTCATTCGTTATTGTGGAACTTCGCTTGTTATTCGACTTCGAATAACAGACTTCGATTGTTATTGTGGCTGCCTTCATAAATCTTTATATGAAGGAGTTTCGTCTAACAATAAATCCAACTGTTGTTATTCACAAGGCACACCGATGAAAATTAACACTGGAAACAATTTGCTAAAGTCCAACCAACTTCTGTTTTATTCAGCAACTCGTAACTTCACTTTCATATCTTCGGTAAAACCTTCAAATAACAATCTGTAATGATAATAAACAAACAAACAAATAATGAATAAATGTTTCAGCATGTAAGCATATAAAACCCTATAGCTAAATTAAAGATACTGATTACAACACATTAATATATGACACAAGATTAAAGTTAAACTGGATTAAATATCTATGTGAACACACCCTGCATTGAAACTATGCAGTAAACTATTAAACAGTACACACAAGCAAACGTACATGAGTGTGAACAGGGCCGCATTCAGATGCGGTTCGTCACTTAAGTTCCTGTGCTAAATAACTAACAAAGAAAATTGTTTCTTTCCTAAACACTTAGTTTTGCTCTAAATTCGACATGAACTATATATAATAAACAAGTTATCATCTACATAGTAGCAGAATATTTGCTACTTTGAAACACTAAAATGTACTGTAACTTCTGCTTACAAAGACAAAGAACTCGGCTTTCTACACTATACATTATACACACTCATCTCTTTGTCTACTCCTAAAAGCTAGGTACAACATCTAACATCATCTTTACGAAACTCCTATAAAATTCTACCAAACTCAACTGAGATTATATTAAGATACATCCTAGCATTCTAGTATATATCAAATAACATATATAGAAATAGATATCGTATTCTTACCGAATTGGGCCTGTAGTTTGTTCCACAAAATAACTAAAAACTTTCTGCTGCAATGTTATGTAACTCGGACCTTACTGCATCACTTCGACATTCAAAATGACTGGGGTTTGCTTCTCCCAGAACATAGGTGGAGAAGAACAAAGAACTTCCTGTCTCTGTGACTAGTAGTATAATCTTAAAGTAAACAATAGCCCCCAAGATATGCTGGTAGGCATATTAAGACACTGGTAGTCTCATAATAAGACTCTTCAAACTATATAAGAAATGCACATTTCTTCACTACATCCTGATGTAGTGACACACACTAATAAATAAGGGTGCAATTGGGGTGCCGAGTTGCATCCACCGACGCGTATTTGGCAGAGGGTGCTGCTATTGTAGCAGAATTGTACCTTTAATTATTTCGTAGTGTGTATGCATGGATAGTAGACGAAATGGGCATGAGACAAAGTGGAAAGTACACTTACTGGTTTTTAGACTAAATCAACAATGGAACAAATGGGTCGAAGACTTATCGGAGATTTAATAGGCCAAATGGAAATTAGACCAAATGGCAATTAGCCTGACTGGTCATTAGACCAAATGAAAGTAGGCGAAATGATTATTAGACCAAATGGATATTAGACGGGCTGGATGTAGACCATTGACTAACTGGGTAGTAGACGTACACGTACTGGTTGTAGACCATACGGCAATTCACCTGCGATAATATCGGGGGGGGGGGGGGGATACTAGTAATGTGCAGGAAAAGAGCCGAACTACGCTTCCTTGGGTAATAACAACAAATTGAACTTTCCCCTGCAGACGATCAGCGCGTACTGATCGAAACGTCGAGAACCAAGAGCTGTTTTAATCCGTCCCCCACTCAGTGTTATTTAGGGTATGCGTATGCGTGTTCCCTCCTTTTGAATACACCCTCTAAGTCCGGTGTGTAAAGTCAAATTTTGTGTTTGTACGAGCCGGACTTTGGTGCCTGAAATCTATCATTCATCTTTTGACAGAAATACGTTGATATATTTGATAGTGCAGATTTTGTCATTTAAAATGTTTATCCTGGAAGAATGAAAGAAAGAGGGGCGATAGAGGAGGGAGAGAGAGGTAGAAAGAGAGAGAGAGATAGAGAGAGAGAGAGAAAGAGAAAGAGTGATAGAATAGGATAGGGAAAGACGTATATACAGAACCACAATTTATTTTTTCTTACTTTAACTTTAGCTGGAAGACGACAATTGGATCGAAATAAAAACGTAATGAAAGAGGGAGGGAAAGCATGAGTGAGAAAGTACGATGAGTGGGTGTGGGTTTCGGCGTTAATGTGCGTTAGTCTGCGTGCGTGTGTATGTGTGTGTGTGTGTGTGTGTGTGTGTGTGCGTGTGTGTGTGCGTGTGCGTATGTGTGCTAAGGTTCGCACTTGTTGTTATAGTGACCTATATCTACAATGATTGACATAAAGCCAGCCACCTGTGTGTTTCCCTCGGAAAGCAAGTCAATATCACCCTCATTAACAATTCATTGTTACGTCACAATGTGATGAACTCGATATTTTTATTTGAACCTTTTAGCATTATTTTCCAGTGCAAGATTAATCTATACCGGAGTGGAACGTGTTAGCTATTAGCTTTGAGCAATATGTGTTTTGTCTCTGACAGGGAAAAAGGATGAGAAGAGTAGAATCCGATGGGCTGTACATAAAATATATGTGAAGTGAAACATTCTGAATGCCCAGGCTGGAGAGGTTGTTATGGCATACACCAGGGGCGTTCACACATACGGAACAAAATTTGTGGACAGAATAATTTCACTAATCATAGCGATTCGCATCGCGATTTTTCAGAATAATCGCGATAGTTTGCCGGGTGATGTGTGTGTGTGTATGGTATTGAGGATGAAAAATCGATTTATTTAATCCCAGGATTCCAAGCGCGCATACTTCGTCGAGATTCACGCATGCGCGGTTCAAAAGTTCTTGCCGTTGAGCGAGAATTCTCCCTGTGTGTGAACGTTCGCTAAAAAAAAAAAATCTTTGCATCGCGATCCAATTCGCACTAAACTGACATGTGTGAACGGTCGCGAAACGTGATCCAAATCGCATTAAGGGTTATGTGTGAACGGGCCTAAACCGTTAACAAACAAAGGTTATTATCACAACATTCTTGGTAATATGAACAATAATGTTTTTATCTTGTCTTGTCTTTGAATTGTAAAGGAAATTAGAATTCTTAACAATTAATTTTCGTTCTGCCATGAAGATATCATTTAGCTAAAAACAGGCGTTGAGTACATTTTATTTGAAGGACAAAGAATAACCCCCATTTTTATTTGGGTGAAAGGCAAAACTTTTGTAGACTAACTGATATTAATCAAAAGGATAAAAATGATATCTTGAAAAAAAGAGATATCGGTCAAGGTGGAATCGACCGGATATTTGATGCTTGAAAGATACCCTTGGCAAGGTTTTCTTTCTTCATATCAGACGGTCAGAAACAACTGCGATTGATTAGAAGAGTTTGGCCAACCGTGTTCGAGTTGGGTACAATGATGGTAAACTCAGTGCTTTGTTGCACAAAGATAACCCCAAAGAATATTTGCCATTTTGTGATCAAGCAATAATAATAAGCTTGATACTTTGTTCAGGCTGGGATACGCGATTTTATACTTCGTGTTTGCAGTTAGTATTGTAAGCAACATGAATATGGTATATTATAAAGAAGTTTGTTTAAGGTAGTGCATGTGTGTAGTTTAATAATCAATGCATATCATAGAACTATGTATTTGGGATGTGTGTGTTCAGAAACATAATTATGACCTTTAGTTCTTGTATATTGTTCTGTAATTATTCTTCTATATTTTATGAAGTCCTCAATTATCTATTTTGGTGCGCTTCCTCGCACTCATTACAGTTAGTAATGTAAGCAACACGATTATGGTATAACATATAAAGCAGTTTGTTTAGGGCAGTGCATGTATGTCCTTTAATCATTGTAGTTTAATAATGTATGCATATCATAGAACTATGTATTTGGGATGTGTGTGTTCAGAAACATGTGGCCTTTAGTTCTTGTATATTGTTCTGTAATTATTGTGCAATTTCTAAATATACTTATTTCTTCTTAATTTTATTAAGTCCTCAATTATCTATTTTGGTGCGCTTCCTCGTACTCATTTCCTCTTTCTTTCCGATTGCAGTATGTCTCTGCAATTTCCCACCTGTAAAGGAAACTTCACCCAGAGAGATTGATTGTACTCTGGCACATTAATCTACAAGAATCCCCACCAAATTGTATGAGAGAGGCATAAAGCAAGAATTATGTACAGTTGATCAGCCTGACATGGGCATCGTCATATTCTTAATAACGTGATGTACTATGCGAAGTCGTTTATCAAGTTAATGTACTCAAATGTATGAATTCCTCCTTCCCAGTTGATGAAGTATTTCATTCACCTGCTATTATCCTTTGAATTTTAATTGCCAGGACGCAAATTGCATAAATCAGTTGGTGCTCTTCTGGATTAAAGGTTTTGAATGAATGAAATAGATTTGTAAACTGCTATATATTAGTATTTTTAAATAAATGATTTGCAATTTTCCCCTGTAATATATTACCCCCCCCCCAAAAAAAAAAGGTCTTTCCAACTAAACTAAAGCATGGTGCATGATACATGTACAACTTTACGTGGTACGTCCCCGCCCCCCCCTCCCCCACTCAGTGTTATTTAGGGTACGCATATGCGTGTTCCAACCGACCCCCCCCCCCCTTTTCAGCAAAAGTCCGGTGTGTAAAGTCAATACGGCTCGACCTTTTTCTTTTGTATACGAGCCTTTTTCAGCACCCCCCCCCCTTTCAGCATAAGTCCGGTGTGTAAAATCAATACGGGTCGACCTTTTTCTTTTGTTACGAAAAGGACATTTTGGCAACACGCATGGGGTCCGTCCGTTCTCGGAGTGGGGGGGGGGGGCGGGGGTACGTCATATTTTCAAGAAAATGGCTGCGCCCGTGTCATGCTAAAAAGCACTACATCATGCCAAGAATATCTTCATTTTAATCTTTTGTACACTTTCTTAAAGAGTATTTACTCTGAAGGGCAAGAATACATCTCACTGTTCAGAATACTTACCAATTATTCTGTGGGGTGAGGTTTTCTTGATTTTATAGAACGACACATTCAAATTATCATTACTTCCATGATTGAGATGTTAAACTGTTATGAATGAGGACACATTTTTTTCTACTGCTATTATTTTAATTCAATTTCCCTTCTCTTTAACTACGCGTATTACCATCGTCATATTTATGTTACCATGCCAGTAATGCAAATGAATGTATTTTCAACGTTTGACACGGCCCCAAAGTAACCAATCTTGTTTCTGTTTGGGATTTTGTAATAAAAACATAAACAAATTAATAAATAAATGAATGAGTAAAAAGGGAATAAGTAAAAAGGAAATAAATAGATGAATAAGAAAATTGCAAAGATCGTAATCACTACCGGCAGGAATTCACGAAATTACTAGTCCTTGCAAAGAACGAATTGCAAACAGAAATATTGTCTCTGTATTACAGAGACAGTTGGCATGGCAACGAGGCAAAAATGGATGAATACCGAAAAGATGACTTTGTCCTACCGGTGGAAATACCTTGTAGGTACCTTTCCTGTTCTTTATGTAGGTTTAATTAAAACATTGTTCTTATCAGAGATATAGCCTTTAGTGTATGACCAAGGCAAAACAGAGCGTGGAAATGAAACGATCTCGAGAATTTATGCCATCGTACCATGAACGGCCATGCATTATATGGGCTGAGGGTAATTACTTTTAATATAATATGCCACACAAATAATCTCCCTGTGCCCCAGTGGATTTATCAAGGGATGAATGAATGAATGGTGGTGGTTATTTTACCTGACTGCTAAGAAGCATAAATGCTTGTAAGTAAGCAACCAGGCAGCCGACGGCTTTAGGTCCTCTCCGAGGGACCTGGTAATGAGGATTAATGCCTTACCAAAGGGCACTAGCGCATCGCCATGGTTTCGAACCCGGGTCAACGGATTACGAGACCACTGCTCTACCGATTGAGCTATCGCGCTATAGATTATTTAACTGTGTCCAGTGCAAGATTAATCTATATCGTTGTTGAACTGGTTGTCATGGAGCAGACCCAGAACGAATGTGGATAGTTGTGCAAAATTGCACATCTGACAAACAAGCGATTGTGCAGAGGGGCGCAGAAAGCAAACCAAGGGTTCAGTAATGTATTGGTTTAATGATGTGAAAAGAAAAATATGGTACATTTCTTCTTTTAAAGATAACATTTTAATTCATAAGAGACATTAATAATTAAGAGGTCGTAATCATGTTTTCTGACAATGTGTGAAATATGGACATTTATTTGTCAGTTTGTTTAAGTGCACAATTTCTTGTAATTTTGTTTATGTCAAAGTTTACCTGTAATTTACCTCCCCACGTGCATGGCAAGAATAAGTCATAAAACTGATCGCGTGTCTCCTGTGAAAGTGAAGGGCTATTTTTTGACATTTTTTTCGACATTCGACATTCAATATGTAAATCTATCATGTATGAATATTTTATGATACCATCACATATATTTGTATGTATCAATTCCGCCGATAACATGAAGCTCTTACACGTATGCCTTTATTTAACCGCCTCCCAATTCATGACCACGTTCAAAGGAAAGGCAATATGCTAAATGCAAGAATATTGTTCAATGTTTTGTATTCAATCTCTCACGGACACCTAGAGATTATGGCAAAATAATGTAGTACACCGTTGTTAAAGATTGTATGGGTGTACCTAGTCTGCAGGCACAAACCCTGGTCAGTCGTAAAAGTGAGTCTGCACTATAAGACTACCATAGGCCATGTACTGTAGCTGCTCCTGACCTATATTGACAAAACCATGTGTGTGTGTGTGTGTGTGTGTGTGATTTATTTTTACAGACGTGTGTCAATCAGATATGATTATTTACGTCTGGGGACCGACCTTTAAACGTCACCATCCGAAAGACGTGACTCAGTTTTGAGCCTGCGTCCTCGGCTGAATCAGTTTGTAACTTCCACTGTTAGCTGGATTACAGGCGCACGCCACAATGCCTAGTAGGTAGCTGGGCTAGGCTTCTCTCAAGGCACAATGATTTGTTGATAAAGTGTCAAATTAGGATCCGTGCTTGTAGACTAGGGTGTACCCTGGATTTCAATTGCTCAGTTCCCTTCTGACTTGACTGATAACTGCAATGGGGCATTTGATTTCTTTCGTTGCTTACAAGGGCGAACGAAATAAAATCTTTATCTTTATCTTGAATCGACAATGCTATTTTTCTATATAAACAAGACAAATTAAAATGATCATTATTTGATAAATACGTAATTACAGCTAACATTTAGGTATCCTCCATTTCTATCACTCTGGAATAAACCCGTGCGTGTCACGAAACGGCATTGTATCGATACTTTTCAATTAAGAAGGAGCACTACTAGTATTTGTCTGAATGGTAACCATGGACATGTCCTTCTCCTGGCATTGATGTTTAAACGATCGATTCTTAACATGATAAGAGAATGTAAGTTCCTTACAGCCTTTTCACACACAGCTAAAATTCATCGTATCTAGAGATGATTAGTTTAAACGTGTTTAACTCAACAGTTTTAAACATGTTTAAAGACAATTTTCCCTGTGTGAACATCGTTTATATGATGTTCGGATAGATACGAAGTCGCGATTCATACGCCCCTCAAAGCAGGCTGCAGATACGAAGTTCGTATCTAGAGAGCTTGACATTTTGTGTGTGAACGGTTATTTGTGTTTAAACGTGTTTAACCTGGATGAAGCGTGCGCTTTGTTTGCTATGACATGACCTTCAATGCGCAATGGCACTACTGCGCGTTTTAAGAGCAGTAGTTAATCACGAAACGATTAACGATCGCACCGAAATTTCTGTGTGTGAATGATGTCGTATTTACAGCTGATCAGTTTAAAGCCCTTTAAACTAATCATGTTTATGTAATTTTAGCTGTGTGTGAAAAGGCTGTTAGTAACAACAGATTCTCTCACAAATTATTATTTTTTTTCTTTCTTTCTCCAACAATCATCACAGATCACTATATTTCTGGTGGTATGCAGTCGCTTGGAAATCGGATGCGGTAAGTTAATTGTTCCTGCACGAGTTTGTCGCCTTTTCGAATCCTGGGGCGGAGAAAAACCCTCTGAAAGCTGACATGCAAGAGGTGGAAGTAATCAATGAAGTGAAAGAAGGAGGGGAGGAAAAAGAAGAAGTAGGAGAAGATATAGAAAAAGAAGACCAAAACAAAGGAAACAAAAAAGAAGAAGAAAGAGAAGAGAAAGAATAGAACAAATAGGAAAAGGAAGAAGAAGAAGATAAAGAACAACTGAAGAAATATAACAAGAACAAGAACAAGAAGACGAAGGAAAAGGAAATCAAAGAAGAAGGAGAAGAAACGAGAAGAAAGAGAAGGAAAAATAGAAGAAAAAGGATAGGAAGAACAACTGAAGAAGAAGTAGAGGGAAACAGAGAAGAAGAAGAACAACAAAAAGGGAAGAGAAGAACTAATCATGCTATTTATTTTTCATTTATCATTACAGCTCAGGAAGGTGAAGGAACATATGGAGGGATTGTTTATTCCTATTTTACTTCAAACATCTGGAACTTCGATGCAGCACAGACTCACTGTGAAAGTTATACCAGTAATTCAGGTGGTTTAGCTGAACTAACAAGTGAAGACATTAAGACATTCGTCAATAACCTTATCACTGGGAACCATGAAATGTGGATTGGATCCAAAAAGGTAAATATAAATTATTCATTACCCTTGTACAATTACCAATTTATAACCGACGGGACTCGGACACCTGGCATGATACTAATTTATATTTAAGAAAAACAAACATAATAATTATTAAAAAGAAGGAAAAAATATCTACCAAATAAAAGAGAGAAGTCATTTGTATTATTACATGTGATTAAAGAAAATATGTTTTTAAAAATTGGTGATAATAGTGAAAACTGACTGATTGCTATTAATGCAATAACCAACGACAAACTACAACAGCTCATGTATTTTTTTATCAGTGGTGTAATAAGCCAAAGGTTTTGAGGGGGCTGAGCAAGAAAGGACTCCTGGTATCGTTTCGTTGGATGGGTGGGGGTATTACCCTCCTTTCTTTTAAATAAGAGGACTTTATATTATGTTGCATACAATTTCTCATTATAGCAACGCCACCGATAAATCAAACATTTCATTTTCGAAGTCGCGTCGGGACTGAGCTTGAAAATGTTACGTTTTGTACTTTGGAACTTTGTATTTAAGAGGACCTAGAGAAAAATCATCCATTTAATGCTTTAAGAGACTTTGTATTAGACTACCTTTATAGAGGGCATGTTTTTATTCATTCTGTACATTATGTAAATACATAGAACAGAAAAGGACAAACATAATAACAAAACGTACTTTGCGAACCATTCTGGTAAATGCATTACGCATACATGAAATTGGAATAAATTAATGAACCGGATCATTGCTTCATTTCGAACTGATCTTTCTGAAAGAAAACCAAAGGATCCCCCCCCCGATGTTTTACATGTTCTATATGCATTGAAATACTATGGGTGCTTTAATGGTATGAGTATCAGTCGCTGGATTTTAAGTGGTTAAAAGAAACATGGATATGTTGACAACGTTTCAGATAAATTTCAAATGAGTGCATTTATAGAAATGATGATATCTCGCTCTACGTCCTGAAAGCGTAGGTTTCGTATTTTCTTTATAGCACCTAAACATCAACAACTTGATACTTGATACTTGATGTGGTAATCCCTGAAGCAGCTTTTCCAAGCTATACTGGGATGGGATGAGTTGTGACAGCAGGTGAAGGTGCAGACAACAAAAGGGTGTACAATTGCTTTATACAGTAAAATAGTGACGTGCAAGTAAAAAAAAAAAAAAAAAAAAAAATCATGCTGCTATATGGTTTACAGCATTCTGGAACCTACAGGAGGTTCCAACCCTCTGATGACAGGGAGGGCGGTCATCTGGAAAGCAGCAACTGTTGGGGCAGTAACTGCAGTGAATGGTAGTTGATTCCAGAAGAAGAAGAAAACAAATCATGTACATGCCATATTTGATTTGAGTTTTGTTGACAATTATCGATAACTTATTTAAAATCTATTTTTAATGATTCCTGTGGTTTGTAACTTTCTGATCACTTCTTTTTTCAGATGCCTAGTACGTTCACCTGGATTTACTCTCTCACCGAAACAACCGGCGTTATAGGCGCTGGCAATGGTTAGTAAATATTACCTGGGGGTGTTTCATAAAGCCGTTCGTAAAGTTACGCATGACTTTACGAACGACTTTTTATGACAAGCCAAATAGGATGCTCAATCATGTTTTAACTGCATCAACTTAAGTTGAACTGTGCAGAAGTAGATTAACATTCTTATTATAACAAACATTTTTAATACAAAGTATCCTTTTTGCCATAATTTAATTGAGGTTTATTGGAAATATTGTCACACTTATCTGGCACTTCATATTCAAGTCGTTCGTAAAGTCATGCGTAACTTTACGAACAACTTCATGAAACACCCCCTGATTGTATAATAATTGAAAATAATCATTGATTTATTATTGCCCCCAAAAGTGAAATTGGGTCTAACAACAACATTTACAACGTATACAATGCACTTTGAGACAGAAGGATATGCAACAGTAAAATATTATACAAATGCTAAACAAAGAAGAATAGAAAATATATTGATCATTACTATGCGGGTAATTTGATGTCACTGCAGGAGCCTCTCCGTTGAAAAGGAGGTGATTTAGGCATTAAAATGTATTTAAAAAGGCAAACTATGATATTAATTGGAAAAAAGAAGACATTTATCATAATAATCTTAATAATAATTTGCACTTGGTAATCCCAGTACGTTTCAATAACGTTGTAAGATCCTTAGTTGTAGGACAAGCGTGATATCTGTAAAAATGGATGGTTATTATCATTTTTTGGTCAATTTAGAATATTAATAAGTAGAGGTGTATGCATGTTTTGAAAGGCTATGTTAGTTGGGTTAGAGTGGCCCTTTAAGTGATTTCGTCGGCTACCCGAAAGGAGGCAGATTCTGCCATGTACAATACATAGTTCTTGGGGCAGCCGATAAGCTAGCTGAGTTATTTGTTATTTTTGTATAGTTTTAACTCTTCCAACCTTTAACAATTTTAACGATACATCATTACTACCTAAAAATTCAAGTGTTTTTTCTTGTTAAATAGGCAATAGATCCGTATCTTTGTCAATTAGTAAAACAAATTAACTATGCTTATATCTAGTTAAAAGGTCAGTTTGTATCGTTAACGTACTGTCGACACGATGACTTTCGAAAAATCAACGCAGGGGAAATTTGATTACCCCATTATATGTCGCTTATGTCGAAATATGTCATTGTAACGTTCGCACATTAAAAAATCTTACGCTATTAAAATGACCTTCGGTTGGTTTTTCGAATGTAGTTGCGATCGTGTTTTTCCCAAATATCTGCATAAAGTTAGACTGATAGAGCAATGAATCGGACCTATAACATTTATTATTCAATTCAATTCAATTCAAACGAACGTTTAGTTTTTCCACTCAAGCTGACATATGTGTGTATATAAAATAGTATTGCTTGGGGGTATGTCACTAAATCCTAAGTCAAACTTAATTCTAAGTTGTACTTAAAAGTTATGGAGAGCCATTTAGTATTTTAAACTTTTCATAAATTCCACAACAAGAACATGAAATCTCCTTGATAAAAGAAAATATGAATGAATTGAATCAACAATTTTATGCCCTTTAAAATTACTTTAACAAAATATTTTCATAGATGCAACGTCTTTCCATAATTGTTAAGTACAACTTAAAGATAAGTTCAACTTAGGATCTTTGTGAAACACCCCCTTGACAATTAATTTGTCTTCCTTTTTTCTGGCAGGTAAAGACTGTGCTTACTACAGGAACGCAGGACAATGGAAAGCCGCTAAGTGCACTAACTCATACGGAGCAATATGCTCCAGACCAGGGAGTGAGTTTATCAATCTTTCTATTGGATTCGTTTTAAAGGCCCACTGCCATACTTGTAGCTACTTGCGCCCTCTATATAACAAACAATGCCTAATCGGTGACCATTGGTCCCCCATGATCCTCTTTTTCTTTTCCCTCCTGTAAACTATGGCAGATAAGCTTTAAATTTGGTCGATAAGAAGTCAGTTTTTATTTAGTGCCCCAGTTACGCCTTTGAAAAGTAACTAACATCAGACTGACAGCAGACCAAACAAAAATGAATACATTACCCCTAACAGCCAAGGAAATGTCGGTTTGACGAAATTACTGAGGTATTATGGGGACTCACAGGACTAACCACCCCCTCCCATCCCTGAGTACGCTACATGTTTGTTAATGAAGTGAATACGTTGTATCTATAAGTGTATCATAGAATGCCATCTGTATATCATTGCGTAAAAGGTTGCGATTTTTATCCAAAGTTGTACCTAGTTAAAATATTTAACATTTGATTAGGGGTGTACTTGCTTTTGTTGGGTAATGTAACCGAATGTCGGATGTCTAAACTGCTTTTGACGTCACTAGCCTGAGATATATTTTAATGTCTTAGAAGCTTTCTTGAACTCCTTAGAAGAAAAATTAAACCTGTGACATCAACAGCAAATGATAATGTGATGTTGTCCGGTACATGTAATTGGTGTTAGCTATAGATTAATTGGTTGTGTTGGAAACAAACGATACACTTTTACATTTTCTATATAGCAGTTGCAACGACAAGTAGTCCTACAACAACCAGTCCACAGCAGACTGCTGTTTCTGTAACCACTCACATGATAACAACTACTGGAACAACAGAATATATTACCACAACTATTTCCCAAACGTATGTACCATCGTCAACAACATACTTAAAAACACTTGGTACCACTTCAGCACAGACAACTGCAGAGTCGACAACAACAATGCCTATCAGTTTTGCTCCCACATCTGAACCCCACTCAACAACCACAGCTCAAACAACTACGGTACCTACAACAACAATGCCTACCACTCCCGTTCTAACGTCTGAAACCCAATCAACAACCACAGCTCAAACAACAACGTTATCTACAACACCAATGCCTACCACTACCGATCTAACGTCTGAAACCCGATCAACAACCACAGCTCAAGCAACTATGGTACGTACAACACCAATGCCTACCACTACCGATCTAACTTCTGAAACACAATCAACAACCACAGCTCAAGCAACTACGGTACTTTCAACAACAACGCCTACTACTCCCGATCTAACGTCTGAAACCCACTCATCAACCACAGCTCAAACAACTACGGTACCTACAACACCAATGCCTACCACTACCGATCTAACTTCTGAAACTCAATCAACAACCATAGCTCAAGCAACTACGGTACGTACAACAACAATGCCAACCACTCCCGATCTAACGTCGGAACCCCACTCAACAACCACAGCTCAAAAAACTACGGTACCTTCAACAACAATGCCTACCACTACCGATCTAACGTCTGAAACCCAATCATCAACCACAGCTCAAACAACTACGGTACCTACAACAACAATGCCTACCACTACCGATCTAACGTCTGAAACCCAACCAACAACCGCAGATCAAACAACTACGGTACCTACAACAACAGTGCTTACCACTCTCGATATAACCCACTCACCAGCCACAGGTCAAACAACTACGGTACGTACAACAAAAATGCTTACCACTACCGATCTAACGTCTGAAACCCAACCAACAACCGCAGCTCAAACAACTACGGTACCTACAACAACAGTGCCTACCACTCTCGATATAACCCACTCACCAGCCACAGGTCAAACAACTACGGTACCTACAACAACAATGCTTACCACTCTCGATCTAATGACCTCGCCATCGACATTCTTCACAGAAACTGCAGAGGTTAATTCCTCACAACAAACAACTCTGCAGCAGACAACCGGTGAGTTAGCATATACCATGACCACAGATTTGCTTGCCACTCTAATCTGTCGCCAACCATATATACTACTAACTTCATTATCAACAGTCATGACGTCAACTATCACACGCAACCGAGTATTTCAAATGCCTCCTCTCTGTCTACTTGTTTTACAGGGAGTCACAAATTTCTCTGTTTCTCTGTTTCAAAATTCAGTGATTAACTTGTCAATCGATCTACAGTGTATATCTGTTTCTGTACTGTACTTTAAATTGTTCCAAACGCTTTGAATGAATATTTCTTTTTAAGATTCACACTAACTGCATAGAGACTCATTAACGGTAAGTGATGAAAATATAAAAGAGAGATACAAATTATCGCCTTAAAATATTTCATAATCCCATATATAGAGATACTGATTATGTACAATGATGCGCGCGATCGCTCATAGTTTGTAGTGTAATGAAGCTCGTTTTGAACTTTGACCTGTGTGTCTCTTCATAATGTCCATGTTCATTGTGTTAAAGAGGGTAGAAGAAGTATGTATTTATAAGGACAGCTTTCAAACTTTCCAGAGTAACTTTCTTAGTAACCTCTAGGGGTAACTTAACTTATCTTAATCACATACGGGTCTTGGAAGAAATTGGTTTAAATGTTTATGGTTTTTTTTTTTTTTTTTTTAAATTTAAAGAAATAATTATTCATTTACTCTGTACGTATCAAATATGATTCACTTGAAGTTCATCCCCCATGTTTTATGTAGTATTCTATATGGGAGAAAGTTGAACTTATTTGTTCCCCTACAATTTACATCAACATATTTTTAATTGTAATCAATCGTGATAATATTTAGTGAAATGGATCGGTAACCGTATACAGCAAGGCGTCCCCTATGTAAAACGTTTATTTTCTATTTTCCTAAACTCGACATGGGGTGTCCACACTAAATATAATAAAATAAATATGCATACCTTGAACCTTTCCACATTGTTGTATAACTTATAACGGTTTGCATTCCCTTATATAGCAAGGAGATTTGTAACACAGTAGGAAATTTAGATTTCATGAGAACATGTGTTTTGAAATCATATCCTTTTGACTTCTGTATTTTGTTGTTATTGGTACCGTCGTAGACATGTTTATGTATTCAGTAATGCATATGCCGTCGGCAGATGCTGTTATTGTTGTCAAGAATCATCTTGTGGGTATTATTTCTAAACAGCAACAATTTTGTTTATGTTTGTGTATTAAATATCGTCATATCAAGTTTTGTCTGTTAATTTGTGTTTTTTGTTTCGTGTGCTTAATTTTGTTCAATTTTGTCATCTTCCGCTATCTCCTTTCGCTACGTGCTTTACAATTTGTCAATATTTGATGTCCAATGTTATGTTCTATTACCAATGAATTGCTATGAATATCAATGATACGTATCTATTCAATACATGAGTGTAATTACAATTATGATATTGAAGGTTACATTAGTGTATGTAAATATTAGCGAAGTATCAATGACTAGAACCCATTTTCTCAGTCTATTATAGCTGGATACACAATCACAGAAAGTAAATAAAACACAGAAATATTTGTTATTCGTTTTAAATCATTTCCTATATTGTAACTATATTAAATTTAAGTAAAATAAATTAGAATCATAGTTTGTACGAAATTTTTAATCCATGACCAAATATACCATTTCCCCCTGTTTCATTCACAGACACGACCACGGCAGAGCCAATTACAAACGTTACGGGTAACTCAGGTAAGTTAGACATCTCTTCGCGGACTCTCGCATTTCTTTAAATGGGAATTCAAATTGTCGTAATGCTCGTTCACTATTGTAGATCTTTATTATGGGCAAGCCGCATGAAAATCAATGTACAGATTTGAATTGTTGTGCACTCAGTCCTAAAGGTATCTTCTTTTTTCTTAGCATGTTACCGAGCTTGTTATTGCTGTTTCGTTCTAAACGTCAAATTGTCGATATGAATGTTTCGGTCTGTAGTTAATTCTTTAAATGTAATTGTTCAATTCTAAATCCTTTCAACTTGTTTTCATCCCCAATCTTTACACGTATCGTTTAACAGACTTCTAGATGCCGCTAATAACATGCATCTAAAAGCCGTTCTAGTTGATTCTAAACTAGTTGTGAGTTACTTGGTTGTAATGGGCAGATCTTTGCTAATTTTGTTTTGCATTATTTATTTTTTACAACAATCTTTGAATATGTGTCTTTTACATGTACTTTCATTCCAAATAATGGCAATAACCGTTCCTAAATGGCGTTAACAGGCAAATCTAGGGTGCTCGAATATCTTGTTAGTCAGCGTCGGATCTTAGGTCGGAAAAAGAGAGCTCCGTATAGTGGTCGCACAACGTTGGTTCCGACATTTCCTGCTCGTCCGCCATCACAAGTTTCTCTGTCTACTACTTCAACTACACAAAGTATGTATTTATTCTCCATCTAGTTGACAAACATGACTGCTAAAACATGAAATAATAACTAATAACATGATCACTATATTCATTTTTACTAACATTGCACGACACTCAGCTAATTAAAACATAAATGATGCACATGATAACCCTAGTCTCGCAGGTCACAGCACTCTAGGCCTTGTATGGAGTTTTTTAATTCATCAATTAATTAATTGTTTTGTTTTATTTGAACAGGGTAACTCTCTCAGTATTAAAACGGTTTTCCTGAGAGGCCCTTTTCATATAATAGGTTACAAATACAGAAGAAAATGACTAAATTGACAAAAAAAATTACTTATCTGTTTTTTGTTTTTGTTTTATACACTACGATATAAACAAGAACAAAATATCTATTTGACCAACTTATACAACATAACACACGTACTTTCAAATAAATTAACACAAAATTAAATCAAAGCTGAAACTTTTTTTGTGTGTATGTGTGTAAAGGTGTTGTGGTCGAATGAATACGTCGCGGGACTGTCGATCACAAGGTCCGCGGTTCGAGTTATTTATTATTATTATCTTTATTATCTACTTTTGCCACTCCCCACCCAGGTTTTAAACGGGTACCCGGTAGGATGCGAAAGCCAATGTGGTATGCTTAGTAATTTGAGCCTAGTATCTCTTGTTTGGAATGCTTCCCAGGGAGTGGAGAATGTGCATACATTGTGTGCAGGCAAGCCAGAATCCGATAACCGGGGTAATAATCTAAAGCGCTTAGAAACTCGGACATTTCCGACGTATTAAGCGCTTTATAAACAAACATATTATTATTATTGTTTGGTTATTGCAGAAAGAACATACTCTGGGATTTAAAAAAATATATATTACTAGCTGTTAGAAATTATCACAAATGTAGGGTTCTTTAGTTTGACTGGGCTTATCTATCCCACAATGAGAGTTGGTTCCATGGTGCGGCACCTTCATGTGACCAATTTGGTTCCATGTGCAAGGTAGTTTAAGTCAGAAATCGCGAGCACTGCGGTTATTGAGTTTGATGCTTTTAGTTGACTTACTTCCCAACCTAACATTTGTGATAGAATATCGTGTATTAGCATCTTTCAAATATGCATAACATTTTTCAATTTAGATACATTATGTTAGTGGTAGTTACATTGCTTGAATACAAGCTCATAGGCCTACATTCACACACACATAAACACATATATATATATATATATATAATTTTTTGAAATTGTGACAGTAAATTGAACGACATGAGCACGACGAAGAGAGAAATAGCGAGAGATAGAAAAGCAAAAGCGCATTTGTGACAGAGGAAGTGGACAAGGGAGAGGGAGTGTGATAGGGGTCGGAGAGGGTGTGGGAGAAGGAGTGGGAGGGGGAGTGGTAGTGTGAGAGGGGTCGGAGAGGGTGTGGGAGAAGGAGTGGGAGAGGGAGAGGAAGTGGGAGGGGAGTGGGAAAGGGAATGGGAGAGGGTGTGTGAGAGGGAGAGGGAGAGCGTGTGGGTGTTGGAGTGGGAGAGAGAGGGAGTGGCAGAGGGTGTGGAAGCGGGAGTGTGATAGGGGATAGGAGAGGGTATGGGAGAAGGAATTAGAGAGGGTGTGTGAGAGGTTGTGAGAGAGTGAGTGTGAGAGGGGTCGGAGAGGGAGAGGGAGTAGGAGAGGGTGTGTGAGAGGGAGAGGAAAAGCGTGTGGGAGTTGGAGTGGGAGAGGTTTTGAGAGAGGGAGTGTGAGAGGGGTCGGAGAGGGTGTGGGAGAAGGAGTGGGAGAGGGAGAGGGAGAGCGTGTGGGAGTTGGAGTGGGAGAGAGAGGGAGTGGGGGTGGGTTTGGGAGCGGGAGTGTGATAGGGGATGGGAGAGGGTATGGGAGAAGGAGTGGGAGAGGATGTGTGAGAGGTTGTGAGAGAGGGAGTGTGAGAGGGAGAGGGAGAGAGTGTGGGAGTTGGAGTGGGAGAGGGAGTGTGAGAGGGGTCGGAGAGGGAGAGAGAGTAGGAGAGGGTGTGTGAGAGGGAGAGGGAGAGCGTGTGGGAGTTGGAGTGGGAGAGGGAGTGTGAGAGGGGTCGGAGAGGGAGAGAGAGTAGGAGAGGGTGTGTGAGAGGGAGAGGGAGAGCGTGTGGGAGTTGGAGTGGGAGAGAGAGGGAGTGGCAGAGGGTGTGGAAGCGGGAGTGTGATAGGGGATAGGAGAGGGTATGGGAGAAGGAATTAGAGAGGGTGTGTGAGAGGTTGTGAGAGAGTGAGTGTGAGAGGGGTCGGAGAGGGAGAGGGAGTAGGAGAGGGTGTGTGAGAGGGAGAGGAAAAGCGTGTGGGAGTTGGAGTGGGAGAGGTTTTGAGAGAGGGAGTGTGAGAGGGGTCGGAGAGGGTGTGGGAGAAGGAGTGGGAGAGGGAGAGGGAGAGCGTGTGGGAGTTGGAGTGGGAGAGAGAGGGAGTGGGGGTGGGTTTGGGAGCGGGAGTGTGATAGGGGATGGGAGAGGGTATGGGAGAAGGAGTGGGAGAGGATGTGTGAGAGGTTGTGAGAGAGGGAGTGTGAGAGGGAGAGCGTGTGGGAGTTGGAGTGGGAGAGGGAGTGTGAGAGGGGTCGGAGAGGGAGAGAGAGTAGGAGAGGGTGTGTGAGAGGGAGAGGGAGAGCGTGTGGGAGTTGGAGTGGGAGAGGGAGTGTGAGAGGGGTCGGAGAGGGAGAGAGAGTAGGAGAGGGTGTGTGAGAGGGAGAGGGAGAGCGTGTGGGAGTTGGAGTGGGAGAGAGAGGGAGTGGCAGAGGGTGTGGAAGCGGGAGTGTGATAGGGGATAGGAGAGGGTATGGGAGAAGGAATTAGAGAGGGTGTGTGAGAGGTTGTGAGAGAGTGAGTGTGAGAGGGGTCGGAGAGGGAGAGGGAGTAGGAGAGGGTGTGTGAGAGGGAGAGGAAAAGCGTGTGGGAGTTGGAGTGGGAGAGGTTTTGAGAGAGGGAGTGTGAGAGGGGTCGGAGAGGGTGTGGGAGAAGGAGTGGGAGAGGGAGAGGGAGAGCGTGTGGGAGTTGGAGTGGGAGAGAGAGGGAGTGGGGGTGGGTTTGGGAGCGGGAGTGTGATAGGGGATGGGAGAGGGTATGGGAGAAGGAGTGGGAGAGGATGTGTGAGAGGTTGTGAGAGAGGGAGTGTGAGAGGGAGAGGGAGAGCGTGTGGGAGTTGGAGTGGGAGAGGGAGTGTGAGAGGGGTCGGAGAGGGAGAGAGAGTAGGAGAGGGTGTGTGAGAGGGAGAGGGAGAGCGTGTGGGAGTTGGAGTGGGAGAGAGAGGGAGTGGCAGAGGGTGTGGGAGCGGGAGTGTGATAGGGGATGGGAGAGGGAATGGGAGAAGGAGTTAGAGAGGGTGTGTGAGAGGTTGTGAGAGAGTGAGTGTGAGAGGGGTCGGAGAGGGAGAGGGAGTAGGAGAGGGTTTGTGAGAGGGAGAGGGAGAGCGTGTGGGAGTTGGAGAGGGAGAGGGAGTGGGAGAGGGAGAGGAAGTGTGAGAGGGAGTGTAAAAGGGTTCGGAGAGGGTGTGGGCGAAGGAGCAGGAGAGGGAGAGGGAGTGGGAGAGGGAGAGGGTGTGGGAGAGGGAGTGTAAGAGGGGATGGGAGAGGGAGTGGGGGAGGGTGTGGGAGAGGGAGAGGAAGTGTGAATGGGAGTTGGAGTGGGAGTGGGAGACGTAGATGGAGTGGGAGAGGGAGTGGTTAATGGGATGAACGGACAGCGGCATAGAACAAAATTAGACCAACAAACTGTCCGATAAGAATCGGCATTGGCTATAGTGACAGAGTATCTCTTACTTTTGTCGTTACTCCCATTTGTGAATATTTGTCTAAATATACCTAGTAAAAATAATTAAAAGATGATAGTAATAGTTACAGTGGATTATTCTATAGCGCTCATGTCTGTTAGACTCATGCCGCTCCACAATCATGCATTTATGTATTTGTCCTCTGAATCTGGGCCAAGACGTTCAATTGCGAAACATGGATGAAAGGAGGCCAAGAAGGAAGAGAGACTGTGATGATAAGGACTATGATCGTGGTGACATGAATGATGACGATGATCCAAAGCCTATGTTTGACAATATAAGCTTTGATGGAACATCGTCACCAACTACCGAGTCGCCATTGAGTCTAGTGGCGACAAAAGAACTTCCAACTACGATAGAACGTGACGGTACCTTCAGAGGGAGTAACGGTATATTACGACATTATAGGATGTATTCTTTTCATTGGCTTTCAACCGCCAGACTTTTAGTTAACATGGCTTCACAATATTCACAACATGGGTGACATTTTGGCGTGTCTTAATTCAACTGAATTTCAGATGCAATACATTTTTTCTTCTCGCTATTCCTCATATCCACACCTGTTGGTTTTGCCCCTTTGTTCCGTCTTGTTTGTTTGTTTGTTTTGTTGGTTGTTTTTAGGTGTTTTTGTTTATTTCCTCCTTTTTTCTTTAACGCTACCATGTTCAGGGTTGTTGGTGCCCGCCACCTCATCTCCGGTGTCTCACTACCATTCAACTAACCATACTTATGTCATACAATATTGCATTAATGTCGATCACAACTACACTGTGAAAAGGTTGGGCAATATTTCCCAACACTTTGCCCAACGTTATGCCAATAGTCGCACCAACCATCTATTGGACAATACTTGCATAATTGTTTCGTATTTCGCCCAACAGCTGGTCAAGATTTTCCCAACAAGTGGGCTACTGTAGTCGGGCAGTTGAAGGGTCATATCTTTCCCCGAATTTTGGTCAAAGTACGAAACAATTATGCATGTGTGAAGTAGGGTACTTACGTTTACCAATACAACTGGGCAAAATATTACCCAATAGATGGTTGGGTTGACTATTGGCACAAAGTTGGGCAAAGTGTTGAAAAATATTGCCCAACCTTTTCACAATGTATATTGCGCGAAATCAACCCCAAGGCTTGGTCAAAACTCCATTGTACATCCCATACAAATCATGTCCGGATTACAATACCCCATTGTACATCCCATACAAATCATGTCCGGATTACAATACCCCATTGTACATCCCATACAAATCATGTCCGGATTACAATACCCCATTGCCATGTTCACACATTTCAGTAGGTGACAACAAAAAAAACCCATAAAATTAGCCTGAGGTTGATTCCGAAAATAATTTCGATCGTGTCAATAGATAAATGAATGCGGATTATTGCAGTAGTTTCTCGTTCATATAATAACAAGAACATTCAACATCAGCATCAGCAAGACAATAGCTATATCAGACCATAAATGTATACTAATGAGTTACACGGCTACTACAGCAAAACTAGCAATCTGCAATCACACTAATATTCATCTCGTACTGCTCATGCTGCTATTATTATAAGAGCTAACCTTTTAGCACATCTAGTATTACTGCTACTATATTATTAACACTATCAGAGTATTGTGATGTTTTGTGCCTTTAAATGCGGCAATAGATATTTATGCACGCATTGAATGCTTGAATTATTATTTTTGTGCATGGTCAGTGGTATTGATGAATGCTTTTATCGATTTTCATTTCCTTAAAACTATTTTTTTGTCATATACATGAAGCATTTCAATAATAGTCAGTTAGACCCACTTCGAAAAAGCGAGCACAGGAAAATACGCCGAAAAAGGCGTATAACGCACAATGAATATTAAGCCCTTATCGTTCACGGCGAGGCAGTATGACAGAAGGCATGGGAAAGCATTGTATTGTTGACCTGTTGATGATGTTTGTTTTTAAATAATGCTGTGGATATATGTATAATATTTCGTCATTTGAAAGTTATATTATATGACGAATCATTCAAGGATTTTGAAGATAATTGACCCCCATTCTTTTTCAATATACAGGCCTATGTCAACAGTAGTTTTGCAAAATATTTCCGATGGATCAGCGAACTTTAACACTTAACGTAGCATGGTAGCGTTAGAGTTAAGTGCCACTTATACTTTTTTGTACACACTGCCTCGGATTGAACGTTGGTGGCTCTATATTCATCGAGCGTTCGTTAGACCATGAACCTAATATGGTTAGACACCGTTTTTGGCGTATTTACCTGCGCAGTGTTTTTGAACTTGTATCTGACTAATAGTAGCATCGAGTGTATGTTCGAAAGAAAATTTGATATATATATCTGCATGTGGTGTCAATATTCTTGTGACTATTTTTGTGGAAGCACAAAAAGAAATATTATTTTCACTGTAATGCATTTTCTCGTGTGATGCACGTATTTTATGAGTCCATGTATTGTGTGTGTTTTCTTCAAATTCCAAGATTTTGTAAACGCTGTGGTATTTTTTTTGTTTTTAGTGCGTCTAAATAATCGACATTCTTAACATTATCTACAGTTTGAAAAAAGTCATTGGAAACGATCCAAAAGAAGAAAAAAAAATTATGTAGGCAAGGAGTAATTTATGTGTGTTTGTGGTAGAATTGGGTTTCTAAGTTTCTAATTTGGAGTTTCTAAGTTGATAGTGAAAGTTTGAATAACTATTTTTCTCTCCTCCTGTGTGACCAACCCGGAGCAATCTAGGATAATATAGACTTAAAACCTATTGGAGCCAATTCTACACACAAACCTCTGTTTACTAAAAAGTATAAGTGTAATTTACTGAATGTTGACTGAGTGCGAATTTGGATATAATGTAACTGTACTCATATTGACATGTTCATTTCATATTCTCATGAATTCATCACCAAGCTTACTATGATTATATTTTCAGGTAGTACACTCTGCAGTGGTCAATGTAAAACCCAACAGGTAGGATATTAATCAACTTTATAATATTCCAATCTGCAATGAATATAAAATGGGGATAATGTTAATTTCATGGTGCCCCCTGGTTTCCAATGAAATAGTCATTTTCGTAGTGATGATCCATGACATCAAACTTGTCAATTTTCGAACCGATTTTAAAACTGAATTAGACAACAACTTTGTTTTTTCCCTAAAAATTGTGCATGGAACATATATATTCGGGTAGTTTGCAAAGATCAACATTCATAATGTACCAAATCAACATACCTAGTATGCTCAGGCCACATTCAAGATATGCATTTCAACTGGGTAAAGTATGACGATGTACAGGAAATAAGAGGATTTAAAGTCATAAATTGTCGACTCCGTGTAGTGATATATTTAACAGACGACTTGGCATTGCATATAGAATCTCTTGTTATTTCGTGCAATTCTTACGACACCACAGCACCACCTAATAGGGCATTTCGTTCATTTATTTAGAAGAGAAAGGTTGTTGCTCGAAAGGGGATATGTGCCCTTTGTTGGCAGGGCTAGGCTTTGAAAACGCTATTTATGACAACTTATAGAGTCGAAAGCCGATATTCATTATGACTGAATACTAGTAAAATCATAATGATAATGATAATAATTTTAATTGGTCGATTGTGGTGGTTATTTTACCTGACTGCTAAAGAAGCATAAATGCTTGTTAGTAAGGCAACCAGAGGACCGACGGCTTTAAGTCTTCTCCGAGGATAATGATAACAATCATGATAGTAACAAATAAAGATGTTGATATCAAAAAAGTAAAACATCGTCAATTCATTGAGGTCACCAACGTTGTGAAATGGTATGATTATCGTCCGGTTTGGTAAGCATGCACAACTTAAGATATTAGATATTACTCCTGACGACGGATAGTCAACCTGTTCGAAACGTCGAGCCACTCATCCTCTCCAAGCGCTATGGTTCTCATTAGAACTATAAGCTAAGAAAGATAACAAACAGTCCTTTTCAGGACTACGCACCCCTAAGAAAGATTACCGAGTCAGAGTCCTTTTCAGGACTCCTCAACCCTCTCTCTCTCTCTCTCTCTCACACACACATGGTGCACCTGCAAGCCTACTGTATAACTTACGATATATTTTGTGCGTCCGTAGATCCCGACTCAGAGCATCCCAGCGTCCGAGTCTAACGTGTCTCCTGTGAGTACAGTCACCCCGGGGGTACCAGAACCACCTAAAGTCTTAGCGAATGTCTCACATGTGGTGAATCTGACTCAAGACACCTCGTTCTTCTCATCACATGCCTTCGTAGTGGGGTTAAAACACTGGCTCGCTGCTAATGATGAGATACCAGACGATCTGAACGAGGAGAACAGGCTGGAGTATGCTAAGGTGTGAATATATGCCCCTCTCTCTCCCTCTTTCTCTCTCTTTCTTTATCTATCTAGCTTTGTTTTCACTATTTTGTTAAACAATATTACTGACTACTCTTTCTGTAGTTAAACCGAACTTTGTTTCACTGTAATCACATTGAAGGGACGAATAAAGAAAGAAAGAAAAACAAATCAAATTGATTTAATTTGGGTCTGGTCTAAACTGCTAAAAACTGCGTAGAAACATCACCAATTCTTACTTTCTGGATATGCGTGGTCTGATAAATCAATTGCAAACCTTATGCGTATTTTACAGTTCTGTGCCCGTTACCCCATGCACTCAACACTGTGTGCAGTGCATGGTCAACTTTAAAAAAAAAAAAAATCCAAGCAAACGTTTCCAAAAGAATTTCTGGACATGCGTGGTCTGGTAAATTCAAATGCGTACCTTCCCTGCATGTCATGGTATTTTCACTTGTTGAAAATATTTTAAATCCAATCTATGACGAGGAAAATAAACACGAATTCCAAAATCAATCAGATTTACTTATATTTTGTGTCATGTCCAGTGCCATTGATTAGGAGAGTTTGGCCAACTCGGTTTAAGTTGGACACAATATGACGACTACTGTTTTGTTGGGCAAGCTCAAAACAGAAGAATATGCGCCATGCTGTGACCCAATGAAACCAAGTTGGCCAAACTCTGTGTATAGATGGCTCTGGTCATGTCGTGTCTGCAGTGCCATCTCTTTAGAATGCCCTTTCACTGAGGATACAACACTAGAATACTTAGAAACATTTAATAAGAATCTAAAGTCATATATAATATTTTAGTGAGTTATATGTTGAATGTACATGTATGCATATTTTTTCATCTTCCCCGTTCTCATTACTCTATGTAACTCATTCTAATTATATCCCTCTGCGCCTCAGAATAGTTTACTATAATAATAATAATAAACATTACTTATAAAGTGCTTACCACCGAAGTCTCTAAGCGCTATAACACACAAAATAGAGTGATATACAATTACATATTAAACAAAACTAAAAAGTACAAATAAACCTACAAATTACAATACATTATGGAATACAAAGTGAACAGAGTTAATTAATCATTGAACGCAATTTTGAATAAATTTGTCTTAAGATTAGTTTTGAATAGGTTAACAGATTGACAGTTTTTGACATTTAAAGGTAGGCTGTTCCAAAGTTCAGCAGAAGCTTTGCAAAAAGAGCGATTACCATAAGAAAGAGTTGGCATAGAAGTAGATGCTAGATCGATGGCGCATTACAAATGCTGTAATATTATATTATTATTATTATGTCATTTCGTGAAGCGTTTCTTCGAGGTCTGTAACAATGTGTTTGAGGTAGATCTCCTAGCTCTGGGGGAGACGGATGCCGCGACCGTTTTTGCTGACTCGTGTAGTCATCTGGCACAAGATTTCACCTCGGACCTGGAGATAGGGGAATCAGTCAACATCTCCACACATTATGTCGGTAAGCATTCCAAATTGTTCAACAACATCCATAAATCAAAAAAAAAAACGCACATGCATCAATTTAATGTTCAATGATCAATTTATCTGTTTTATTTGTATTATCTGTTTCATTTGTATTTTCTGTATTATCTGTATTTGTATTATTGTTTTATTTGTTTCTGTTTTTGGCGTTGGTAGATATTTGATATTATTTCAATTTTATGTATAATGAAAAATATGTTTTTGCGACGTTTTAACAATTAAGAAAATAATTTGTATCACCTACCCTGTAAAGCTCGTATAATCAAGGTCATTTAAAATACCTAAGCCAAGAAACGAACCTGTCAATTTATTCGATTTTTAATAAAAAGTAATAAATCTCTCCTATGTCAAAATATTATCTGCCGTAGTTGAATTTGATCAATTTGGCACCAGTATTTCACTCAACGCTTGTTAACGTATTTTCCCTCTTCTTCTTTTGCCTTCACGTCGTATTGTTCATGCCCTTGTCAATCATCCTTTTTCTTTCTTTATCTTCACATCCCCCTTTCTCTCTCTCTCTCTCTCTCTCCCTCTCTCTTTTTCTCTCTCTCTCCCTCTCCCTCTATTTCTCTCTCTCTCTCTCTCTCTCCCTATGTCTCTATACCCACTCTCTGTCTGTCTCTCTCCTTCTCACTTCCTACAATCTTTCTCTCGGCATTATAGACATGTACGCATCTGTTCAGCAGGGCAGTAATTTCACTGGATATATACAGCTCATCGAAGACGACGATGATAACGACGTTGATGAGGAGTCGGAGGCCATTCAGGTTGTCATCATCCCTCCCGATGTCGTCAGCGATCTCCATCTTTCAGGTGAAAAAATAACTTCATATTACTATATTACTATTGGTTTCACAAAGAAATAAACTTAATATTTTAACTTTCATGGTTTCATTGTACGATTATATAGATATGTTTTGTGAATATAATTTTTTTCTTCTATTTAAAATGTATCCTCGAGAGTTGTAACTTGTAGACACATACATTTCAGCTTTTTAGCTGCAGCATTGGCATCATTATATTCTATATTGTTTTAGAAATAAACCTTGAATTGAATAATCTTCTTGAAAAATGAAAAATTATAATTTTTAAAAATGTGATCCTACTTGCAATAAACCTACATACATTTATGCAAAAGTACATGTATGAATAACGTTTCATTCCAGTCGAAATCTGCATGCATATATCAGGTCGCTTCCACGTTCAGATGCTTTAATAGGTCCGCTTCGATGCGTTCATGCCAAAGTTCGTCGCAACTAAACCTGTAAAGTGTTTTAGTGTTGTAAGTTCTAACTATAGTAACACGCGAAAACTGTTCGTCATTGCATTGCACCATTAAAATAAGATATTCGAAATGGATATTTGGGTCTGACTTCGTTTGTCTTATAGAAATGATTGAAATTCATGTTTTATCTGGAAATATGATTTTTTTTTCTTGTTTTACTTTCCTTTCAGAGGAGGACTCCGTAGCTGTATCAGTGGTAGTTTATAAACGGGGGCACTTCATAGTCAAGTAAGTGGTTAATTATTAATTTACACCCACATCAACCCCGACCCCACTCCTGGTGAAAGAAAAAATGCATTGTTATACCGTCTCACCCATATTCAAACCTGCTTTCGGTTAAAACTAGCATGTACAGGGTTGGGGTAGGGGGGGGGGGGCTTTGGGAGCTGAAGCACCCCCCCCCCCCCCCCCCTCCCCTTGCAGAAGTTTTAGAAATGTCATTTATATCGTCATAATACAGTGAAAATGTAACATTGAAAACATGAAATATACAATGTTTTTTTTATCTATCACACTTCATCATCCTGATTCCAAGTCCTCCATATTTCTTTTCTGCATGTAGTCATGACAACCAAACGACTGATACATCCCATCGGCCAGCAGGATCCGTAGTCTCAATCACAGTCACAGTTAATGATAACGTTACATCAGTCCCGGTTGAATTCCAACTCTATAATGATATTGTAAGTGAACTCCCTCTTTCTTTCTTTATTTAAAGTGGCTTAAAATGTACCCGATACGGGTAATATTCGACCCTGGTCTTTTTAGAGCAGTATGTGATAAGTGATGAAATGATAAAGTTGGGTAATAATATGATGGGAGAACAGTATAAACGAGTTCGTAAACAGATCTTAGACAGGATGGATACTTCCCACCTGTGCATTTTAGAATAATCACAGCCAAAGTGACTGAGGTGCTTCATGAATACCTTTAGTTTGCCTCTTGAGAAGAATACTTCCACCTGTGTATCAGATACATGTACTGTTGGTGCATAAATGACTACTGATTACATAGCTTTCATGAGCACGATCCGAGTATTCGTCTCAATGGTTTTACAATTTGGGTACGAATGACCTTTATCTGCCCATGCGCAAATCCTAATTACGAACTCGCTTGTAAGGGAGTTTACAGATACAATCTGCGCATGGACAGATAAAGGTCATTTGTACCAAAATGGTAAAACCCACAGAGATGAATACTGGATATGCGCTCATGAAAGTTATGTGACATTATTCATTTATGCACCAACGGTTCATTCTATTATACGCAGGTGGAATTATTCTTTTCAAGAGGTCAAACAAAAGGTATTCATGAAGCACATCTAGGACTTTGGCAGTTATTATTCTAAGTTGCTCAAAGTGGAACTTCTCCATGTGTAAAAGATCTGTGGATATTTGGGGTCAATTGTACCATGTGCTATCTGTAAACTCCCTTATTGATACTGATGGGGCCACCCTGTGTGAACAAGAGATATCGTTATTATCATAATTATCATCATTATTATTATCATTATTGTTATTATAATTATCATCGTTTTCATGTTCATTATCATTAACATTGTTATTATTATTATCATTATTATAGGTTTTCCCGGCCAATGTCGTAAGATCAGCAATCAATATCATGAACGTGCATTCATGTTCGAGCAAATTTTCTCCACTCGTTGCTCCCCTGTTTCATTTTTAAACTTGTTGCATTCAATTTCGTTTCGAGTCACCGAATTTTCTAAACATGCACATTCGAATTAAAGCTGTAATGACGAAATCGAATACGCATGTCATTCCTCCAAATAAACTTTGCATAAAATTATTCAAACAGGAGTATATTAAGTGACAAATTAACATCAAATGAAAAAAAATGCACAAATATCAAATAATTATGTATGTCTAAACTCGAAATTGAATGCACGAAGACATACCACCGTTTGTCCGGCGCGAATTTGAATGCTCTTTGCACGCTTTTCTAAATTGAATGCTCGTTTTGCACGTCTCCGTGGCAAGAGTATGAAATCGCATGCCATTGAATGATGCAATTAGCTTTTTGAATGTTGATCTACATAGTCATTCAATTTCGCACGAACTTGAATGAACGTAACTTTAATTCGGATGCTAAGTTTACGAAGTTGGGCGGGAAAACCTACATTATCTCATAATTATTATTATTATCATTATCATTATGATATTTATTAATATTGTTATTATCATTAACATCATTATTATTAGTTTTATTAAATTCATTATCATTGTTATTATCATCATCATTATCATTTTCATTCATATCATTATCATTGTAATTATTATTATCATCATTATGATCATCATTATTTTTATTATTATCATTATTGTTATTATTTTATCATGATCTTTATTGTTATTATTAGTATTATTATTATTATCATTATCATTACCATCATTTTATTATTATTATTATAAGTATGAGCACACATGCATCCTTTGACGTTCATTTGCCCCCCTTGCATTTCTCTCTCAAGTCCCACCTTCTACCCGATGAGCTTTCACAGTATGAGCCAGGCAATGCGACTTGTGTCTTCTGGGAAACAACAGGGTAAGCTAGGCAAACTTCATTCTCATTTCCATGATGTCATGAAGATTATATTAAAAAAAATATATAATAAGCCTCGGTCACAAATGCCATTACGAACTGCTACAAACGCTGTACGAACGATTTTCAGAAAATGGAAATTCGGGAAGACAAAGGAAAAACAGGGAGATTCGTACGAAATTATCGTTCGTACGAACCTTTGTGACCGTAGCATTAACCATCTGTTTTAAAAAAAAATCCAATACATTAAGTCTCTCATGTTATCTTCTTTAAATATTAAAAATTAACGCCTCTTTCATCTGTAAACTGCTTTTTCAATACATTATATCTTGTTATCCCCTTTTAGATTTCCCATCTTATATACAACTTTGTTTTTATTAAAACAAAAATATATTAAACACCTCTTTCATCGGTAAACTCTTTCATATAAACAATTATCTTTTGTTACTCTCTTTTAAATTAACTAAACTTATATAAAACTGTTATTCAAAGGAAAAGTTAATATCAAAGATTTCTTGCATCTATTAACTGCTTTTTTAATATACACTTTTATTTTATCCTCTTTAAAAACAAATATATTCAACACGTCTTTCGTCCGCAACTTTTTTTTCTCAATACACTCTCTTAAGTTACCTCTTTTAAACTTAAACAAACTGTTATGAATGACTTTTATCAAAAAGTTATTATTATACATTTCTTAAGGTGATAAGCAAGGCTATTGTAAGTACCTAGGTTGATTAGCGGAAAGTCTATGCGATCATGTTTTCAGGTTGTACGTATGAAACTACCATTATTAGATTGGGATTCGTACATTTCGGATCCGCCTTCGAATATGAATCATATATATTTTTTTTTATTATTTAAAAAAACGAATCAAATACACAGTTGTCCTTAAAGTTGGAGTAATTGTTCTTCACCTCTTAATGAAATGCCTCTGATTTTCCGCAAGATAATGTGAATAACTCTTGATATATTACGTTAATGATCTTCTGAGAACGCCATTGATCAATCTATATGACTCTTTGAATTGATCAATAATGTTCTGAGAAGGTATGAACCGTATAAATCAAGATTTTAACAATTGTCACAATCATCGGATGAAAAGAGGTAAGACAACTTATTCAAAATTTAATGGCAACTGTGAACTCTGTATGTTATACAACATTCAAAAGGGATGTAAATCAATTAAAAGTAGAGTGTGGTGATATTATTTTGTTATTTTTGATGGAATTGACAGTGATGGAGAAGGAGCATGGAATGACTTTGGATGTGAAGTTCTCAACGCAACCAGAGAGTTTACTATCTGTGCATGTAACCACACAACACATTTCGGAGTATTACTACAAGTCCGGGAAGTTAAGGTAAATATGTTTTTATTTTCCTCAATTACTAGTTAGCTAAATAAACAAAAGACAAAGAGGAATAAAAGAAAAAAACAACAAGATAAGATAAGAAAAGAACAGAAAGGGAAAGAAAAAAAGAAAGAAAGAAAAATTAAAAAAACTGAACAAAACAAAAACAAACAAAAAAACTATATGGTGGCAGCGGTGGGATCTGGTTTGCCTAGTAAATTAAATTATATTGTTTGGTATGTACTGTGGAGAGAGGTGGAAAACTGCTAGTATGCATTTTTGATGATGGAGTACGAAATGTAGAGTAGATTTGAAACTACTGAATTTTGTAAATATGTTCTGCGTATACAAATCCTTTAATCATTGTAATCCACAGTGACGTATCCTCTAGACCTGGGGGGGGGGGGGGGGGGGGTGTTTCACAAAACTTATCATCAGTGACAAATAACAGTGTTTGTATTAGCTACTGAAATCCTCGCTTCTGATTGGTTATCAGCAGATTTGTCACTGGTTTTTGTCATTTGTCATTGAAAAAGGCTTTGTGAAACACCCCCGGACACCTCTCCCTATGTATAGAGGTTTCGTGGTCTATAGGAGTAAGAAATAGTGTTTTTCAATCTTATATTTTAAAAAAAACCCTCTTATTTACAGATTCCACTGGCGGATGATCTTGCTCTCACTCTCATCACATACATAGGAGCGGGAGTCTCTATCGCCTGTCTTCTCCTCACCCTTCTCATACTCAACGTGCTCACGTAAGTTTAACAAAAGTGCTTCTCGAAGATAGAAAATCTTAAATTGAATTGCCATTTATTGATGTAATCATATTTATCGCACAAATCTTTGTTCAGAGCCTCGTTACAAATGATTTCATTCACCTATTAAGAATAAATATATTTCAATAGTCAGAATGCGAATTGCGTACATTGATTATTGCTAGGTAGGACAAACATTATGGCTTGTCCTACCTAGCAACACGATCTAATTTAATCTGTCCTCTCCCTAACATGGTTTTCGTCATGCAATTCTATAGGCATTCATGCAAAGACATAAAAGACGAAATTGATAGTGTCAATAAATTTCTAACGTATCAAAGCAAACAGTGCATTATGGAAGAGGTCATTTTAAAACCGTTACATATTAGGCTCGACAAAGTCCTCTCAAAGTGATTTGAAAATAGTTCAGTTTAAGTTTTAGGTGCTATTAAAATGTTTTAACTTCTATTACATAAAACGGAGAAATCTATATCTAAACACTGAATCTTGAATTAATGTAACTATTTTTTCCTTTATAACCTTTTTTCCTTCAAACTTCTATCCTTATAGTGCATTGACCTCAGATCGAGTGAAAATTCACAAGAATCTAGTGACTGCCCTCACCGTCGCTCAGGGTCTCTTCCTTTCAATAGATGCTGCGAGCAGAAACAAGGTAAAAAAAGATGCTTAAAATAAGAGCAAAGAAAGTCAAAAGTGAAAGTTCATGTTTTATCCAAAGGGGAAATTAAAAATCCGATTGTTTTATTTCAAATTGCAATATCGAGATTTTGATATGAAGTTGGTTTAGAAGAAGAAAAAAAATGAGAGAAACATCCGTGAATAGTTTGAGGAAAGTCCGATGAAAATGAATTGAATCTTTAAGAACTTCCAAATGTGTCACCGATAAAGCGCAAGTTGGAAACTCTATGACGGGCCTTTAGAGCATTCCTCCCATTTGCTTGGTACTAAAGAAAATAAAAATCATAAATTCTAACTTTGTTGGTTAGTGATGAAGGATTAGATTTTTAATTTATATATTTGGTTGGCAGACTATATTACATTGAATACAATCATAAGGCGAGAGCTCTACTGCTTTTTATTTCTCTTGGGCATGGGGTAGTCGTTTTAATTGGTTGATTGAACATTCGCGCCAAGAATAATTATTTGCACTTCCATAAATGATTTTAATAACGATGTTGTCATTTTTTTCTTCATCATATCTTACTACAGATCAGCTGTAAAGCTGTCACCTTGTGCCTTCACTATTTCTATCTGAGTGTGTTCTGCTGGAGTCTTCTAGAAGGAATAAACCTCTACATTCAGATCGTACAGGTGTTCTCAACGGGGAGGAGGATGAAATACATCCATTATCTACTCTTAGGATGGGGTAAGAAATTTATTTCCATACGTCAATCAAAACATTAATTAATATCAAATGATATTTGCAACATAACAAAGAAAATGAAACTAATTTTCTATTAAAGAATATTAAATGTCGATAAGTAATCAAAGCATTTTAGGATACATTATACGGTTTATAAGAACAATATTATCATCAATAAAGTAGAATCTGAATGAAAATTGAGAAATCCACTTAAAATCTGAGATTGTATTACTACGGGTTATGGATGCCAACACGGAGAGAGAGAGAGAGAGAGAGAGAGAGAGAGAGAGAGAGAGGGAGAGAGAGAGAGGAGAGAGAGAGAGAGAGGGGAAGGGGGGGGGGTAAAGATCAGTAAAGAAATATTTGTCAAAGTTCAGGAAATTAATCTGGCTGTCTTTCTGGAATAAGGGTAAATATCTATGGTCAAATAATGAAATTTCCTAAATCTAAAACATGACACTGAATTAATTCAGTTATGTACTCAATAACTTTCCTATGGTTAACTAATTATAACCAACGGATACTGTAAGTAGAGGTTTTATTTATTAGTATTAACTTTTGTTATACCTTTAAAAATATCATGAAAGTATTCACAGGTAATGATGAAAACCTTTGTAAAAATCGAATATTTAATTTTGACCTCTTGTTCACGTATTTTTTTTCTCCAGGTGTGCCCATACCTATAGTTGCCATTAGTGCCGGTATCCGATGGAACATATACGGAGCTGAACAACTGTGAGAAAATACAAACGCTTTCCTTTCTTTTTCTATCAAACTAAATATAATGTCTCTGAAACTGATGTAATAATAGCCTGGATTTACATAGCGCTTAATACGAAATGCCGTCTCTACGCGCTTTACAGTTATTTGAATGAATACAAATGTGTGCCTCATGTAATGTATTCAACATTAATTAACAGTTGTGAACACAACCTCAAAGACTTTCAAAGGATCAACCTCAAAATAATTCATTGACCCTGACCTTCTTTTGAAATGTACGAACATTATTTATATGGGGTATTGATCAATAGGGTATTAAAATGAGATGATTTCTTGAAGGTCTGTGCAACCGTGTTTATTGTCAAGACATTCAGAATTATGATTATTTCATTAAAAAGACAAGATCGGATTCCTTTAACACGAATTAACAGGCAAAGAGTATCCACTGTAATGTTTAGAATATATTATTGTACAAAATATTGAAGGTCATGAAGTACGTGTTGGTGTTAATAGTTTTGATTAAGTGATACATTGATTAAAATAACGAGACTATTACGTTTCTTTGACTTTGATCACATTTAGGTGTTGGTTGACTACTCATGAAGGTCTAATATGGGCGTTTGCCGGTCCAGTCATCTTCGTTATTACTGTGAGTATGATGTAGCTAATGTTGTAGCCTACCCGCCGCACTAGGGTGTAGAGAAAAACCTCGGTGTAGAGGAGGAGAGACCCGTGTGTGACGCCAAATAGGCTACTTAATAAAAATGAAGAAGGTGGCAATTCCATGAAGCAGAAGGGCATATAAAAATTACCGGTGTGTTGGCTCAGTCAGTAGAGTGTCCGCCTCACAACCGGGAGGTCGTGGGTTCGAACCGCATCATACCAAAAGACGTTAAAAGATGGGAGTTGCTGCTACCTTGTTTGGCGTTCAACAATACGGGATAGAGCAACGTCGATCTGGCGCTGCTCAGTGGCTGCCAGGCTCACGATCAATTGGGCAAAGAGAATTTCGATTTCGGTTTAACTTAATAAAATAAAGATTATAATAATAATTATTATTATTATATAGTCCGGGGGTAGTAGAAGTAGTTATAGTGAAAACTAACAGAAGTAGTGCACGAAGTCGTTATTTTTAGATAAAAACCGCTCGAATTAAGCTGTCATTTTGTCTACCTTCCTTCAACAGACCAATTTGATAATTCTGTGCATGGTTGTACGGGTCATCGTCAAGTCTGCAGCAGCTCACAAAAAAGACAACTATGACCACGTCAAGTAAGTAGAACGTCTGGCAAGGACGTGATGTCCTTCACATACAAATGTGTATTCATTTTCGCACATTGTTGTATCAATTAACAATATCTAAACAGAAGAACAATTAATTTATTCGGAAAATGGACAGTTCATTTCGTTTCATTTTTATTTTTTCATTTCCAACAAAATACAATACATAATACCGTATTCAATGTAAAATGTTAAATTAATTTATGCATTTGAGGAAGACAAACATTGAATTATAAATTTAACTGCATTTATATTTTGAGGAAATGGAGAGGTCCACTGAAAAGCTGGGCTTGTACATTTTGGACCCCTTAATTGTAAATTGTGGTTCCTATCTTTAATATCCCTTACATTATTGGTCACATGGCAAGCCATTTATCCCGTTTACAGAGTCTTGCTAAATATAATCATTAATGTAGCATGATGTTCTTAATTTGTTTTAAATTCGGTGATTAAATGAATGAATGAATCAACGAACGAATGAATGAACGCACGAATGAGTGATGAGTGCATTAATGAATAAATGATAAATTAATGAATTAATGAATGAATGAATAAATGAAAAATAAAAATCGTTACTTTATTCACAAATATCCTTTTTAGAGCTGGAGTAAAAGGAGCCCTCCTCTTAGTACCGATCCTTGGTCTTGGATGGGTATTTGGGTTCATGTCTCTTGGTCGAGCTACGCTCATCTTTACATACCTCTTCGTCATCACGGTCGCGCTTCAGGTTAGTGACGGTCATGGATATGATGATGATGATGATGATGATGGTGCTGCTGCTGCTGCTGCTGATGATGATGGTGGTGATGATGATGGTGATGATGGCTATGATGATGATGATGATGATGAGAATGATGATAATGATGATTATGATGATAATTATGATGACGTTGATGATGATGATGACGACGACGATGATGATGATGATGACGACGACGATGATGATGATGATAATCTTGTTGATGATGACGATGATGGCTATGATGGTGATGATGATGATGATGGCTATGATGATGATGATGACGATGATGATAATGGTGACGATGATGATGATGATGATGACGATGATGATGATGATGAGGACGACGACGACGATGATGATGATGATGATGATGATGATGTTGTCGATGTTGTTGTTGTAGTTGTAGTTAATGGTATTGTTGAAGAGGATGATGATGATGGTAGCGGGGTGGTTGTTCCTACTCAGTCAAACTAGACAGGCTCATCTCGCTGTTGACGATGATTATGAAGAGATGTTAGTACTGTTGTTATATCAATAATGATTTTTAAATCAACTCTTTGTTCCCAATAAATTTTATCACTTGAAAAGGTGCTCTGTCAATGCAATGCATTACCATAATCATTCTTTTTTAATATCATTGTTGTTATCGTTATTATTATTTTCAATATTATTGACATTATTATCATTATTATTGATAATAATTTATTATTATTATTATTGTTATCAGAATCACTATATTTATTATAATTGTTTTTATTATTATCATTATTATTATTATTATAATTACTAAATTCATTATAATTTATATTATTATTATTATCATTCTTATAATTGTTTTTACATTTCCTCAACAGGGTGTTCTCATTTTTCTTCTATACTGCGCATTTAATGCAGAGGTGAGTTACAAATTTCAAAATTTGATAAAGCGATACCATGTGTTTGATTGAACCAAACATGAACAAGAAATCACAAAGCCAACTATAAGCCGGGACAAGACAAAAGTTTCATGAAATTCAATTTCAAACTCAGTTTCTTTCGTTAATTCTCAGGCATTAGTTGATGGCTTTTTTCCTGTTATTGTATTTATTTTTGTAATTCGTTTTCTTGTGTTCTTTGTTATTATTATACTCCTTAATGTTCCTGGAAATGAAATTTTAAAAAAAATTAAAAAAATTAGAAAGAGTTTCAAGTAAGGGAAATGACCTGTTGTAAATCACTGATTTTTGGTTTTTACAATTATTGTATCTTATGTTTTACTTTTTAATCTCATCAACAGTAAAATACCAGTGACTATTGAGTAGGTATGTTTATTCAATACATGTACAACAATCGACCGATTCCTTTTTTTAAATATATTTTTCCCACCATGTCGCTCAAAGTAGACAGTTTTATGGCGATTACGAAATAAAGGCAATAATATGACTGTACAAACCATGCATACAATCCGATTTTCGTCATGGTTTTTGTTGTAATGGATTGGATTGGATTTGAAAGATGATTACAAATCTTTTATTATTTGGATTCAGGTTCGAGCAGCATTGTCTAGGAAAGCTGAAAAGAGAAAATTACGACGAGGCGATGGGTTGAGTTCAGTGCCTACACCGTCAACTATTAACTCTTCACAGGTAGGGATCAAAGGAAGAGAAATTGATGGCAATACAAAGATGGAATGAGAAGGAGGAAGGGGAGGATGAGAAAGAATAAGAAAAGGGACTAGAAAGCGACAAACATAGCGAGGCGACACAGGAATCAAATTAGAAAAGAGAGAGAGGGGGAGAGAGAGGAAGAGAGGGAGAGAAAGAGAGAGAGAGAGAGAGAGAGAGGCGGGGAAAGAGAGGGGGAGAGATAGAGAGAGAGAGAGAGAGAGAGAGAGAGAGAGGGGGGGGGTAGAGAGAAAGGTAGGGGCGTTGGAAGAGGGGCTAAGGTGAAAAATATAAGCGTGACAAGAGGGAGAGAATAAGCGTGATAGAGGATATAGAATAACATAAATGGAAACATGAAATTGAAGTCTTTAAAGAGGAGAGGGTGGGTGAGTGTGGACGGGCATGTGTGTGTTATGCATGATTATGTGTGTGTGTTGGTGGGTTTGAGCGGGAGAGAAAGAGAGAGAATGAGAGGGGAAAGACAGGGGAGGGGGAGGAGGAGGAGAGGAAGAGAGAAGGAAGGTAGAGCAGGAACTGCACTTATCTGTCCAAAAATGATGGATTGTTCATAAGGAATAATCTTAACTTAGCCTTAAATGAAAACAGTGAAGAGTAGGTTTACGTTCGGTTGGAGCCGATTCAATAATAGAGGACCACTATTTTTTGTTGTTGCAGAAAAGAAGTCTTAACTAGAGGAAAATGGAAATTGCTTGCATTTTTTGTTGCTTACGAATAGATGGAGGGGTTAATTATAAAAATATCATCAAAGACATTCGACAATTGTTGAGTTTGTATGGAACTAACCCAGCTGCATAACAAAGCTAGAATTAGCCTTTGATATCTTGTTTATAAGATGACTACATTTTGATTAATTCATGTCTGCATTTTGCAAACAATAAATTGTCTTACAACATATTATGCTCAGCCTTGATAATATTTGTTTAATATGATATGTGACACATTTACGTCTATTATACTTGTTATCACTATCATCATTCTTTTCGTTTTAATATTCTCAGTCGAATGATACATCAACCACGTTCGCTTCGAAGCTGTTCGATAAAATCAAACGACGGAGATCATCGACCACGGCTAATAAGAACTCACCCATCGACACCATCCACCTTATGGATAGAAGCGAATCAGCTCACAGCACTAGAGGTGAGAAGAAATAGCTGAACAGCTAGTCATCAAATAATTTACAGATTTGGCTCTACTTGTTTTGGCTTTCATGCCCGTGTATACTGTATGCAAATATAATGACAGTGATAATAATGATAACAATAACAACTTAAAGTACTACTACTACTACTACTACTACTACTACTACTACTATACTTCTACTACTACTACTACTACTACTACTACTACTACTACTACTACTACTACTACTACTACTATTACTACTACTACTACTTATACTACTACTACTACTACTACTTCTACTACTACTACTACTACCACTACTACTTATACTACTACTACTACTACTACTACTACTACTACTACTACTTCTACTACTACTACTATTGCTATTAGTACTATACTACTAATAATAATTGTGTTTCCTTATCGAACATGTTCGTCACGCCATGACGCTCTAATCGTCACTATTATACAACTTCCAGTACACAAGATAACTTATCTTGAATTTCTTCTATTTTCTTCCACTGCATTCAGACATCATTTTACATTCCAGAAATAATGGAAGCATAGACTCGGGCTACAGTCTGAACGTTATACACACACCTAGCTATCTTCCGTCAGACAGCATGGCATCCATTAGAACAGACGTTGTAAGTATCAGGTGATAGGTCATGTGATATATTATCACGTGATAAACCAGGAAAGGAAAACTCTCAAACCTATACAATGACCATAATGGTTCTCCTGGATATGCATTAAATATCCTGCAAAGGGGAAATTTACTTTGAAATTAAGTTGGCTTTTAAACAAAAATAAGTATTTTTAATGTTTACCTTTAAAAAAACCATTGATATGTTAATGCAGCTTTAATATTATTACTGTGCAATATAAATTACACGACCTATTTCTTCTTCAAGATTAACAAAAAATGAGATTCATGAAATTTGCAGTTCAAAGCAAAGAGAGAGATACTCGAAATATATGTCACCGATATCTTTTTTTTATTTTTTTTTCTTCTAAATAACAGGGTAGATATCCATTTGAAATAAATAATTTATTCGTATACAGAAACACACCTTTGATGTATAGTTTTGATTGAATATAAATGGAGCTCTGTGAATGATGACAATGGTGATGATTATTAATTGTATTACTGTTATTGTTAAATCTCATTTTAATTATTTTCTTTTTAATGATATTGTTATTATAATTATTATCATCATTGCTATCATTATCATTATAATTATTCATCATCTTCTTCTACGTATTGTTATTATCATTGTTATTATTTTCATTATCATTATTATTTTCTTGTTTCATTTTCTTGTTTTATCAGTTACAACCAGAGGAGTTCATCCCACCGAACACACCTACCTATGACGAGCCTATTATCCCTCGCATCCAATAATCTTTTAACCTTTGACACTGCTGCCATGACAACGAGTAAAGCCCGGATTGTAAAGACATGATGTCCATTCTTTCAATAACCTGTATTTAGAGTTGTATGTGTCGTGGTATAGGGATTAAGTCACTTGACTCTCAATCCTAGGGTTGAGGGTTCGATTCCCAAATACAACGAGTAAAGCCTGGATTGTAATGACATGATGTTCATTCTTTCAATAACTTGTAACTAGAGTTGGATGTACCGTGGTATAGGGATTAATTTACTTTACTCTCAATCCTAGGGTTGAGGGTTCGAATCTCAGCCCGATGTCCTTGATGATTTGGCAAGACAGGTGTAAATTGGTACCTGGATTTTGCTGAGTAATATTGATTATAGGTCCCTCTAAAAGAACGGCTTTGATATTGATACGGCTTCCCTTAGTAAACAAACTTATTATAATTATTTGCATATAAGTAAGTAAAGCCAATGCAGACTAAGATCCATTAAAATAATTATTTTCAACAGTAATGTTTTGGATGTGCAATATCCTTTAAAAAGTGAAGCCTATAACCCATGGTAATAATAAGTCATAATGGAATAATAGGTGCAGGTATTCTAAAAAATGAGAAGTTTTCCTGCCTCTTTGCCTACGAAAATGTAGGAGATATATAAAGAAGATCTCTTGGCATGATGTAATGCCTTTCAGCATGGCATGGGCTAAGCCATTTCTTGAAAATATGACGTACCAGGAGAAGCTGTATATGTACCAGATTCATCTTTTCAAACGTGAAATTGTAAAGCATCTTGAACCTCTACGGCCATTAAAATTGTACGAGAATACTGCCCTTTTCCATAAAAAAGCTAGCATTCAAGTTGCCCAACTGTTGAGTTCAAATTGTTAAACCGTTCGAAATTTAAATATTTTAGAATAAAATTGCCTTGTACTATTACACTGTTCATTTCTAATCTTATCCTCTAAAGGTAGTGTTATATAATTGTATTGGTCATGGGTTATCCAATGATTCATATTACACACAACACACCCACTCACACTTACACACGCACCACACGGTCCCTACTCACACATTCTCAATGGTTGACATTCTAGTACACGCAGTGACCTTCGTAATTCTAATTGCATAGATGTGACAATGAAAACATCACTAATAAAATGTTTACACATTGCTGCGAGACAATTTAGAAATGTCATTGCCTATTTTCTCGGTAAGCCTAGCTAGTTGACCGAAGTCCCGCGAGACCGAAAAGCAAATTTCTCGGAACCTTTTTCATATTCAGTCTCGCGGGCCGTCGGCCAAGTGGTTAGGCCCAATTTTCTATTATATACTGTGTATATATAATTATGTAAATATACAAGGAGCACTAATCAGTAGTGTTGACATAAATTAGACATAATTTGTTTATGCAAAACATTATGAATTGAATCTACAATCAAACGTAAATATCTATCGTATCTCCAATTTTGCTGCAATTAATCGTATCTTACCGATCATTGTATTTATCTGTAACATAATGTTATTCTTAAGTTACTATTTATTGTAAATAACGTTACATGTCATAGACAAGTCAACTGGACTTACCATGTTTTACCTTTCGACCTTTCACGTCCACTAGTTACGGGATGGTTTATCAGGCCGACTGGTCTAATTTTGCATGGCGGAAAATTGTTATTGACCCGTGACGGAAATGTAGGCCCGTCCGCATCTTGTTTAAACCTAACCTTGCCACGCTGCCCTGCATATTAATATTTTAATATATGAATATTTGCGTAGGTACGGTGTGGTGGAGATCAAAATTAAATTGGCCAGATGCTGGACTTAACCAGTATGTCGCAATGATTAGGGATAATTTATGACCTGGGTAGTCATTCGTTTACGGTAAGCCACCCGATTTTCTCGCAATGTCATTCTTTTAAAGGTTTGCACTTGTAATTTTTGTACGAAATCTCATTATTTGATAAATTATCGCATCGGATCCTGTATGCGTGCGTATCATGAATATTTAAAACTAGCGCATGACGTATGGTTCATATTGAGCCAATCAAATGCAGCGATAGGATGGCAAGCTTAGGTTAAAAAAAAAAGACGCGGCCCGGCCCAGCCTTATATCCATTATCTTATAAACGGTTTGATCCATAAAAGCTGCACGGTCTAACATAGGATTATTAAGGCAGCGTTGATTGAACCGGGGATATTTATTGTACATTTGTGATTGGTTGAGATACGATTAATATGGGGAGATATGATCCATTGTAGTACTTTGTATGTTCAAAAGCGCGTTTTACCCTGTCATTTTTTGTTTTCTTTCTGCCAAAACTTCCAATATGCCAATATGATAATTTATGACTTATGAACTGTATGTGCAGGACGGGTTCGATTTGCCGAATGGCGGATTTAATTCAATCATTGTAATTTTTGTCATACAAATCTTTGAAAATTAAACGAATGTTTACAAATGCGAGTTGTTGATTGCTTTTACTTGTAGAAGTACGTGCACACTATTCGTTCTTTCCCGCTCTATCTCCTCTTCATAATACGTAGTTGTCTCCTTGTCTCCTAATAGATATTTTCATAATAATAATGGACAAAATGTTTCGCAATCCGTAATCATTTTTTTTCCTTCCATAAAAGATTTGGGTGACATAAAACTGAATATTAGAGACCTTCCCTTTCCATTTCTTTTATAGAACTTTAATTATAGTTCCATCATCCAATCAGAAACTTGTCCAATACATATCATTTTGATTTGAGTTGTCAATATGACGGACCTCAAAGATTGACATTAATTATTCACCTCTATAGCCAAATATTAATCAATCGCTTTTAATCTTTAACCGATTCATCATTTATTTGAAAGGCCTTCCCTTCTCTTCCCTCTTATTAACTTGTCATCTCCCGTCACCTATATTTTGTATTTTAAGAGACAAGAGAGTTTATTAAAAGGGGAAGTCCACCCTGATATCAAGTTGGTTTTATTAATAGCCGAAAATTGAGAGAAACGGGTCAGTGAAAGTTTGAGAGAGAAAAAAAAACAATTAAACATGATTTATGAATTTTTGAAGGTGGGATCAATCAATCATACATTGGCAACTATTTTATTAAACCAAACAGGATGGACTTTTCCTTTAAAGAGAAGGTCGAGTTCTGGGGAAAGGTGATCAATAATTTATGAGCGTTATCATTGTTATTATGCAAGTGTGGAAGAACATCAGAGAAAAAATGTTCCTTAAAAGCATGGCTCTTCAAATGCCTCCACTTTCTAAATATGACATGTAGCAGATATTTGTGTAGTCCCATAATTGGAACTCTTTTGAAGACGGGTCCCAGAAATCAACTTTCCCTGTAAGTGTGTGAGTTCAGGCCCTTCCAGCTCCCTGCAGATAAGATTTCATCTCGCACCTAAAGAATTACACATGGTCTAAAAAATAACACAATCGCTAACTAATTTCAAAAAATCAACTCAAGGACAATTTTCAAAACCCTATTATGCCATTGCAATATTCGCACATTTCTAAATATTACGTACTAAGGTCATTGAAATTGCTTTAAGTTGATTTTTTTTTAAAGGTAGTTGCCATCGTGTTATAACAAAAAAGATAGATTAGACAAGCATATTTTCAAAGTGACTAATTTTATTTCACAATATAAAAATTTCGGTCATGCCGTCTTTGACAGTATTCATAATTTTTCTTCATCAACATTGAAAATTTATAACAAAAGAAATACATGTCCCAAAAACTTCATCCTTGTCATTCGTAAACCGTTGAAAAAACATGTTCAAGTTGATGTCTTTTTTACTTCATCCTCAAAAATTCTCTTCGATGATAAAACTTTCAAAGATCAAATTGACAGTATATTTCATTCATGAACGTTATTTTGCATTTGTTTCCATAGCAATACGCAAACACTTTTATACAAAGTTTCTATACAAAGTTTATTTAATGAGGTGATAAGGTCTTAACTCATCAAGGACATTTTCAACATTATCTGATTTTGAATCTTAGAATAAATCATATCCTTAAGCTGAGGAAAGAGCAAACCTTTAATAACGATGTGCGCCAATTTCTGCTGCATTATAATAATTTTTTTCACAACAGAGATATTAAATAGGAAGATAAGTATTCAAATACCTCGACTGGCAACACTCCGAGGTCAATATCATCATTCTTATATGACAATGGGCAATGTCAAAACAATATGTTACATATTCCATTTACCCATCTAGGCGATAAATATCAAAGTGGCTAACATGAAGAGGGAAAGCTGATCAATTTAGCAACTAAAATAATTGTTATCCTTGATGGGTTAATAGGGACTTTTAGATTTGCACGACGACAACGTGGATTGCTACGATCGACGTCCTTTTAATGCACTGCCTTGAATGGACGTCACACATATCAGTCCACCCAAATCTAAAAGTCCCTAATAGCTAACACTTGACCTATACCTCATCGATTAGGCAAATATCATAAATAAGGGAAACATGGTCTCCATACTCTTAGATGATCACAGTACATATAAGTTGTCAATACAAGTTTGATAACCCGAGAATGTGTTATAAATGTAATTATGAAATACTAGATGTATATAATAGTTTCAAGTGAAATTAAGGTACACTGCATTGGGCTAATATCTACTAAATTACAAGTAATATTATATTGATTTAGGAAAATAATAAATTAAATCAAAAGTGAATAGAAATTCCTTATGAAAAGTGGATCAATGTATATGTTAATACTCTACAAGGCAGCTACATGAATGTTGCCTTCAACGTTTTGACCCCCAACTGCCCTCAATCATGTTAATCATTAAGATCATTATTGTTCTGCAGTATCTACATTAAAGAATTAAATGACATTTTTGACACAAAGGGGACACATTTGATCAGTATCAATATTTCAACAACCTTTGACCCAACTGAGAGTTAAAAAGGCGTTACAAATGGAAGAAGTTGATGATTTCCGTCTATGGGTACACAATATGAGAAACGATCATGAAACATTCAATGTTGAGTGTCCCATGTATAGGAATGAACTCCCTGCAGTCAATTAAACCTCCGTCTTAGAAAACCAGATATAAAATGTATCATCTTCCAATTAGGAGGTCTCTGAATTAGGACTCTGAATCCAAAGGTATTGATCCAAACCACAACATGGGCAATAATCATAGAGTGGTGAAGTGTGACGTCATCAAAAATCTATTTTAAGAATTTCTCAACTTTTTCTTCATTTTCCGAAAGAGCATGAAAAATAATGTCCGAAAGTCGAAAACCAATTGAATATGTTAAGTATTGGCTGAGATATGACCATCTGAATGAATAGATGTCCTATGGGAACTCAGTGTTATATGCTCTGGCTCCTAACGTCACAGCTTCGGTACTCTATTGCAAAAGGGTCAAATAGGGCATCAAATAATTACAGGGCCATATTACACAGTGGAAGTGCCTTTGTATATTTCAAGAAAAAAACGCAAATATCACCACTCCTCATTCACACACATACACTGCTCGGCAATCAAAACTTTTGCATGCCTGTCAACCTTTAAAACTAGAAGTAAGAATTTCTCCAGACTAAATTCTGAATATGGTGTTCTAGACAGATGTTTCGAAAATAATATCGCTAGTGACATTCGTTTGTCTCGCAATGTGGTCAATAAGGGATCTAAAAGATCACAACGATTCGTGCGCCACTGTAACACTTTGTCACTTGATAACAAATATTGTAAGCAAGCCTGTTTTATACTAGACAGATGTTTTTAGACAAATTGAGGAACCCAAGATTTAGAACTTTAGTTTGAATGATTGGCGGAAATGTACTTGGTGGGATTTGATCTGCCATCCATGGCATTGGTGGGGTTAAAGGTAAAAACCAGTTTTGGAAACGCCCCCCTCTCAAAAAATGAAATGTAAGCTCTAATTACCAATCATGTGAAAGAATATGTTTTTACTAATACGTGATCATACAAATTTTGCAGAGAACCTGCCTACTAATTGATATATTTGGTAAATTATTATATCTATTTGGACCTGATAGATAAAACGCATGTGTCGCGTAGTCCCATATACATCTTTCTGTGTACAGTGCTTGTAACTTTACCAAGACTGGGCCCAATTTCTTATAATTTTGATGATTCCAGAACCTTCAAGCTAGATGATCAACCATTTTTGATCGATTCCACAACGTTTCTTTCACAATGCGATCGCATGACCATACTAGTCTTTATCTTTAATCTCTGACTCACATCATTCAATTGCCTCATTTCAAGTTGAGGCTCGTTCAGATAGGGCGCGGTAGACCACCGCAAAAACAACCACACACTAAACAACGCTTTATCTGCAGTGCGAATGATAGGCATTTGCGTACAATAAGCGTTAAAGCGTTAAAGTTAACTTGCATCATCATAAAAAAGTAATGAGAATGGAGCGGTTTGCGGCGCATATTAGAATAAGGCTTTAGTGGTGTGTTTTGATATAAACAGTGCTAGCTCATTTATGGTTGTAGCAACATATCACGTTTTCTGATACCATGGTGTAGAGGAAGCGAAATTCAATTTAGTTTATAGAACCCATACTAGAGAGTTAAATAAGGGCATTACAATAATCATCATTATATATATTGAAACCCTGAAGGAAGGAAGACCATGAAAATAAGCAGGTACGGTAGACATTTTGACACGACATAGACATGGCTGGTTTAAAAATAGATACAATGAATGTTGTTTTAGGTTTTTATTGTTGGTGTTGGTCTTTTCCCCACTGTGCACTAAGTGCAGTACTAGTTCAGAAATAATGCCTTTGATGGTGGATGAGGCATTATAAGTCAAGAACTTTGTCCAGTGTTAACACAGTCTTTTCACCAGAATGTGAATATGATGCATGAACAAAGCTCTTAGGAACTTCTACTTCACCACAGCACACTCAATGTTCAAGAGTATCTATTTCCATTATACTCGATTAAAGACATTCCTCTTTTTTCTTCATTTTGCATACCTAAAGTGGGCACCTGACAGAAAGCTGTATAAAACGGATACAAGTTTTGTACACGACAGGTTTGTATGTAAGTCATGGTTGAGGAGGTGTTGGCAATCAAACAGAAAGCATTGTTCATGTTTTGGTAAAGTCTCGTAAATAGCAAAGCCACTTGGCCCATAAAGAGTTAATGAGCAATCAAAGGTTTTAGGTGTAAAATAGCCCTTGCATCAGGGTGCTGTGCATCAACCATACTTGTTTGTGAATTTCAAGAATGGACCAGATTCTTGGATGTTTCATGCCATAAAATAAATAAATGATACACGTCATAACACTAGTTTTTTTTTTGTTAATTCGCTGAAATTTCATGCAATGTAAAATGTTGTCATTAAAAATTCATGACAGTTTCATGCCACAAAAAAATTCTTGTTTCACAGTGTGTTCCCAAACCATTCACAAGCATTTCACAAAATTCAGTCAACCCGGCCCGGCATCTTTCAAATGATGGAAATAAAGAGAGACTGGTTCCAGAACCCTGTCTACCAATCTCATCTTCATTGAATATATAGTGAGGCCATAGAGACCTGAGCAAATTATATGACAACAATCTTCATCCATGTGATGCATCAAACACAAGCACTTGCCAGTTAGCCCATAGTGAGTTTTTCTATTTTCAACTAGAGATTAGGCAATGAAAACTGAGCGATGGATGAGCAAAGTAAATACAGGAATGAAGCTACTGTATATCGTGTTTTTACAAACTTTATACAACTGCACAATAATTAATCACATCAAATGTTAGCCAATGTTTCAATAATGCACTTCCTTTATCTCGTCATCATCCGTGTAGAAATACCTTGGTATGTGGAGACAAAAATGCTGAACCTATATATAGAGATCTGTCCTTACAAGCCACTGACCTTTGACCCCTGATTGACCTTGACTTTGACCGAAGGTCAACCCGAGTGTGACCTTTGTTCGAAAAATCAACCTGACAATATCAGACGTCATTTTTTAGCAATACTCCCGCATCGATGATGGCCCTTGACCCCCTAACCTGCTGCCTCCATGAAGTGCAAAGGCCATCGGGTCAACTTCATTTCCGACTGGCAAAGGTACAGATTAACAACCGTCGGGATATAAAAAGAGATGATAGTGAGACATCGATGGAGGCCAGCGCTGACACACGTATCATATAAAGAGTCTTTGGGATTTGACTAGGTGTACTGGTTAGTCTTGCAGTCAGTCAGCCACTCATGATCCAATGTTTCCCCCGCCACTGCCAAAGTTGAAAGATGCTGGTACGGTAGCGTTGGCAAACTTGTAACCTCCAGCCAGCTCAATCTTCTTAGATTCTGAAAAGAAATGAGAAGAACAGTATGTTAATCAATCAAGCATACATACAGCTCCTTGTTTACTGCGACATACCTTTCTTTCATCATTCTCATACTGAATATGCAGAGCTGCCAACCCCAACTGTACAAACATCCTATTCTTTTCCGCCAAAAAATCTTTTCATTCTTTTTGAGAATATTTTTCTCTTCGAGTATGTTTTAACTTAGTTTTCTATTGCATTTGTGATCAAATCAACATTTTAGGGCAGTTGTTTGACAGAGTCCGGGGAAAATGTAATGGTTGGCAGCTCTGATTTAGCCCTTGAAGATTCCTGTCCTGGGGGGTGTTTCACAAAGATTTTAAGTCAAACTTAATTTTAAGTTGGACTTAAACATTATGGAGAGCCATTTGTAGCCTTAACATAAAATATATTCAAAAGTGAAAACTCAAGTATTTTAGACTTATTATAAATTCCACATCAAGAACATGGAATCTCCTTGATAATAGAAAATATGAATGACTGAATCAACATTCTATGCCTTTTCAAATAAATTTTACAAAATATTTTCATAGATGCTAATGGCTTTCCATAATTGTTAAGTCCAACTTAGGATCTTTGTGAAACACCCCCCTGAAAATAATAACGAAGCTCTTACCTGCTGCTGCTTTCCTCTGGTCGGCTAAGATGACGACATCATTGAGCTCCTGCTGCTGCTCAGAGGTCAGCTGATTGGTGAGGGCGTTGTACCAAGTGTTATCATTCGCCTGGATACCTGTTAAAGACAAGTCACAAAAGATATACTTAATTTCTGCTATCAAACATATTCATTTTTTAAGTATTTTCAGCAGCAAAATACATCAATGTCCACTTAATTTCACCTACCAAATGTATTAATTTCTACTTAATTTCTTCTACCAATTAATTTCTACTTAATTTATACTACCAAATGCATTAATTTCTAACTAATTTCTATTTAATTTCTATTACCAAATGCATTAATTTCTACTTAATTTTTATTACCAAATGCATTAATTTCTACTTAATTTCTATTACCAAATGCATTAACCCTAAAAAGGCCGGGCTATTTGAGGTCTTAGTAGGGCCGGGGTGGGGGGCCATTATGGCCCCCCCCCCTTAAGATCTCGGCCGCGAAGCGGCCGATCGCCGCGAAAATTTGCACGCATGTCAAGTGAAGTGTATAGAATAATATGATAATTTCAATTTTTTGAAAAATTCACTCATTTGCATATTTATGGTAATTTATGCAAATAAAGTCATAAAAATTACATTTTTACCCATAAATCATATATTATTCATATTTAAGCATTCTTTTTCACTACATATATTCATTAGACCATTCTGAACAATAATATGACAAAAAATTTGGAAGAGCCAGCTTATTCTTTATGTTATCCCTTGTTTTGATAGTTTCTTATGTATTTCGTTGTTTTTTTAACTTATGTATTTCATTGTTTTTGTTGTTTTATTTCATTTCCTACAACAATTCAACTATTTTGACTCCCAGAACAACCACCTAAATTTGAAAAAAGACCCAATAACCCATGTTTGATCTGTTTTTAGGAAAAATGACTTTTACATATGTTTTGTACACAAATCACGAAAATGAGCGATTTTCGGGCTGACATGCAAAGACAAAAGGTCACGTGACCTTGTAACCATAGGTCCGATTTTCAAAAAAATTCTTCTAAAAGTTGCGCAAGACTCGAAAGAAAAAAGTCAACGAGTGGCGGGGCGCCATCCATATGCGTTCCCGAGCAATCGGAAAAATCATGGAGGGGGGGGGGGGGTTAAGGTGAATTATATTTGCATTGAGATGTACAATTTTCTTCTTCTACTTATATTAAAGACACAACTACTACTTCTAATTACAGTGATATACTTAATTGTATTAATTAATTATTATTTCATCATTGGTATAGATTAAGGGTTAGAGTAAGGTATAGTATTGGGTCCATTGTTCAGGTTCAGTGATTGGTCTGTGTAGGTAATGGACACCAAGCAGTTGACACAAGAGCATGTGTTGTAAAATTATCTCTCAACCGCATATCAATAACTCAGACTTCAATTTTTACAATGGACCAAACATTTGGAATAACCTCACAACTAATCTCAAGAATAGTAAGACCGTAAAACAGTTCAAATGATTAGTTAAACAACACCCCTTGAACTCATATAAATGATGAGTATTTTGTTCATATTTCCCATCTTTCCATCCTTATCATTTTTTTAATTTTTTTAATTTGATGTTATGTTTTTCCTGTAATGATTTTAGATATTTACTTACAATGTATAACATGTTATGTGTATACTTGTTAAGGGGTCATTTTTAATAAGCCAATTAGTGCTTTTCATGATCCCGCCACTATTATTCAAATGTATATGTTAGTGATTTGTAAATTGTTTTTAAAGTGGAAATAAATTGAATTGAATTGCATGATGGTCTTGAAGACGATGTATTCATCATCAGCTACAACCGAACAAAGTGCTTACAGTATTATTATTACCCTGGTCACTGGATTCATGATCATTCAGCACATTAGAGTGCGTATTCTCCACTCCCTTGGGAGCATTCAAACCAATACAATTTTTTGTCACAAGAGCATGTACATGTATTGTACAACCATAGCCCAAGCAAACGTTGGATAACCATAAATGCATGAGTGTCTTACCTTGCATGATGGTCTTGAAGACGACGTATTCATCATCAGCATCTTCATCGTCATCTAGGATAGTGTTGTATCCCTCTAAGGCGGTCTCTTCGTATACGTCATCATCATCATCATCGTTTCTATCAGCAGCCTGAAAATTATACAAATTTAATTGAAATGAATAGAACTTTTTTTCTTCTGCAACACATAAATTAAATCAGCGATACATAATATACAAAATTTATGAAACATTTCTTGAACGTGTACACAATATAATAATAGAAATGTTGACATTAAAACAAAAATGTAAATGATACATATTATGGAGAGTTATTCGTTAAGAAATCTGCAGAAGAAGCAAGCTCTTGCTAAAAAGTTTAACTATTATCGGCTGCAATGTCATGGTCCATCGCCCTCCCCCTTAACGTGTGTTCAAGTACAATTTTTTGGGACCACCGCAAGCTTTCAGACGTTAAAGATATGGAGTCTTATACATCTTTTGATATCACATTTATACAATTTTGACCTACAAGTATCGCACAGTGTCAATAATCATTACACTCTGCTAAGCCAAATGGATACTTCTAAGCAACAGTTTGAGATACAGATAGAAACTTGATAAGCTTTATATTCACAAGAAGATGCCCTCCCTATGTGCCAAGTTTCAGAATTTGCTGTCACACCTGGGGGCGGCATCCGCTCCTATCCAGCTGAAAGAGCACCAAAATAACCCAGCCACTTTAGGGAATAACATGGGAGTATGATCACTTACCGCTTTCTCTAATCTCTCCAGATATTCAGCTCCATCTTCATCGATCTCATCCTCATCACTCTCCAGTTCATCCTCCTCAAAGTCGCTATCATCCTCCTCCTCATCGGAATCTTCTTCCTCAGCGTTAGCCCGACCTAAAAAGATATACACACCAAGCAATGTCACATTATCTTTTACCACTTACAGATAGAGTCAAGTACTGGGGGTGTTTCACAAAGACTAAGATCAACTTTAAGTTGGACTTAAAGGGGCATGTTCCCCGTATTCCAGAGGGTGCTTAAAATATGTACGCGCTAGCTGAAGGCGCTATAGCTGCCTATTGACACCAACAGAATACGGCTCTTACGCAGATGGTATGTTCCGATAACTACACTGGGGGGAACGTGCACCTTTAATTATGGCAGGCCGTTCATGCCACTATTTTCTTTCATCATGTACTGGCATTGGTTTCTCAAGGGACGTACCAATCCTGGTCATAAATCTACAGAATTTACATATTTTGATAGTTTATCATTGAAGGAAAAGTGTTATTTGAAGATTATAATTGAGAGACCAATGGTGAGAGCAGCCAGTGGCATGAACAGCCTGCCATAGTTAAGTCCAACTTAAAGTTGATCTAAGTCTTTGTGAAACAATCCCCTGGTCATGCAATAGCATTGTGTAATCAATTGTTTTCAAGCAATTGAACGGTTTTCTAACATATTCAAATTTGATGCATACATTCAAACAAAGCTTGCCAGCCAATGATCAGCTAGATCAGATGAACTGAAATCTTAGATGTGGTCATTTAATGTATGGAACAAAATAGCTTGGACTGAGGAGGCGCGATAGCTCAGTCGGTAGAGCGGTGGTCTCGTAATCTGGTGACCCGGGTTCGAAACCAAGTCGATACGCTAGTGCCCTTTGGTAAGGCATTAATCCTCATTACCAGGTCCCTCGGAGAGGACCTAAAGCCATCAGTCCTCTGGTTGCTTACTTACAAGCATTTATGCTTTCTTAGCAGTCAGGTAAAATAACAACCACCACCACCACCACCAACCACCACTTACATTCATACGCTCTCTTGAGTCCCTTGAAGAGGAGAAGTAGTGATGGTAAGAACTCGTTAGCCAGCTCAGTCACAACGGGCGGTCTGTTTGGTAATGAGAGCAGCATACACATCCCTAGGACACACATCTTACGATCATGAAGCCTGCAAGAAAATGATATCATGATTTCATTAGCAATGCATTCAATCAGAAAGGTCTGTTTGGTAGATTAACAAGATAGAGAAAGAGAAAGAGAGAGAAAGAGAGAGAAAGAGAAGGAGAGAGAGAGAGAGAGAGAGAGAAAAAAAGAGACAGAGAGGGAGATAGAAGGAGCATCAGTGGCAGAGAGAATTATTAACAATATAATGAATCTAATTGCCCCACTGATGAAGTTTCCCATAAACTTACAAGATTTGAGCATTACTTAATGTCAAGTATTTTCAGATGGGCGAATCACAGTATAATAAACATCCACTACTGCTGGGTGAGATTTACAGCAGTGGCGTGGAAGGAGTTGGAAACAGACTCACCCTAAGAAACAATCTGTGTCTTTGAGCCATTGCTTGATGAACTGAACAGTGACAGCCTCATTAGTGTTGGGTATTGTGACTTTATCTAAGAGTTCTAGGAGTTTGAGAGGGTTGTAGTATAGAGCTGATATCACCACCTGAAGACACATCTGCCTCAGCTCCGTCGTCTTCACCTCCCTCGTTAGTCTCGCTAAGGCCAACTCCACAAAGAGGGGAACCACCTAGAGTAATAATAATAATAACTTTTACTTATATAGCGCTTTCCATAAGACATTTATATCAAAGCGCTTTACAATATTGATACAAGTAAAACTAAACAGAGTAATGACAAGAGAATAAATTTAAAGTGAAAATATCAAACATAAGATAACAAGGTATAAAGGTAACAATTTAAGAACTAGGTTGAATATGCATTTTCCATTAGGTAGGTTTTTAATTTTGATCTAAACAAAGCAATATCAGAGATGCAACAAATGGAGCCTGGGAGAGAATTCCACAAACGTGCAGCAGAGCATGAAAAGGACCTATCACCAAAGTATTTAGTCTTTGCTTTTTTAATGGTCAAGAGAGTTTGATTTGCAAAACGAAGGGGCCTATTGGGTGTGTATAAATGAATCAGTTCAGAAAGATATTTTGAGGCATGACCATGTAGAGACTTGAAAGTTAAAAGAAGAACTTTGAACTGGACGCAAAATTGAATGGGGAGCCAATGCAATTGTTTAAGGGTTGGTGTAATATGGTCATGTTTTTTTGGTGAGAGAAACTAGACGTGCTGCAGAGTAAAAGAGAGAGAGAGCTTGATGAGATACCAAATACAAGCTTGAATATATGTCGATTTAGAATTTGCTGAAATACAACCTACCAATAGAAACCAGAGGGCATATATATCCAGACATATCAGGTCACATGATCAGAATTTGTGTTTAATTCACAATACTACTGTTAGATTAATTTGTTCCCTTATTAATGATTCTTGTAAATGCATGTGGTAAAACCTGATCAGACAACTTACATCATCTATCTGTCCTTTGTATTGGATAAGAACGACTTCAAGAAGCTTGGCAGCGTGGCTTTGAGCGTCTTCATCTGTTTCTTCGGTTAACACCTGTAACAAATCAAAGTTTTAACATTATCTATCAATCAAATGAAACCAGAACCATTTACGACAGAATTGTTGAAGGGTAGTGAGCACATTTTTTTTTTTGATCCTCAAAAAAAATTTCAATTTGCACCCCCCCCCCCCTTGAGCGCCAGGGGGGGGGGGGGCCCAACCCCCGAAAAAGGTAAAAATCATGTGATTTTACATTATTTTTTTCTCAAGGGGGGGGGGGGGGGGGGCCAGGCCCCCCGGCCCCCCCCCCCCCTGGATCCGCCACTCCCCCCCCCCCCCAAGGATCTTGTTGAACCGACTCACCTTTTTACACATCTCATAGACGATCTGAAGATGTTTTGGTTGACTAACAAAGGCAGTAGGGTCGGTTGTGACGTAATTATGAAGAGCTGGCATCATTTCTAAAGAAAATAAACAGAGAAGATTGAAGTCAAGGGCGCGCTCTTCCTGTTCCTTCTCCGAACGAAAGTCAAATTTTCTAACCACAAAACACTGTCTTGTTAAACTATATCCAGGTGCATGCCCCACGGTTAACTCATCACTAGATTTCAAAAAAATTAGGTCAAGTCTAGCTTTCTTAGACTAAGGGTAAAATACTTAATACCTAAACATGTTAATGATTGCTGATTGTTTTGTCTGACTCATATGAAAACATGAATATACTTGAAATTAAACAACCAGGGGAACTGACGGCTCAAGTCCTCTCCGAGGGACTTAATAAAGGGGAATAATGCCTTTTTACAAAAGGGCAATAGCGCATTGACTTGGTTTCGAACCTTGGACCTCCCAGTTACGAGATCGCTGCTCTACCACTGAGCCATAGCTAAATCTAATGTGGTTAGATGAGCAAGTGTGCACTTGTAAAAATGACGCCTGGCTGAAATGCTCCCCAGGGAGTGGAGAATATGCATACATTGTGTGCAGGCAAGCCTGAATCCGATGACCGGGGTAATAATATATATGAAAGGTGCTTAGAGATATCGTCGATGTATTAAATGCTATATAAAAGCAGAATATTATTATTAAAGTGCATGAATACTTTATGAATATTTTATCTAAGCCCAACAAAGTAAGATATAATTGATGACTTGAGTATTGAGATGAAGAAGAAAGCGGATGTCTTACCGACAAAGAAATCAAATCCATCAGCAGCAAAGGTCTCAAAGAGATAGTAGAAGACTTCCCACAGGGGAGGGGATACGTGGGTACAGGTCATACTGAAGATCAATGAAAACACTTCTTCATAGAAATCTATAAGAGAAATAAGGAAACACAAATATTATGTACAATCAATAGCAATTAATTTGCAACCAATCAAAACCTCTACTGCTTCATAGAAATCTAAGGAGAAAAAAGGAAACACAAATATTATGCAATCAATAGCAATTCCTTTGCAACCAGTAAAACCTTTACTGCTTCATAGAAGTCTAGGACCCCGTTTACAGTGAGAAAATGGCCCGGTCTTTTTCCTCACTGTAAACAGGGTCTGGGAGAGATAAGCAACCACAAATATATTCATGCTATCTTGTATCATCATGTAGTAGCCAAGATTCATGCAAAGTATCAAAACAAAAAGGCATTGTGAACATTTAGCATACATGTGTGAACATGGCCTTAACCCGTTTGCAACATCGAGATTGTGAAGTTCGCTCTTCAAAGAGATAATCCAGCTTTCATCGAGGCCAGGAATACAACATTCACTGGCAGGGAAATGCACTTCACGAGGGACAAAACTTTTGCTAAATGTCTAGGATTTAAATCAAAGAAATGAAAATTTAATCTCCATGAACTATTCCTCAATAAACTTTGGTTGTCACAAAATGTAATAACACTATAATTATTCAGAAATATCTTAAAAAGTAGATTTCATTTTCCATGTGTTGTAGGAGATACCAAGGTCACATGGACATCACCATATCTTTTTGCCCCAACCCCATGGAATAACCCATGTGTTCTAGCTTTCTAATATACTCACGGTACTCACCTATTACATGGTTCCTCAATACAACACCAACAACCTGCAGAATCTTCTTCTCAAGCTCAAGAACAATCTGTCAATGGAAGAAAAAGGGAGAAACTATGTTTATATCTCTAACTAACGCCTGCCTTATTCAGAGCTGCCAACCTTATGTGACCAAAAAAAGGAACCATGATGGCAAAAAAAAGGAATTCATTAAAACGAAACTTACCACGCGCAACACACTTCCAATGCAAAAAAATGTCCATTCCTCATGCTGTTTTTTCCATACAAGCAGGTATTTTGGTATTATCGGCATTTCATTCTTTTTGAGAATATTTTTCAGTATGTTTTAAACTTGGTTTTCTATTAAATTTGTGATCAAATGAACATTTTAGGGCAGTTGTTTGACGTGCGGTATGTTAAAAAAAAAAAAAATTATGAAGAAAAGACGTACTACCGTAATTTGGAGGAAAAAATGGGAGTAATTCCGGCAAAAACGGAATGTTTGGCAGCTCTGCTTATTCCTGACAGGCATTAATTCCTTGAAATGCTAGAGCGCTGTTATTATCATTGTTATGTAGAGTTGCCATTGATCCTAGGCCAACTTTGGTCACAAATCTTGATAAAACTTGTTTTTCTAAGGCAAGATCGCTTTGTTTTCTTGTAGGAAATTTGACTTCTTGGATGTTTCAATGTATGTTCACTTTTGCCCATAAAGTTGGAATAAATATTTCTTACCTCTTTTCTCGATGAAAGGATGGATAAAATATGATTTATTCTTGACAAATAAAGTGCATATTATCTTCTCCAAGCTTTACAGACATAAGGATTGATCAATAAAGTTCTAAGTTCTGAGAAGATATTAACTTCATCTATCATGAATAAACATTATTGTCAAGATCAAGGGAGATGGGATCAATTATTCCAACAGTGTACTTACTCCAATTAGTAAATTCATGCAAAAAAGTGATATTTGATAATTTGCATCAAAATTTATTTTTTATCCACTTTGTATCAAAATTCACTTTATGGCATGAATTTACAAATATTTGTAGCATGCTTTGGAACTGAAAGCTTCTTCTGAATCCTGTATGCTCTGTACAAAGCATCAAACAATAATGCATCAGGACCTACAAGCAGATAAAAGCCTGGCCTCTCTGATAAATCCAAATCATCCTACCTCTTCTTTATCTTCTACCACATTGAGAATGGTCTCTATGGTGTTGAGGATACCCATAGCTGTGATGGCCTTGTCATCGGTTGCATCATCACTGTTTATCACGTTTGAAAAGGTATCAGCCTGAAAAGAAATAAGGGGGGAAAAATCAATGCAAGGTTATATACCGTATTTGCCGGCGATAAGGCCGCACCACCGCATAGGCCGCACCCCAACTTTGACATTTAAAGAGAAAAAACAAAAAACAAAAACAAAAAAACGGACAAAACAAAATAATCGTAATTTTCTCATAAAACACTAATTTTTTTTACAAACTGATACCAAATTCATCAATATTCTTATAATTTACCGGAAGTTTAGCTCAAAAAGTGATCGCGGGCAGATTTGGTGTCCGATATATACCCCGACCACAATGTACGTTGTAATGCAAAACTGCATGAAATGGAAAACAAAATGCCGACTTCGGATGGATGCTTTGTGGCAGCTCTGTTCAATGGTCCCTTCCTTTACTTTTGCCATGCATTGGCACGAACTTAGATCAAGATCTATTGGCAAATGTTGGTTTAGCAATTTATTTTCGTATTCATGTCAACAATGCAAGATAAAATTGTCGGTAAGATGTGTTGAAATGTCCTGTACCATAGTGGTATAGTTATTGAACCGTTCATAGTCCCATGTGTGCAAATTTGTGCTGGTTTTGACTTGATTTCATCTTTTTTTTTACTTTTTCGCCGTAAAGGCCGCACCCCGACTTTTTGATATTTTCTCTTCCAAAAATACTGCAGCCTTTATGCCGGCAAATACGGTACTCATATGATTAAGATTTATGATGTTAATTTTTTGTTGTTATGTGACATACTTATACAGTCAAACCTGCCTATAGCAACCGGCAAAAGGGAAACACAAAAAGTGGTATTTGTGGACAGGTGATCTTTGTAGACAGGTTCTTTTAGTACATGTTTCAATGAGAAACAAGTTGCAATGGAAACAAAAAATGTGGTCTTTGTAGACAGGTGGTCACTAAAGCAGGTTAGACTGTATCTCTGTCCCAAGGATGACGGCCCAAAGCATTTTGTATCCAGTGGAAAGGATGATATATAAAAATTGCCCAAGAAAATGTCTCAATTACAAAAAAAACTTTTATAATTTTATTAGACACATTCTTGACTGGGTATGTTGATTTCAGAGACATTGCATTTCATTCTATCATTGTAGCAATAAAAGAACAATATTGATGCCAATTTTAAGAAAAATATGTGATAAATTTAGCTCTAAAAATAAATCCTGTCCTAAAACGGAGATGGTGACTTACTAAGTGTGTTGTGATATCGACAGCTATAGGTATGATCTCATCTCCATACGTACAGATGAGCTTCTGCATCACGTTGGTCAGGTCATCATTCTCGGTTTCTCGGATCACGACGAGAAGAGCTACAGACAAAGATAAAACACAACAGCATCGTCAAGATTTGGATTTAGTAGATACAAGTCTGAGTTGTGAGAATGGTGAAAAACAAATGATGAGCTTTCTCATTTGTTTAATGCAACGTAGAACAAAGGTCACAACTCACAAGAAACGATTTACTCTTAGAACGCTCTCATATTTCATCCGTTTGGAGCCAGAAGGACGTCAACTCATACACTTAAACATAGATTTAACATTCTTCTGTCTCAGAAAAGAAATATGACAAGATTTAGTTTAAAGGGAGAATATCAATGAAAGCTTTGCTATGTCTCCTTGTGTCAAAGGGTTTTGATCCTAAACAAATATCCATAATTTTGATTTGGAGTCAAATTCAAGATAAATCGAACAATATATTTAGAGAACTGATATTTGATTGTATTAGCTTGGTACATCAGACTTGGTAAGCTAGATTGAGAATCAAACATGTTTGGATTCATGCAATCTTGTATCGTCATGTAGTAGCCAAGATACAAAGTCAAACGTGAGATAGCATACATATACTTTCTTAGCAGTCGGGTCAAAAACCAAACTCTATTTGGAACCAAGAGTAAACCACATTCCTGCCAAGGGGTCTGCTCTACTCACCTGAAAATAATTTGATTATTATTATTATCATTTATGACTATGCCTTGGTGTAAACCATACAGGGGATAGACCAACTGAGTAGTAGATGACCTGGGGCCCGGTTCACAAAGCCTTTTTTCAATGACAAATGACAAAAATCAGTGACAAATCTACTGATAACCAATCAGAAGCAAGGATTTCAGTAGCTTATAACAAAGACTGTCATTTGTCACTGATGACAAGTTTTGTGAAATGCCCCCCTGGTTGTAGACCAAACTGCTATAAATTGAAGTGAGCCACCTACCTTCTATCACTTCTTTGACGTGAGGTTGCATGAGTTCTTTCCCCTTGTCGTGGCTGGAGATGAGCATCTGAAGGGCGAAGGCAGACTCTACTCTGACCGGCATGTCACTGTCTCGGACCAGACACTGCCTGGTCAAGTCTAAGGCTTGGATCAGGTTAGGCTCTGACCGGTACTTGACCTCGCTGAAAGAATGCACCACCCAGTTCGCCTAGAACAATAAACAAAAGAAAACACAAAGATTACATGATGCATATGCATACCTGCCAACTTTTCACAGCAAATATTAGGAATCTCTCAAGGCAAAAATAGGAATACAATTATTACTTTTCACAAAAAAACATTCAGAAAAAGAGAGGAATCTAGGGTTCAAAACAATAGCTTGAAGGCCACAAAATTGGAATCATTCCTCCAAAATCTTCCTATCATTATGCTATGCATGTACACGAATATTGTATGTGAAATTACATCTCAAACACTGGTCAAGATTAGCCTCTGTAACGAAATTGATTTTGCTTAAAGAAAGCGACACAGTTAGCCTAGAATAATGGGGGGGGGGGGAGACCCAAGAATATTGTATAGTGCATACAATACCAAATTTATTCTTATTATATTATACATGAATTAAAATATAAAATAATATACATTGTGTTTTCAGGGGTAATCCTGATATAAAGTTAGCTCTTCATAGAATTTGATACCACTGGAAAAATCTATCACTCACTTTTGGATCAACAACGAAAACAAGACGTGGATTTGTTTTTAAAAGTGTCCAGCTGCAAAAACGGACCATTGCTCAACATTCAAACAAGGTCCAAAGGTCAAAAGAGAATTCTCATATAGTTTTCTACATAGCTTCTGCAAAAGCAATGAGGTCTTTGTAAAACGATAACACTTGCATAATTAAGTAAAGGAGGACTTAACTTTTTAAACTTTTCAACTTGTTATCTCTGTACCAGTATTAAAATGAAATTCAACATACAGTCAAACCTGCTTTAGTGACCGCCTGTCTACAAAGACCACCTGTCTACAAAGGCCACATTTGTTGTATCCCTTGGAAATGGTTTCTCATTGAATCATGAACTAAAGGAACCTGTCTACAAAGACCACCTGTCAAAGGCTACTTTTTGTGTTTCCCTTGGCTGGTCGCTATAGACAGGTTTGACTGTATATGTATTAAAATATCTTACCCTTGCTCTCATGTAGCCATGTGGACTCTGGAATTCTGGGAAGATGTGAGAAACCAACATCTGTTCCATCTGATCCTTGTAGATCTTTTTCTATAAAAATACAAAATGAGAAAACATCAATAAAAATAATAATAATAATGGTTCTTGTAAAGCACGGGTGGCCAACCTGCGGCCCGTGGGCCACATGCGGCCCGCGAGCTCTTCTTGTGCGGCCCGCGGAGCATTGAAAAAGTAATTATAAAAATACTTAATGAATGAAATGCAACCCGCATAACAGCGATGAAATAGAGTAAAACATTTACACACAGCTATCTCTATTTCCATAATTTGTTTTCATCATTCAAAACATATTGATTCGTTACGTGGCTAATACAAAACTCCTCAAATTCCCTCTCATTACATTACATTAACGACATTAACATCACTCGCCGTGTCAATTTCAGTTTGTTATTTCCACATGCAGTAACCTTTGTACATATACAAATAATAACAATAATAATAATCTTTTAAAATCCACTCCAAATTTTATTAAGTTAAACCGAAAATGGAAATTCTTTTTGCCCAATCGATCGTGAATCAAGAAATATGTTTGAAATGCCATACTTGTCTTAAAACTTACAACCCTTTTCTCCCGCCGTATAATTTTTTCATTAATCTTAATCGTGGATAGTCCCCTTATATTCTTTCTGCTGTGTCATTGATTTTGTTTGAAATAACAACCAACATGGCATCGATTTCGAGACGTGCGAAGAAAAGGAAAGTTTCTGATGAAGACAGAAACTTTAAATCGGATTGATCTCTGAAGTATTTCTTCATAGAAGAGAAAGGTAAACAACTTTGCCTCATATTTTGTTAGCCAGAAATCACACTAAAAAAGTAAGCCTGATTTTGTTCGACTGATTTTGTTGTTTGCAAAATTGCAGGTGTGTGTGTGAGTGTGTGTGTGTGGGGGGGGGGGGATTTCAGATTTGGTTTTGACGGGGTGTGCAGCTGAAGCCTCGTAACCTCTACCCATTTTTAAGGGTTGCCTTGTTTTGGCAGATTTTTGTTGAAAGTAAAGCCCATTTTATAAAAATTTCGGGTGTTTGCATGGCTAAAACCCTGAATTTTTTTTAAATAAATTTTTTGAAAACACGGACCCATGTTTAGGATATTTCTGTTAAAAATGGGACCCAAGTTTAGGGATTCTTTTTGTAAAAAAGGTTACCCATTAGAGCGGCACACCCCGTATGTCTCAATATGTGATTAACCCCCCCCCCCCCCCCCCCCCGCCTGGCCTACGGCCCGCCAAGTTATGACAATCGTTAGATGTGGCCCGCGAGCTTTAAAAGGTTGGCCACCCGTGTTGTAAAGCGTTCATGTCAGTCAGATTCGACCCTCCTGGCGCTCCCGATTATTACCCCGGCTTTAGCACGGCTGCCATACGGCGCTCTAGCATTTCAAGGAATTAATTCCTACCAGGTACCCATTTACATCTACATCAAATGCATGAACATATTAAGGAAGAACAAACGGCTGAAAATAATGCATAAATCAAGACCACGATGGTATGAAATCTATGAGAATCATACACCTTCTGTTCTTGTGCTTGGCACATCAGACTTGGTAAGCTAGATTGAGAATCAAACATGTTTAGATTCATGCAATCTTGTATCATCATGTAGTAGCCAAGACACATTATCAAGATATTTATGATTGAAATTTCAAAAAACGTTTTCCACACAGGTTTTATAACACTACAGTCTATAGGGGGAAAAGAGTACGGTAAAACCGGTCACTCAAAGATATTTTACTTTTTTGAGTCACTTCACAATCATTTTGAAGCGCGACTTTTTAGGGGTTCAATATTATTTACACCATATCACAGACACTGTTAGCACGTAGGGTCATGCATCTCAGATTAAAGGTACTATGACCCATTTGCAGGCCAAAAAAATGAAAAAGTTAAATTCCAACTGCATTTGAAAGATAATACTAATTTAGAACTTCCCTAAAAAAGGTGGGGCTTGAGAATGTCTTCAAGTGGGAAAATAATGACTATTAGTTGTCAAATCGACTTTAGGGCTATAGAGCCCAAAAGTAATAGTCTTGATTTTCACACAATTGTACCGAATGGTCATACGTTTTATGCTGCGCAAAGATTCAATCAGTTTAATCTTGGCCATCACAAGAAGTGGGTTATTGATGTAGACAAATGCTAATGTACCCTTTACAACTCTTTTCATGTATGTTATTACCAAAGAAGAAAAAAGCCAGTCAGTCACTCAATAGTGCCTGACAGTGAAGTCTAGCAAGTAAACGGGTTTCCTTGCATAATTTGAATATGAGGACACTCATAACGTTTAAATTTCACAGATAGGACATACATGACATATTCATAATTCCTGTAAAGTTTTACAGAATTTGAGGTTGGCTGCAAAAGGGATATAGTACCTTTAAAAGAGAAGGTTGAGTTCTGGGAAGAGGTGAAAAATAATTTGTGAGCGTTATCATTGTTATTATGCAAGTATGGAAGAACATCAGATAAAACATGTTCCCTGAAAAGCATGGCTCTTCAAATGCCTTCATATTCTAAATATATGGCATGTAATATCGTAAAAATCGGGACGGATTTTTACGCCACTTGTTTGTGTAGTCCCATATACACCTTTCTGTGTACAGTGCTTGTAACTTTACCAAGACTTGGCCAAATTTCTTATCATTTTGATTGTTCCAGAACCTTGCAATACACACAAATACTTATATGCTAGATGATCAACCTTTTCTGATCGATTCCACACTGTTTCTTTCACGAGGTAATCACATGACCAGAACTCAACTTCATCTTTAGCATTGTTAAACGATGCCTTTTTAAAGGCACCACAATTTCAGTTGTCATAAGATTCGCGACATCGTTTTGACCATACCTTGAGGAGAATCTCTGCCAGCGTTCCGATCATATGCAGAGCGCCATCTTTCTTGCGGGGGTCTACGGTTGGTTCCGTGATGACTTGTAAACAGAAGCCCATCGTCTTAGAGAGAACCTCTTTCCTCTTACTAGCGCTGGAGTGAAGAACGGTTTGAGCAGCGGTCACCGGTGAGATGAAGTCCTCAAACACATCTGGATTCAAAGATAAGAAAAACTTACATTCTCATATCGATTTAAGTATGATTGTATCAAAGAGATTGTTAATGGTGGTTTCCGTTATCACGACCGTTAATAATATTACAACAGATGAAGGGCCGCATTGGTTTGAAATCTCTAACATTTCATTTCATTTCATTTCTTTTCTTTCCATTTCCATTTCCAACAAAAAATAAATGAAATACATGGGATTGCATTGTACATAGTAAAACAATGAAACTTAACAATATAATTGCAATTGTAATTGGTCCACAGTGTACAACAGGCATATAAAACAGGTTGGTCGTGGAGGTTGCTACTGAAAAGCTAGGCTTGTAGATTGCAGCCCCCTATAACTTATAGTTGCAAAAATAGTATATCAATAATAAGGGAATGCCCATCATATAGTATGCTTGGTACACCAGACTTGGTAAGCTAGATTGAGAATCAAACATATTTAGATTCATGCTAACTTGTATCATCATGTAGTACCCTAGCAACATTCATAAACCATTAAAGTTTACCAATCACCAAAACTCTTTTACAACGATTAAAATTAATCAATAAAACCAACAACAACCCTTGAACAGTACAGGACATATAATATGATGTCTCTCTTTCTGTTATCACTGCCGTTAGTTATCGTCGGATCAAAGAGATTTGTCATCAATGGATGGAATTAATGCCCTACGGACCACATAGCACAGAATCTCCATGTTACGTGTGATTGAGGTGTAAGGAGGGGTATTTTACCAAACTTGAGTCTGATGTATTCATAGGGGTCATCTCTCCAAAGCTCATCATCTTCATCAGTATAACACATCAATGGAAACAACACATCTTGGATCATCGTCTGGAAAAATAAAATGAATGAAAAATGTTACACCGATAGAAATCAACTTGAAAAACAAACAACTATGTCAGTGTGATATGGCTTTACAGCAGTTGTTTGTTCTTCCTTGTTCATTGTTTATTTTGGGCATCTACACCTATCTATCACTATAGAGATAAATACATGTCATACATTTGATCAAGGGGTTCAAAATAGCTACAAACCAACTTCCAGTTTATATTTTCATGAATTCCTGCTGTCAAAAGTTGCTCTGTGTATTTGGTCTTGGAATACAATCTTTACTCATTTCAATATTTTAAAGCATTTAGATTTGTGACCAATCTGGCAGCTATGGTTCAATTAACATATAATTTATATTTTACTCCGGGCCAAAAATGGTGCAGTTCTGTATAATTGAGAAAAAAATGTATTTGTTTACCCTTTTACAACTGAATTCTTGTTTTCCTCAAGTACAGAATTACCCCGCCCAGCAATCATTACAAATTATTCCAAGAAACAATCTTTTAAGAGATGATTGTCCATAAAGTTTTGTGAAACAGGACCCTGTTGCCCTTTAGGAGTCAGATAAAACAGTCAATCCAAACCAATTATAAATAAATAGAAGGTTGATACTTACATCGATATGAGGCTTGATGACCTTCCATGAAAGACCATGACTCACACTGTAGACAAACAGCAACAAAAAGAAGCGTTACACAATATCAATAAAACAATAAGTAATGTAAAACCAGAAACTAACATGCATGAAATGTATGCCAATTTCCTGAATGTTTCATAATCGCAAAAGTTCTATGCCACAAAATAACGAAATCAACACTGTCTTATGTATATTGTGTGAATGCTTTTAATAGACTTGCTGAAAAACAGCCTTATGGCTGATAGCAGATGTTTTAAAGCACCACTGCACTACTTATAGCTACTTGTGCCCTCTATATAGCAAACAATGCCTAATCGGTGACCATTGATCCCCCATGGTCCCCTTTTTCTTATGTTAATTGAGAGCTGATATGATGAGATAACAACCTGTCAGTGACCTTGCAGGGAGGTCTTATCCCTCTTGTTCAAACTAGTGCAGAGGGGCTTTAACCGTGGTTAAATAAATAGAACAAACAAACAAACACATTAGAAATTGCTTTTGCAATTTGTGAAACTTCTTTTTGAAAGTCACTTAAAATTACAATTTGGGAAAGTGACATGTCCTAAACGTTTCTGGTTTTACAGAAGTCTACCAAGTTTTTTATTATACTCATACAGGACAACACTGGAAAAGAAGGAGATAAAATTATGTTCCCGTTGGTGCAGGCATGACAACTGACTCTTAACTAGGCAGTTTGGTTCTTATCTTGCCATTATAGTAAACATCAACATGATGCAATTTATAATTCCTCTATGATGGCATAAGGAGTTGTGAGAAGAATAATAATAATAATAATAATAATACTGGGTTCTTGTATAGCGCTCATGTCTGTCATACGTGACACTTCTGGCGCTCCCAATTATTACCCTGGCTTTAGCACGGCTGCCATACAGCGCTCTAGCATTTCAAGGAATTAATTCCTGCCAGGTACCCATTTACATCACCTGGGTTGAGTGTGGCAAAAGTAGATCAATGTCTTGCCAAAGGACATTAGTGCAGCGGGACTCGAAACGCGGACCTTGTGATCGACAGTCCGGTGACATATCCACTCGACCACGACACCTCTACAATACTTGGTCAAGTCACTGTCACTCATTTGTATAAAGTGTTTCATCTCCTTTTTTTCTTATATTTGGCACATCAGACTTGGTAAGCTAGTTTGAGAATCAAACATGTTTAGATTCATGCTAACTTGTATCATCATGTAGTAGCCAAGATACAGGTAGAAACATTGTATAAGGGCCCGCACATAATAACATTTTAACAACTTTTCTAGTGAATCAGCTGTTCTCGGGTAAAGCTAATTTCCCAAACTGTGTGATCAACAGAAAGGCCTCTTCTGGAGATCAACTTAACCCATTTCCTACTGGAACCGGGTGGCTCCTGTATTAAGCCTATGTGAATGCAAGAATCCAATTCTCGCTACCCCAAATAGCGATTCTGCCGAGATCCGGGGAAAATCCTGAAAACGCGCATTGCATTATGGGATAGCTTTTCGACATTACAGCTTCCTGTGCAGGCGTTCGTGATCACAACCCTCTCTTTCACGGTAGAGTTTAACGGCCTTTTGTGCTAAAGTCACTAATTCTGCCCGAAGCTTTCCATTGCATATTATAATCTGTACAAATTACACTGATTGGCATCGATTTTAGCGTGCGTGAAAACTCTGCACAGCGAACACAGGCGCTAGCGCCAGCGGGATGGGACTCTATACCGGAAGTTGTAGTGACGACCCGAGAGAGTGAAAATTACCTCGTCTCGCGAATTTCGAGATTTTCGTACCTATTTAGGGTAGCGAGAATTGCCAACGTGTTAATATCAGTATATAAACTTACGCTGTATTGAGATAGTTGAGTGCTAGTTGCATGACACGAGGAGCTAAGTAGTTCTTCTGACGGTATTGTTCCAGTATGCGCAGTACATTGGTCAAGACACTCACTGTTAAATACAACAGAAAACAATCAAATTAAATGATTTGGAGAGCTAAAATGTATAGGCAATAGGTCGATCAAAAGACTTGTATTAGCTTGGCACATCAGACTTCGTAAGCTAGATTGAGAATCAAACATGTTTGGATTCATGCAATCTTGTATCTTCATGTAGCAGCCAAGATACAAAGTCAAATGTGAGATAGTCACTCTAAATTATAACTAAAACTGAAACATTTCTTGGTGTATTCATAGAGGAAAACTTACGCTGGGATTCTCATGTATGCACATACTTTCTTAGCCGTCAGGTCAAAACAAACCATCGACCTTAACAGCAAAACCAATATTTCACTCTATTTGGAACCAAGAGACGGCAAAATCCGCCAAGGGGAATGCTTTTACTCACCTGAAAATGATTTAAGATACCAGTCTGAAAACTTGACATACTCCTTGGTCACGTTGCCTGGACTGCCGTACCTACAGGGATGCAAACATACATTGGAGGAATCATAAATCATGTAAGTAAACTCTCTAGGAGACGCGATAGCTCAGTCGGTAGAGCAGTGGTCTCGTAATCTGGTGACCAGGGTTCGAAACCAAGGCAATGCGCTAGTGCCCTTTGGTTCAAATCCCGCTGGTTCCAAGATTTTTTCTGACTTGTTTTTCAATTACAGATCGATCAATCGATCTTATTTATTGGGTGTAAGCCACAAATATGTTTAAACTATTGAAATTTATCCCAGGAAGCATTACATTTATAATAGTGCCCTTTGGTAAGGCATTAATCCTCATTACCAGGTCCCTCAGAGAAGACTTAAGGCTGTCAGTCCTCTGGTTGCTTACTTACAAGCATTTATGCTTTCTTAGCAGTCGGGTAAAATAACCACCAGTAACCAATAGACCAGTCAAACGTGCCTTAGTGACCACCTTTCTACAAAGACCACATTTTTTGTTTTCTTTGAAACAGTTTCTCATTGCAACATGTACTAAGGGAACCCATCTACAAAGACCACTTTTTTGTTTCCCTTGGGCGGTCACTATAGACAGGTTTGACTATAGCATACTCAAATTGCATGCAAACTGTTTAAAGAAAGGTTGTGCTTCACAACCTTAAAGCTTGCCTGACATAGTTACAAGTAATGTATGTAGACTGGATTCCAAGTATTGTAGTTTAATAACGGGTTAATGCTATACCTCGTTACTAGGTTCCCAGGAAAGAAATGTCCATAAATTTGAATTTGTTAGTAAGCTGGTCTATTGAGAAAAGTTCAATATGTAGTGCATAAGAATAAGTGGAAACTGTGAGGTTTTAGAACCATCAAAATAAGAACCCATCAAATTATGAATATATTGACTCCATCTTAGTAGAAGTCACATGTATGCCCTATACATAGAATTGGACATGGGGTTACACAAACTTTTGGTTTGCTCGTCCCAAAAGTTTCAGCTATTCCTCGTCTTATTTTCAAGGGGATACGTTTTTCTATGATTTCCAAGGGACGAGTGTTTTCCACTTAACATAGCCTGTGTGTATGAAACAGGGGAGGGACATGTTAACACACAACACAGGCTGATGTACAGGTGTATGACATATATTACAACAGATAAAGGACCACATTGGTGTGAAATCTCTAAACACCATATGCATATCGTATGCTTGGTACATCAGACTTGGTAAGCTAGATTGAGAATCAAACATGTTTAGATTCATGCTAACTTGTATCATCATGTAGTAGCCAAGACACGTACACAGTATCTAAATAAATGCTTTAGAGTTTAGAGTTTGGAGAGATAGTTGCGCCACCAGAACTTACTTCTGATTAGTTAGTCATTTCTCCCAACAGAGAATGCATGTGGGACGGAACTATTCAGTGTTCCAATGATTTAGGCTATGAATGCATACATGTGTCACACCTATCCCTCCCAATACGCTATGGTTGAAAAGGGGTTCTTACCTTTCAAAGACCCTTGATAGAATATGAAGAGACCATTTCTTTGCTTTCCACCAGGGCAACTCTGGTCTGTCATCTATGTCAACCTCTAATGAACTCTGCAAATATATAACAAGCCAACGTTAGATGCTGCTTGTAAGTATCGGCTTGCATGGTGATGTAGATATACAGTAGGCCACTCCTGAGGACGGATAGTCAACCTGTTCGAAATGTCGAGCCACTCACGCCACCCATCCTCTCCAACCAGCGCTATAGTTCTCCTTAGAACTACAAGCTAAGAAATATAACCAACAGTCCTTTTCAGGACTACAAACCCTCAAGAAAGATTACCGAGAGTCCTTTTCAGGACTCCTCAATCCTCCCTCTCTCTCTCACATGGTGCACCCGCAAGCCTACTGTAAACCAACATTAATCTTTATCACTGTGTTGCAATTTTCTTGAATGTCTCCTAATCCACTTAATGGTAAGTTTTGTGCAATGTGGCCCAGTTAAAGGGAACCAAAACGTTCATACTAAGTTACTTTTATTGTAAAGTTTAAGATATTTGAAAAATATCAGTGAAAATTTGAACAAAATCGGGCAAGGAATAAGGAAGTTAGAGCTTTTTGAAATGACTAGTCACTAGAGGGCGGTATTCAATTTGATGACATCATCTGTGGACAACTCTCCATGCCTTTTGTACATCAAATTTCATGTTTTTCCTTCTTTCTTGTCATTGAGATAATCTACTCCCCTGAAAGCAAGATATAGAATGCAAAATGATATTCTACTTCACATGTTATGAATTCGGATCAAGAACACAAATAAATATGAAGAAAACTAAAAAATTGTGAAATTTTATGTACAAAAGGCATGGAGAGTTGTCCACAGATGATGTCTTTAAATTGAATACCGTCCCTTTAAGTTTGACTTACTGGTGGTATTGGCTGTTCCAAGATGGCGGTGATGAGCCCCATCCATTGAGTGAAGACCTCTCTGCTCACAAGATCTTGTGGTAGATTGTACTGTACCAGGATGGAAAATAATGCATCATCGTGAAATATAAAAAAGGGAAGAGAGAATGTGCTTTGGAAAGTTCAATAGGATCTCTCTGTATATAGTCAAATCTGCTTTTAGCAACCAACTGTATAGAAAGACCTCGTGTCTACAGAGACCACATGTTATGTTTTCCTTGAAAATGGTTTCTCATTGAAACATGTACTAAAGGAATCTCTACATTAAGACCACCTGCCTATAAAGACCATTTTTCTTGTCTCCCTTGGGTGGTCTTTATAGACAGGTTTCACTGTACATTCAAAACGAGCCATGGTACAAACAATGAGTCAAATATAAACACAGTGAAATATCTTGATATTACAAAAGCAATTTCCCCAAAGAACCCTTGCGAGTGTTAAGAAAGTTAAACCTGATGTACAGGTGGATGAAAAATATTAAAACAGATAAAAGGGCCACATTGGTATGAAATCTATAAACATCATATACATATAGTATACATGTACTTGGCACATCAGACTTGGTAAGCTAGTTTGAGAATCAAACATGTTTAGATTCATGCTAACTTGTATCATCATGTAGTAGCCAAGACACATACATAACATCCTCAAAAGACCACTCTTATCACTATCAGGGGGTGTTTCACAAAGCCTTTTTTTCAATGACAAGTGACAAAAATCAGTGACAACTCTGCTGATAACCAATCAAAAGCAAGGATTTCACTAGCTTATAATAAAAACTGTCATTTGTCACTGATGAAAAGTTTTGTGAAACATCCACCAGGACAGTTTGGAGCCAGAAGGGCATCAGCTCATCAAATTAAACACAGAGATAATGTCCTTACGGCTCTGAAAAACATTATATGCATGTAAATTATCATTATCGTTGAGGTCCGTACGGGCCCTTTCATTTAAAGACACATAGCAGTGGGCTCTAAGGAATATGACACCTTTCGGATGTTTACAGTGTATACAGGTGTTGTCAATCACCAGGAATAGCCTTCAGGTTTATTACCAACAGGCTTAAAGTCTACCTGCACTAGTTTGGCCAGGGGAGATTAGACCTCCCTGGCACTGGCAGGTGGTTTTCATCAAATCAGCTCTCAATCAACATAAGACAAAGGAGACCATGGGGGACCAATGGTCGCCAACTAGGCATTCTTTGCTTTATAGAGGGCGCAAGTAGCTATAAGTAGAGCAGTGGGGTTTAAATGTAATGCTCTGCCTTTTCCCTATATGGTTAAGTCCTTATCTGACAACTGCATCACCCAAAGACTCTCCAAGAGACCAAAGGGTATTTCTTGATTGGCCTACGGGCTTGCTGTGTGCGGACTGTACACCTATTTATGGTATTTCCACCAAGTCTAATGAAACTGATGACCCTCTCCCTTTAAAGGGACTTTGTAACATTGTTCAGATGAGAGAAAGTGGTGCTCAGGTAGTGACTTCAATGCTAGATGTACAATTAAAGATAATCTGAAAATGTGAGAGAAATTCAAAAATGGTTGGGAGAATTTACTGTTGATCACTGTTACAGGGTGTTGACCAGTGTCGCCTTCTTAGAAAAACATTAAAGGGATCCGGTAACTTTGTCTCAGATTCTGAAATAAATTTCTGGATTTAGCTCATGATGCAATGATAATTATAAACCTTAAGGTCAGTCAGGAGCCCCATGACTTTTACAAGCCGATTGCCTGTCTGATTATCAAGATATTTATGATTGGAATTACAAATTTTGAAAACCGTTCGCCTGACGGTTTTCATAACACTACAGTCTATTGGGGAAAACGAGTATGGTAAAACCGGTCACTCAAAGATTATTACTTTTTTGAGGCACTTCTTGATCATTTTGAAGCGCAATTTTTTTAGGGCTTCAATATTACACCATATCACAGACACTGATAACACGTAGGGCCGTGTATCTCAGATTTAACATTGTTAAACGATCCCTTTAATATCTTTGTGGTTTGAGAATTTTTCAGGATTTTTAGCATGTTAGAGGGTTAGTACAGTAGAAGGAACAAAATATGTAACATTTCATACCAAAATTAAGCAATTTTGTAATCAACCTTCAACAATGTTACCAAGTCACTTTAAACCCAGACCATACCTGGATAAGAGCATAGAAGATTTTGAGGATGAGTTTCTGTAAGAGTACAGAGGGTTCTGAAGCGTCGGGCAGACACTGTCCACACCTCTGTGACATCCATGGTAAGATACACTTCATAGCTTCCTTCAATGGGCCTCGATCCTCAGGCTGCTTGAATCTACAACAGACAGGCAAAAAAAGGGTTATAGTAAAACTCCCATACTCTACTAAAAGTCTAACCTTACCTGGGCTTAAAGCACCACAAAAGTGTTGGGAGCTTCAAATTAGCCAAAAATTTGATGGCAAAATTCACTCAAATTGTACCATAATGTGAAAGAGGGTGTCATTTAAGGCACACTTCTGCAAAGTCCCCCCCCCCCCCCCCCCAAAAAAAAAAAAAAAAAAAAAAAAAAAAAAAAAATTTGTTTGAAGACAAATATTGATAAAAAAATACATAATTTGGGTTTTCTGTTGTACGCCAAAAACATTAATTTTGTATTCTGTCATAGGCAATATTAGACTTCAAAAACGTTTGCTTTGAAAATCCTTGCAGAAATGTGTCGTAATGATATCTTCTTTCACATTACGATACAATTTAAGTGGAATTTTGCCATTAAATTTTTGGGGCTCCCAACACTTTAGAGGGGCTTCAAGCTTTTGTTCAAAATTAGGTTTAGCAAAGGAAGTTGGTCCGAGGTCTAAAATTTATATTGATAGTTGTGATCAAGGGTCAGATTTAACTGAATTAGAAGAGTACAGAACTAAAAGTTCCCACTGCGTAAGTAAGTTAAACCCTGATGTACAGGTGTATGACAAATATTACAAAAGATAAATGGGGCAACATTGGTATGAAATCTATAAACATCAAATTCATATCATATACAGGTACTTGGCACATCAGACTTGGTAAGCTAGATTAAGAATCAAACATGTTTAGATTCATGCAATCTTGTATCATCATGTAGTAGCCAAGATACATGCATAGTATAAAAACAGAAAAGGAAAGACAAAAAAAATTGGGGGGGGGGGGGGGGGGGTCGTTTAATGCATTATGAGCATAAATCTGATCCTCTTCTCGCGATAGCTAATGGTTATTTGCCCCATCCCCTTCCATTTTTATGATGGGGGGGGGGGGGGGGGGTTAAATGTATGTCACTTAGCAGATTTGGCCCGACACGGCCAATTAGTAGAATACAGACCTACCTGTAACTGTTCCCACTTCGTAAATTGCATATTGGATAATCTTTTTGCCAAAGCTTGTACATGCCACTGCATAAAAAAAAGGATGCATGTTTTCATTCCTTCATTAGAGGATTGATTCCTTCATTGGCCGTCTCTGCACCTACTGTACAAAGCCGTTAAAGCCTCACCTCAAGTGCTGATAGATCTTAAAATGAACTCGTTCGCAGGCATTATTTTGTATACTGGTATGCTGCACACCCCTATTTCTACAATGGACTCACTCATAATTCTTTACTAGTTGATAGACAGCGAGGAATCCTCCAAACCAAACAGAGGGGTCATCAGAGCTAATGTATTGCACAATGGATCCCACCACTCCATCCCACTTGCCTGGGTAATCCTGCTTCAGCATCGTGCTCAAACACACACACAGTTGAACTCTGAAAAAGAGACAAAATAAAATAAAATTTGAAATAAGTCAAACATCCGAGAATGCAAAAATATATAATTATTTACTACCGTATTTTCCGGCGTAAAGGCCGCAGTATTTTCGGGTGAGAAAAAATCAAAAAGTCGGGGTGCGGCGTATACACAACAACAACAAAATTCAGCGGTCAAAACATCACGTCCATTTGCACGTATGGGACTATAGGAACGGTAGCATGACTAGACAACGGTACAGGACAATTCTAGAATAACTCCACACAACTTACCGACAAGTTTATGTTGCATAGTTGACATGAAGACGAAAAAACTTATTTTTCTAATAAAATCTGCCGATAGATCTAGATCTAAGTCCATACCATTGCATCGCCAAAAAGTAAACAAAGGGACACAGGCCGTTACTTACGGAGCTAGCTGCCGCGCAACGCAACTGCGCAGGTCGAAAAATGCTATTTCGGATTACACCGCACATCGAGGAAGGGGTATTGTAGGATACCAAATCTGTGTATGATACAGTACTAGCTTAAAAGTCGATGAAGATCTGCTAAATTATGATCATTTTTGAGGTTATCTTCTTGTTGATTTATAAGAATATTGATGAATTTGGTATAGTTTGTAAAAAAAAAAGAGTGTTCTACAAGAAAATTACGATCATTTTGTTTGGTCCGTTTTTTTTTTTTTTTTTTTTTTTTTTTTTTTTTTTTTTTTTTTTTTTTTTTTTGTAGTTTTTTTTTTTCCTCTACGAAATGTCAAAGTTGGGGGTGCGGCCTATACGGCGGTGCGGCCTTTACGCCGGCAAATACGGTATTCCTTTTTAGATGCTGCTTGTACATGTAAGTATCGGCTTGCATGGTGATGTAGATATACAGTAGGCTTGCTGGTGCACTATGTGAGAGAGTCTTTTTCAAGACTATACCAACAGTCTTTTTTAGGACTACTCACCCTCAAGAAAGATTTCAAGAGTCCTTTTCAGGACCCCTCAATCCTCCCTCTCTCTCTCTCTCACATGGTGCACCCGCAAGCCTACTGTATATTCCTTTTTACTTCAATAATAAAGCAATGATGGCTGTTCTTGTCTTTCTTCCACCTCCAACACTCTTCTTTGCCGATATGACGAGAACAAATACCACTTCTTGTCAAGTCCGGGTTTTGCAGATTTTCACAAAAGTCGTTTTTGCTCACCCAAGCGCGCATTATTTTGGTGTCGTTTAATAAAAGAGACATGTATCCATCAATGTAAAAATTACGAGAAAAAATTAGAAACATTTATTTGGGGGACTCTTTCTAAAATGTAAACTCTGAAGGGTTCTTTCAGATATGAAGCGGTTAACCACAGCCATATCATGGCACTGTTTAGCACATCAAATCTAAAAGAGGTTTATTCAGACGCTCAATAGAGGAACTTAAAATGATAAGCCAGTTCACGGTTGCAGTCTGAGCATGAGCAGATAAAGGTCATTGCAGAACAAACTGTGAAATACACAGAGAAAAAATACTGGATATGTGCTCATGAACGTTATGTACCGGTAATCATTATTCATAATATGCACAAGCAGTGCACTCCATGATACACAGGTGAAAGAATTCTTTGAAAAGGGGAAACAAAGGCAATTCATGTAGCACCTCCATTGCTGTAGGAGTGATTATTTCAAAATGTACAAAGTGGGACCTCTTCATGTTTTGAAGATCTGTGGATATTCAGGGTCATTTGGGACATGTGCTAACCGTGAACTGGTCTATTCTACGAAGCTGTTTACACTATGAACATGACGGACAAAGAAAGAGGACACAATATACAGTTCCCCATTCTACCCTCAACAATTGCTGTGGTAGACAAAGGAACATCCCTTCACTGCCATTATGTAAAAATGTGTAGAAAGGTGTCACATGCATATTCACCTGTTCTACACATTTTTACAGTGAAGGGATGTTCCTTTGTCTACCACAGCAATTATTGAGGGTAGAATGAGGAACTGTATATTTTGTCCGCTTTCTTTGTCCGTCATATTCATAGTGTTAGTGAGTGAGCATACAAAGGGTTCACCTGAGGAGCTCTGGAAGAGAGATGATAGCCTTGATGATGTTATCTCGGATGAAATTCTTATCGTTCTCATGGATGCTGAACGGGATTGGTTCCAGGGGGGTTTCCATCTCCCTCTGCTGCCAGAACTGCGTCACCATGTTCTTGAGATAGATGACGCCAGCCTGACGGACCGGGAACGGATGACTCTCCTCCATCACCGAACATAGCAGTGTGGGGGTGAAGCCTATGATCTTATGAACCTAGAGAGAGAGAGAGAGAAAAACGTAAAGGTAACCCTGTAACCGATAATCAAATGGGTGGCCGATCACAGCCGATTTTACATGAATTACAATCCCCGATCAATGAAAACTGATCATAAGATTGAATGGCAATTAAATAAAAAATAGTGTGCTTAAAAGGGCTTAACCATACTTAATCATTTGGAGTTTGAGTTTGGAGTAAATGTTTGGGTAGAACGAATTCAGTCAGTAAGATTTCGCCGCTGAATCAGAGAGACCCATTCTTGATCTAGGAAGTTTCCACGAGTGATACATCATCACAAGAAGGGGGAATACCCATGATAAGGGAAATCCCCCTTCCAAAAAATGATGTAATCACTATGGGTATCAATCTGAATTACATAGAGGGAAGTCCATAAAAGACTAGCAAAACAGATGACACAACTTCCATTTAATTGTACTTTTTTCCAAAAATTACATCCATCTCCTACGATCTTTAAATATGAACCTAGCGAGAGCGAGAGAAACAGAAACAGCGTGAACATACGGATGACAAATCACGAGCTATCACAAGTGCTCTGGGCTTTAATAGTTTTGACAGAGCTATAGGCTGTAGGGCGATGGTTGCAATTGGGCTTCAGGTAAGGTTTAGAGTTAGGGTTACAGTGTAGGTGTAGTGTTTGGTTAAGGGCTGAAGTTCATAATTCAGCTAGTGTAGGAAATCGAAGCAGAGCAATGGCACAAGGAGAAAGTATCGTACAACTGTACAAATTCTTGAGATAGACAATGCCCACCTAAGGACTACAATAGCTAGTTCTTATAAAGCGCTTTTCAGGACCGAAGGCCCTCTCAAAGCGCTTTACAGATTAAGGCTGTGCACAACAGTGTAATGAGGTACCCGAGTACACTCCCATGCTTACAAGCAAATACTCGAGTATTCGGACGCCATGTTTTTTTAAAAACATTTTTTATTTTTTATTTTTTTGAATTTTTTTGAATTTTTTTTATTTTATTTTTTATTTATTTTTTTTGCCACCAGTATCCCAGTTCTGTATTTTTACCCCGGTCATCAGATTTAGGCTTACCTGCACACAATGTTTGCACATTCTCCACTCCCTGGGGAGCATTCCAGCCAGGCATCATTTGTACAAGCGCACACTTGCTAATCTAAGCACATTAGATTTCGCATTCCTACCGGGTACCCATTTAACACCTTGGTGGAGAGTGGTAAATGTAGATCATTAGCCCGAGTCAAAACTTTTAACCGATGGTTAAACGACATTTATCTAAAGGGTTTAGCATTTCTCACTCCGTTTTACGAATATTCGGGTATGAGTAGTTGTCAACCGTACGGGTACTCGAGCATTCGACTACATGTCGCAGCCCTACTCCGTTTAACTGTTATTTTCGTGCAGTATGTTACATGTGTTTTGTTTTTGTTTTGAGACTTCATTGCCGATTCGGAACTCCTACAGTGTAAATTATTGACGAGACTTCATTGCCGATACGGACAACGAAGTCTTGCCAATAATTATTGTTTTTAGATCTCCGTAGGGGCAGCAAAGTCTTGCCAATAATTATTGTTTATAGACTTTTTGTGAGAAAGAAATAATATCATGGACTACTGTAATTGCCTTCTTCAATTTTTTTCAAGCTTCCTTATATCTACATGTACCGGTAACTAAAAAAAAAAAAGAAATTCACACATGAAATTGATAAGAAATTTGCCTGAAATACAAATTGGATAAACAATTTATTAAGTCCATGTAAGTCCGTAAATTTAGCCTTTGGAAATAGGTTATAAAAACTTGATAACTGTAGGCCTACATACTGTACATGTAGAAGAAAAATATACATGTTTTTTTTTTCAATCTGATTTATAGATAAGAAAATTAGGAAAAAGTGGGTGAGAAAGTTTTTGTATCGGGTGTGGTACAAATTCGGCTCAATCTCCCCCCCCCCCCCCTTCTCTCCGTTATGAGAGCCGTAAGGGTTTTCAGTAGGGGCGCTGGTTTGAAAATAAGGATCGTCCGCATAAATGAGGATTGTCTTCGTTGGAATTGAGAAAAACGGATTCCGCAATGATCTTTTTGATGCATTTCATTTTGTACTGAGACTTTCACGTTAAACGAGCAATAAATCCTCGGGACGGACAACCCATAAAGTAGACGGTGAACTGAGGGTATTTTATTACGCGGAATGCTTTTTTCGTATTGCCAGTGAGCTGATCGGGAACCCAAAACCTGCAAAGCACAGAGGAAAAAAACATCAGTGAAAAATCTGGACGATCCTTATTTTTTATGATGCATTTTGTCCACATTTATGAGGATATCCTCATTCTCGAACCAGCTGGTTAGCGTCTGTGTATGGGGGATGTTGACAAATGTCAGTTGTATTAAAGAATGATCCATACCAGACAGTTATTTCTGTCTACAGGCTACAGCTCAGACTACTGCCAAGTGCATGCTAGCCCTGTTTACTTGGGCCAATACCAATCATGGCCATGGGCTGGTAATGGCAAAATAAATGGAAATGCATGTAACACAAGACAGCACAGACTTAAATGACAATAGGCATGATAGGACACTGGTTCTTTAAAATTGAAAACTCACATACACTTTTTGCTTTACATGATTTACCACCATGGGTTTATAACTCCGCCTATGGCTGATCAAATATGGCACCTAATCTAAACGGGAAAGCGTGCTTGGAATACATAGTCTACAGACAGTACACACGCATGTCGACTACGTCGTCATTCGTTTTTCTCATTCATTCTCCATTCATTCCGACATGTCACACGTGTGGCAACTTTGGGCCAGCGAATTCGAATGCAATACTACGCAAAATACTTACTTCATCAAGTTGTTTCTCAGCGGTTTCTCTCAATTCAGGATGTATAGTCCCCTGCAGAATTTCAACTAGTTTCTGAGGGTCCATATTTGGTGTGATATTATTGACGTTTAGATGAAATTTGAAGCAAAAACACGACTTCGGGTAATCCCGGCCAGATACAGTAAGCTTGGCGCGCGAGATCTCGAAATGACAGTGTTTGTGACGTAAGATGGCGCTGTTTGAAAACTTCATACATACTACCATGTATGATCGAATCTCTTTGAACTCTTTGGAGAAATTTTCAAGAATTGGCATTTTTGAACTTGTCGTTCAAAGTTCGTCTTTTTTCCCCTTCTTTTTCTCCACACCCTGTTCCTCCTGTTCCCCTCCCTTCTTTTCCTCTATTCGTTCCTTTTCTTCCTATTCTCAATACTTTTTTTCCCTTCTTTTTCTCCTTTACCTGTTATTTTCCTTCCTCTCGGATCTCCTATTTTCCTCTTTTCCTTTTCCTTTCTCTTTTACTCCTCATTCTTCTTTTTTAATTTCATTATCCTATTTTCTTCTGTTCTCAATTCTCTAATTCCTTGTCTCAACTAAAACCTATCTCTCTCTCTCTCTCTCTCTCTCTCTCTCTCTCTCTCTCTCTCTCTCGTTCTCTCTCTCTTTCTCTCTCTTTCTCTCTATATCTCTCTCTCTCTCTCTCTATATATATTGTATTCCCCACAGCTACACCTTTTGCATATTTTTTTAAATTAATATTTTGATAATCATTCAAACTTCAATTTTCTTTTTAATCATAATGACATATTTCAATTAACTTATTGCATGAATATTCCCGAAATTGTCCTGCTTATTTAATTGCACTTTGCATAGATACAAGCGTAAGATTGCATACCAAGAAATAGGTCTTTACAAGTAAAAGGGCCTGAAATCTATTGATTCAGAATAAGGGTGCTTGAGGGCATCAATACAAAGAATACAGTAAGATGTAGGCCTACATGTATGACACAATGAAATACGATGTGAAGCAATTACTAGATTTCTTACAAACTCTTGGCACAAATTACCCTTAGAAGCTATCTGCTTGGCAAAAGAGTTGTCTTATAATATATTCCAATGATAGAAGCTCATTAGTATTTTGATATTTTTTGAAAGTTTTCTTGTATCATGTATATGGAGATAATAGAGTGCCAAAATTCTTGTAAGTTGGTAGGACGGCCTCTATCTTATCTTTGACAAACCCATTTTTTGTTTTTGTTGTTGTAAATGTAACCAATCGAGGTACAATTAATAGTAATAGTAAAAATCTGGATTTCTATAGAGCTTAATATGAAACACCCTCGATCTTTAAGCTCTTTACAGATATTATTACCCCGGTCATTGGATTCTTTCACACACAATGTGCACCATCTCCAGTTCTCCACTCCCTGGGGAGTATATGGCAATTTAATTACTAACACAAAGGCTTCCACCATCCTACCAGGTCCCCATTTCTCTCTTGGGTATGGAGTGGTAAAAGTAGATTAACACCTTGCCAAAGGACATTAGTGCCATGTCGGGGATTGCACCCACGACCTTTGCATTTCAGGTCAAGTTATTGAACCACTCAACTACAACAGGTCAACCAATAGGGGCAATGTGGTATGAACTGATGATGATGATGATGATGGTTTAAATTATTTCCTGTTTCATGCATAGTATATACCGGTACAGTAAACTTCAAAATAACTTCACATTGAACATTATTTCACAATACACCACTGTTGATTTATTATAAAATTACCCTGAAATTACAATAATTCATGATCTTACTCACATGAATGCTCATTACACTTTCATTTCTTAAAAAACAACAATTGAAAAACACAGAGACTCATTTCATTTGAAATGCACGGTGGCCTACATGTAATAGAAATAACTGCACAGGTATAAACCTGTCATTTTAGCAGTGAATAAACGAAAAGGGTCTGATCTTGCCGAGTTGTAGACTACAAGAACAATTGGAAGGTACTTCCCATATCTTACCAAGTCATATTGCATTGTATATAAATGGAATAGAACGGTTTATTTACATATTCAAATGCAATAGATGTTTCTTTCCTGGGAACCTATATAGTGATGAGTTATTCCATTAACCTGTTATTAATGAATGAACAGGAATCCAGTCTGCTATGTCGGGCAAGCCTCGAGCAAGCCTTCAGTTTGTCAAAAAACAACCTTAGTTTAAAAAGTTTGCATACAATTTGAATATGTTTTTAAAACGGTCTATTGTTAACAAATATAATATATTTCATGATATCACTTTAGCTGATGACTGCATGTGTCAATCTATCAGAGGTGTTATGAAGGTGATGGGAGGGGGGGGGGGGGTACGTTGCCAGATTGTGAGCCTTAGATTGGCATAAGCTGCTGGCCATCAGATATTATACTTAAATTTTAGATGTGGTCAGTAGCATATAATTTACATGTAGGACAAAAAAGCTTAACCACAATACCTTAGATTTTATTTGCATTTTAAGAATTATACATGTATATATATATAAAATAGATATCCGATAAAAAGTGTAACAAGTAAGAATAAAATGATTAAAACTGATTAACGGTATTTTAAAATAAATACAAATTCAGACTTGGGTTTTTTAATAATATGTACCCTGTTTTAGCAATATTAATGATGATTACATTCAACGGAATACAGCTCGACAGTTGGAATGATTTCTTATTAGAACATGATACTTGTCATGAAGAGATAAAAGATTCCCACCGTTTAATCATATTCAAAGGTTGTAGAAAAATACAATTTTTTTTTTACCAACATAACTCCAACTCTAGCTTATGTCAAAGAAAATAAACAAGTATTGAAACAAAGCTGTTTGTAATTGGCCAATGTGGCCATGTCTCGACCCAAAATATTCACAGAATATCTTGCTACCTATACCATTATCTCAATCATTTCATGAAACGGAGTAAGAAAAAAAATCATTCTAACTTTAGCCCATAACATGAGTCATGCATCTCAGTGAATGTGATGTTAACTTTGTTATGCACATTTTGGATTTCATTTATAATAATTATAATAATAATAATAATATGTCTTGTTTACCCAGGGTAGCCTCATCAGTATTCATACTGTTCTCCCTGAGGGCCCTGCAATCATATATTACTACCCAGGTTATCGGATTCAGGCTTACCCGCACACAATGTATGCACATTCTCCACTCCCTGCGGAGCATTCCAGCCAGGCGTCATTTTTTACAACCGCAAACTTGCTAATCTAACCACATTAGCTTTCGCATCCTACCGGGTACCCATTAAGAACCTGGGTTGAGAGTGGCAAATGTAGATCAATGTCTTGCCAAAGGACATGAGTGCCGCGGTGGGACTTTAACTGGAACCTTGTGATCCACAGTCCGGTGACATATCCACTCGTCCACGACACCTGTACTAGTTTGGAAGCATTTGATACAGATTTCCAAATCTCTCTGGAAATACAATTTACATAAGCGGAACTTAAGTTTAAAAACCGCTGCAACAAATATTCCTTTAATATTCCATATGGAAAATAGAGTATTTCAGTAAGGCTATCATACAATAAATCTACATACATAAACCATCTGGGGACTGTCACAATAAAGCAACATTTCAACTTAAAGTGTACAATAATCTTGATTGCATTGGTACACAGGTGCAATATACAGATCTTTCTTAACTGACCTTAAATAATAATAATAATAATAACGGTGCTTATAAAGCGCTCACCACCGAAGTCTCTATAAAGCACTATAACAACTAAAATACAATGATAAACAATTACATATTAAACAAAACAAAACGAAAATGCAAATAAACCTACAAATTACAATACATATGAAATATACATGTATATCAATGTGAACAGAGTAACCATATAACCATTCCCCTGAGTTTTGTGTACGTGTAGTACATAATGAATATATATATGTATTCACCACATAATGGGGATTCATTACCGTAGATTACATCATGCACAGGAAACGTTCCATATGGTAAAGTTCAACATTAGTTTTAAAATATTTAAAAAATAGAATTGTAAAATACACATACTCCACACTTTTAATAGCGGTAGCTATGATAGTTCATGTTTGGAATTTGGAAGAAAAGGAAGTACTTGTATGTTAGGTAAAGTTGTTCAGGATTAAACTACATGTATGCGATTCTTTTAAAGGAATAAGAGCCCTGAAAGTGGCTGGTGAGCTCAGTTTCTTGACGTTTTGAGCAGTACCGTATATGCTCTCGTCGTCTTCCAGAGAATGAATAATTGCTCCGAGGGGGCTATTTATTGCACACCTGGGCCCTGTCTTACAAAGAGTTGCGATTGATCCAAATCTATCGCAACTCCTCTAATCAATCAAGAGTTTGCAGTCTCCTATCTCTTATGTATATAGCTGCGATTGATATAAACTGCAAATAAGTTGCGATTGATATCAACTCTTTGTAAGGCAGGACCCTGAATATTAAACTAGCCCACAATTTTAATCATGACAGCACTCACATTCTGGTCACTATTTTTGGTGCTATAACTACATGTTGTTATCCTAACAACATTTAACCTACAGTTTCTCCACCATGAAAAATATTGCTAATACATTGCTCATAAAAGTACTTGATTGATCTTAAAATCATGATTGTACCATAATGTCAATAATGCACATTTAAAGTATGTAAATTTTATTTTATAATATGGATAAACTTTATAGTGAAAGTACCTTGGGATCTGGCAAGTATTAATGAATGGTTGTGAATAGTAAAGTAAGTAAACATTGAATATTCATATCATATTAAAATTCATACAAATGCATCTAGCTCAATATAACACTTGTGCATTTTCATTATCAAAGAATTTCACTTTGAATGTGCATGCATGTACATGTATAAAGCACCAATCACCAAGTCATTCGTTAAAACCGGATCAAACTGGTTTAATGCAGTTCAAGCTGGTTCAGTCTGGTTCAAGGCAGCTGGTGGTTTGGTTCATTCTGGAATGGGTAGAGCCAAGAACTCGGTTTTCCGTCTCTTGTACTCGTCAAGTCGTATAATGGCATAGCTGTAGACAGAAAAACACGATACATGACAAATAGTTACTCACTTTATCCCAAATACAGTGAAACCTGTCTATAATGAGGGTGGTCTTTAAGTACAGGTTCCTTTAGTACCTGTATGATTCAATGAGAAACTATTTACAAGGGGGGAAAATGTGGTCTGTAAGTTAGAGACAGGTGGTCACTAAAACAGGTTTGACTGTACAATTAGTGTTCTACATACTATGATGCTCCTATTAGTCAATGTAGCAATGGACATGCTACTAAGTTCATGTTGCCATATTTAGCTTGTAGGATTACCATTATCCTCATCCTTATTATTATTACTACTATACCGGTAACCACCACCACCCCCACCATCACCACTACCACTTCCACTACTACCACTACTACTACTATTAATATCATTATCATTATTATCATTATTATCATTAATATTATCATTATAATCATTATTATCACTTTTATTATCATCCTCATTATTTCATTTTTAACAAAGAGTAATAAGAAAACTATTGAATGGTGATATTACCCCACAAGGTGGATCGTCTCATTCGTGATACATACATGATAGACAAAATATCTACTTACTCTAAGAAGTCGAAGTCTATAGTTGAATGGTATGCCTGTACAATGGCCCATACACCCCAGAAAAAATGAGAAGCCTAAAGGAGAGACACAGACAGATCTTTACATTTATAATAATAATAATAAATAATAATAATAACGTTTTATTTACCCAGGGTAGCCACTTCAGTTATGAAACTGCTCTTCCAGCGGGCCCTGCATAACATAATATGTTATTACTACCCTTCTCCAATCTAATATGCTGAGCGCTTAGCTAGAAGGCAGAAGGTTCCATTGTTATAAGTCTTTGGTTCGACTCGACCGGGGTTCGAACCCACGACCTCCCATTCATGAGGTGGACGCTCTAACCATTGAGCCACCATTACAAAATAGGAAATGAACAAGTAATTTTTAATTCAAGATTTTCAAAGAAATATTTAATATAAACCTATCCTTCATATATCAAAATAACAGAGGATATGCCATTGAAATCATGCATTTATTCATGAGTCTCTGAAAAAAAATTACAAAAATGGGGCATCTTGCCATTAAACTGTTGATTAGCATTTTCATCATGTAGAGCCATTATAAAACATACAGAATGTGCAATATTTGTATAATATCATTCAAGAATATAAATACATGTACAGCAATGTCGACATTTGTATTTGATTCTTCTCACAAGGGTCCTTAACTGCATAAGGTGTACAACTAATGACTTTGAAGTTCAGCATCAAATAGTATCTACTTTCTTATTCTCCCATTCCTCTGCTTTCATAGAAATGAACTTTTTGCTAAGGTTGGATTACCCTTTAACCTGTTGACTACTGAATTTGATATAGGTCCCATAGGCTTAAAGGTATAGACCCGCTTTGCAAAACGCCCCCCCCCCCCCCTCTCAAAAAATGAAATGGAAGCTCTTATTACCATGTGAAATTATGATGTGAAAGAATATGTTTTGACTAATAAATGACGATACAATTTTGCCGGGAAACCGCCTACTAATTGATATATTTGATAAATTATCATATCAATCCAGACTGGATAGATATTGCGTAGTCCCATATCTTTCTGTGTACAGTGCTTGTAACTTTACCAAGACTGGGCCAACTTTCTTATCATTTTGATGATTCCAGAACCTTGCAGTACACACCAATACTTGTATGCTTGATGATCAACCTTTTCTGATCGATTCCACAATGTTTCTTTCACAAAGCAATCGCATTTCTATACCTTTACACAGAGACCACCATAAGCAAAGGGTTAAGATCTCACCAATGCAAACTTGTTAACAACAGCATACATTCTCTCCACCTCTCTGTCGGTGACGACTTTGTTCTCTCCTAGCCGGGAGTAGCGAGCGCTCAGGTACTCCTTGATCCATTGCAGCTGAAACTCTTTACTTGGGTACAGGTCATAGTTGACTTCCTCGATGCCTGAGAGAGAGAAGAGAGAGAGAGAGAGAGAGAGAGAGAGAGAGAGGAGAGAGGAGAGAGAGAGAGGGGGGAGAGAGAGAGGGAGGGAGGGAGGGGAAGAGAGAGAGAGAGGGGAAGGGAGTGGAAGAGAGAGGGAGGGAGGGGAAGAGAGAGAGAGGGGGGGGGGGGGGGGGGGGAAGGGAGTGGAAGAGAGAGGGAGGGAGGGGAAGAGAGAGAGAGAGGGGAAGGGAGTGGAAGAGAGAGGGAGGGAGGGGAAGAGAGAGAGAGAGGGGAAGGGAGTGGAAGAGAGAGGGAGGGAGGGAGGGAAGGGAAGAGAGAGAGAGAGAGGGAGGGAGGGAGGGAAAGAGAGAGAGAAATAGAGGGGGAGGGAGAGAGGGAGAGAAGGAGAGGGAGAGAGAGAGAGAGAGAGAGATAAGTAACTGGCTGCGAACGAATTGTTTAGCTACTGCACAAAAACTTGCATAGCGGGGTGCAATGAAAAAGATTTAAGCATGAAGTCATAAACACATGACTTGAATACAGGTTTGCCGTTGGTTACATTCTTGAACCTGTTGTAAAATTAAGTAATATTGACTGCCCTCAGGCCGGCAATACAACATATATTTATTTTATTGAAATATATTTAATCAGGATATCAAGAATCAGATATACATTGTAGATACAAAATCTGTTTTACATCATGGTCCTGAACAGGATAAAAACACGGAAATATAAATAACGAATATCACCAAAGCTCACAGGCAAAGGTAAGAACAATATAAAACTAACATATAAGCATAATACGCATTAAAAATAGTAAAAAAGCACACACACACACACAAAAAAAAAAAAAAAAAAAAAAAAAAATTGTTGTGATGTTTTGTATAATATTTGGCATATTAAGGGTTAATGCATTCTTAAAATGTCAGCACTCACCTGGAAATTCACAGAAATGGTTTGCTATATCAAACGGCAGATAGTTGTACATCGCATACTCATAGTCTATGAAACAAACTTTATCTGCAAAGTGAAAATAAGAAGAAAAAAGAAGGAAAAAAATGTTACATGATCAAGAGAAGGAAGCTATAGCACTTGACTTCGTATATCTCTTTTTTTAATTAAATAAAATCTTAAAGCACTTGTCTAAACACAAAACTTTCGTTTGAACTGAAGAAAGCCATGATAAGTGGTGAGTTATAAAGATCTGGATGTTTCCCTTTGCTATATCAATAAACAAGGGAATTCCCCTTTCATTACAGATGAGTCCAGAGGAGAGGAAAAAATGTGAAAATACAAGAGATACATGAACAACCAGTGGAGTCGCATCATAAGAGGAGGGGGAGGTGGTGCATCATTCTTAATTAAGAAGAAGAATGAGGAGAAGGAGAGAGGAGGAAAAGAACAAAACAAGAAAGAGAAACAGAAAGAACAACAACAACAAAAGAAAGAAAGAAAGAAAGAAGGAGGAAGACAATAAGAAGTAGAAGGAGAAGTATGTATTATGCCATCTATATAGAACTTTTTTTCCGAGCTGCCCAAGGAAAAAAAGATGTGAAATGGGAGTCTGAAAGAGTGCCATATTCTTACATAAAGCATTGCTAAAGAAGATAAGATCCTGTGATGTGCATGCGCGGTCAATATTTGCAGTACAAATGTTCCTACAGTTAAAAACAAGAGAAAGATTAAGCTAATGAGAACTTACTGAAGTCTAAGAGCAAGGGAGGAAGAGGCGGGCATGTAATCTCTCCCTACAAATTACTCTTAAAATAACGATTAAGTTTCAAACGTAAAGTTCTCATTTAATCTTTCTATTGTTTTTAACTGTAGGTACATTTGTACTGCAAATTAATATTAATCAATCGTTGAAGTTATACTTACTTTTTTCTTCATTATAGATAATGTTTCCTAGTAGTAAATCATTATGTGAGAAGACTACGGGTGCATCTAGGCTTGTCAGTACAGACACTAACATCTTTACTTCATCGTTCAGCTCTGATCGAGACATGATTCTCGTCTTGAATCTAAAGAAACAATTGAAATACAAGAAGATAATGAGCTACATCAAGAACGTCTCTTTCACTCTGCATTCATCTGTATCGTCTCTCTCTCTCACTCTCTTTCTCTTGCTCTCTTTCTCTCCATCTCTCTTTCTCTCTCACTCTTCTCTCTTTCTCTTGCTTCTTTCTCTCTCTCTCTCCCTTTCTCTCTTTCCCTTTCTCTCTCTCTCTCTTTCTCTTCCTCTCTTTCGCCAAGAGTCTGCCAACAGGAACAATTTAGTTCTTGTAATATACTGTATATGAAGAACCCAATGTTCATTAAGTAAATGCTCACATTTCTTCTTTCTTAGGATCTTCAAAGTGATCCGGATGGAGCGAGATAAAATTTCTCGTCTTATCAAAGAGCTCAGCAGAGGGCGCTGTTCCATCACCGGTCTGTATAAGGTGCATTCCAGCCAACTCCCGAGCAACCAACCTATATAAAACAAAGAAAAACAACTCCTTGCAAATTCTAAATCTATTGCAATCTGAAAGAAGCTTAGTGTAAATTTCCTATAAAACCAATCTTCCCTTTTTTCATGTACATGTAACTTACCCAACTAAAGCTATCATGAATGTAGTTTACCATCACTGTGACTATCTATTGATTATCATTATTTATTTTTGTTGATTGATCTCTGTAACCTTTTACCTGTGAAAACAAATTTCTCAATGGACATTGAATACCTAATTTCAATTTTCATTTCAATAGACCAGTTCACGGTTAGCACATGGCTGCAATGATCCCGAATATCCACAGATCTTCAAAACATGAAGAGGTCCCACTTTGTACATTTGAAACTTTGAAATAATCTCTCCTACAGCGATGGAGATGCTACATACTTAGCCTTTGTTTCCCCTTTTCAAAGAATACTTCCACCAGTGTATCATGGAGTGCTCTGCTTGTGCATAAATGAATAATGATTACATAACTTTCATGAGCACGTATCCAGTATTTCGTCTCCGTGTATTTCACAATTTGTTCTGCAATGACCTTTATCTGCTCATGCTCAGACTGCAACCGTGAACTGGCTTATTATACCTATGTGTTATGCGCTATACAAAATGGTTTACTTATCACTATCATTATTATTATTAAAATCATAAACCTTACTTGTATATCTTCTCCTCTCTCACAGTCTTCTCATCCAGCGTCACACCAGGCACAAAGTCATAGCATATACCATTCTGGAAGGAGGCATGGAGCTTGGGTCCACAGCCAGCTTTATGAAGGATCTTAAAGGTGTCCTTCTCCCTCTGACGATCCACCAGGAGCTCCGTCTTCTTGCCGTAGATACGGGAGAGCAGAACGTCATCCTGGAATTGAATTGAATTGAATTGAATTGAATTGAATTTTATTCCAATCGCAGTGAAAATGAAATTACACATTGTAGTACCAGTAATACATAGGCAAAGAAAAATACATTGAAATATATACATGTATATATTTTACTAAAGGCGTCATTAGAGGGCCTTTCGGAGTGAAAAATGAGTCATTAAGTAGACATTAGGGTTAGGGTTAGGATTTTTATGATGTCCACTTAACGTACTATGTAGGGTTATATATAGAGAGAGAGAGAAAGAGAGAGAGATTAAAAGAGAAAAAAAGAAAAAGAAAAAGAAAACATGATTACGGTAAATCTACTAAAAGTATAGGATGGAAAACGGTGCATCTATAAAAGCCACAGGGGCTTGATGAATGGGCGCACCATGAGTGCATCATAATATATTTAAGAATATAAAGCTCAGTCAGCTGGAGAAGAGTAAAGGGATAAACAACGCTCACAAGATATCATTTAAGAAGAACTAACCTTGTTAGGTGGTAGATAGCATCCAAGGAGCTTATTGGAAATGCCTCCTGAGAATACCTAGCGAGAAAATAGATGAGCTTACATTAATTTATTTGAGGTGTAATAATTTCATTGTAGCTAGCACATTGTTATTCATAAATCTATGAATCAGATGCGACAATTTGTTTGTTGGAAATGCCTCCTGAGAATAACTAGAGAGAAAATAGATGGTGCAATCGTGAGCTTACATTAATATATTTGATGTGTAATAAATTCATTGTAGCATATCGTTATTCATATATTTATGTATCGGATGCAACAGTTTCTTTGAATTTGTTTACATTATTTCTACCATTGTTATCAATCTGTTTGTATTTGTATTTGCAATTTTGGAAGTTTGGGTGTACTTTCACGTAAGGTGCCATTCATTTTGTGACCTTTTTGACATACGTTGTATTCAATAGCTGCCGGTAAGGGTTCGTAGTGGTACACTAGGGTCATTTTTAATTTTGGACATGTTCAAAAGTTTGAATACACTATGTATACACTATGTATACATTGAGCATTTGCAGTTAGAAAATTTTGCATGTTGGATGTACATTACTTCTTTGTACGCTGTTCAACCAAATACATGGAACCTTCATGTTTCTGGAATGTATACAAACTGTTTGTGCAACTAAAGGCTCCAAAATATCAGATGAAAACACAGCATACCGTATGCCGGTGATAAGGCCGCAGCGCCGCATAGGCCGCACCCCCGATTTTGACATTTGAAGAAAAAAAAATTGTCGAAGGCGGGATTCTATGAAGATTGGGACCCGAAACCAGCGCCTTAGACCGCTCAGCTATCCTGACTCTAATGCTTACCCATTCAGCTTTTTCTTGTCTTTTGCATTGCACCATAGCTTTGAGGGCGCGGTAAGACATGTGTTATTCTAGAAATGTACATCACCTTTCATTGTTGTCCCATATGTACAAATTCATGTTTTTGATTTGCGATCTTTTAAAAAAAAACTCTTTTGCCGCAAAGGCCGCACCCCGACTTTTTTATATTTTCTCTTCCAAAATACTGCGGCCTTTACGCCGGCAAATACGGTATTCTGATCTCAGTACATCAGCTTTCACTGATGTCCATCTATTTCGAGACCCATGGGAGGTCACAGACTGAAAAACGCTACCTGTACTGTATGATATCCTGTATACATTACTACATTGTACATTATACATGTATGTGAATTCTTTGGAGGCATGCATGAACTAGTACTCAGCTAGTGGAACGGGTATGGAGATGTTGACTGTCTGTTCAAGGTCATCTTCATGATCATGGTAAAATGCAATATGGTAGACATACATTTTTGGTATTCTCTGGTTATTCTTTGGTTACACTTAGCATTCAATGGATAAGCGCTACGCATGCACCGTCATTCATTCAACAATCAATTGTTGGGCATTTGTCTTATACAACAAGGATTTCATGAAGAAACAGATTTTGGCTGAGAATTTGAGCTAATTTGAGCACATTTGAGCGTATCAAGACTTCGCCAAATTTTGAAAGAAAAGTCTGTATCAGATATCTCTATTCACAGATATCTCTATTTACCACTGTGACAGTGGTTTAAGAGGAACAGCTAGGCAGGGCAGTTTTTCACAAAACTGTCATAAGTACAAGTTCGCTGACAACCCATGGATATCATATGCGTTACATATTAAATTTGAACGTTGTCCGGGAGTAGATTTACAAGCTTTTTTCAAAGAGGCTTGTGTATTAAAGTGCCCCTCAGAAAATTGGAGAAGTTTTCGCTGTGAAAATCGTGAATCCTCTGAAATCTGGTGATTCCAAAAGACCAGCAAATAATAAACCTCGACCAGTAAATCAACCGAAAGTCCGAAAGCTAAATTTAGTAAACGGAAACCAGTTGGGGAGGAGGGGACTGTACAGGCTTGGAACAGAAATTTGCTACATAGGGAGGAGATCTGACCATTAGATGCATGTTATAACTTGTAAAGTTGTGAGAGGGAAATAATGCTGATAAAGATGAAATAGCAAAGAATTTAGGAGTGTCATGGGTACCACCAATTCAATGGAAATTTGTATTAGAAAAAGAGCCCCCGTCAGTAATAAAAGAGCCCCCGTGAGAAGGCTCACAGGGGCTCTTTTTTTTTTTGGAAGAGCCCCCGTGGACAAAAAATTAATTTGAGCCCTGCCTCAGCTCCCCTAGCCTATAATCTAGGCGGAGTGCCGAGCTTTTTTCTTTGCTGCTAGACTAACCCTAAGCAGAACGTCTGATACGGCGAGACTACGAACCGTGAGTCGCGAAGCGGCTCACCGCCTATAATCACTGGTCGTATTCATGAGGTTTTTTCGTACGAAAAACTGCCACGGATTCATGGTCGATAATAAAAAAAACAACGACTAAAGCTAGACCAGTGATTATAGGCGGTGTCGCGGCTCACGGTTCGTAGTCTCGCCGTATCAGACGTTCTGCTTAAGGTTAGTCTAGCAGCAAAGAAAAAAGCTCGGCACTCCGCCTAGATTATAGGCTACAGCTCCCCTGACTAAAACCTGTCTTTCTATACTTTCATATGACCTTACCTTAGCCTTGATGTCTTTATCATTCCAGTCTGGTCTGACTTTCTTGGCTATAGATATAACACTCTCCTCAGCATTCTTCTCATCTACAAACATATCAAGATGAGGTAAGTCTGAATCTCCGCTCATCGTCATCGTGCGGCCGGGTGATCGATCGTCAAGGGCTGGAACCAAAAGAGAAAAAAGGACGAGAAGATAGAAAGCATATTATTGATAAAGATATTGATAATTATTACCCGTATCAGACATATGAGCTGGTCATTTACAAAACCGTATTGCCCTAGTTTTCACTAGCAGTGGGAACGGAGGGGTATATTCTTTGTATTTTCCTTGGTCTCCCTGCGCGTATTGACTTTGCGTGTAGAGACGAGTGAAAATATACCTTGGTATTTTCCACGGTCTCGCATTCGGGCATCTTGTATTGACCGGGCCGTATTTTTTCATTTTCATTGCGCATCTATTATGCGTACAAGAACCTGAGCACTTTGTGCGCACTCTATTGTGACGTTATAATCACACCAAATGCACACTGTTTGCAGTGTATCGAAAATTGTGTCAAGCACTGGATGCACAGTGCTGGTAGTTTGTTCAGTTCTTGAGATTGTCATGGTGGATTTCTGTATTTGCTCTAGATGTCTGATTTGGATAACAATAAAAATATTGACTGGCTTTACTTTCGAGGGATATCAGAAATATTGACCGCGCTAAGACCATATTGCCCTCGTCTTTCGACTCGGGGCAATATGATCTGAGCTTGGTCAATATTTCTGATATACCCCTCAAGGCCAGTCAATATTATATAAATATCTAATAGTAATACAAATACTAATACTAATAGTAATAGTATTAGTAATAATAATACAAATAAAAATAATGATAATAATAATTAAAAAAATAATTTAAAAAAATAGTAATAATAATAATAATAATAATAATAATAATAATGATAATAAAGATTACATTACAAAAAAATATATAACAAGGTCCTAGGCATGTGGCTGCATGTGACCTTGCAAAACAAGCACCACAGGAAGACAAAAACAAAAGCCAGGACTTTTTTATGTTAATCTGAAATAATTTAAAGCATTGTTAAAATCAGAATTGTATAATTAATAAAAGGAAATAATAAAGATGGCAAGACCTTTCAAATGAACATATCTATTAAACTTTGAATGCAAACTGAACAGCTATGTAGAGACTGCGAACTATAATCATACGCAGACCCAGATTATGCAATGTTGGCATGAATACAGACCCTGCCAAAGCAAACTATCGGTATGGTCTTCCCAAACTACCCCCCCCCCCCCCAAAAAAAAAAATACAAACAAACAACAAACAAACTAATACTAGAATGTCCAAAACATACATGGTTTGAATGACAGAAAGTAATATCTAGTGAACTCTAGCAAAATAATACAACCCCTTTAAATCAACAGAAAAAGCAGTCCAAAAAGCTCTAGCTTTGTTCATAGAACACTGTAGAAACAAGGCAATTTGAGCTTTAGTACAGCCCATTCATTGGCCCCGCCCCTTTAACCCCATTACCAGCATCCCCTGCCCCCGCCCCTGCCCCCACCCCCCTCCCCATCATATACAAGTCCAAGTAACAAATAGGGTTTAATCATGTTTATTGCAATGTAATGCAAGGTTACACTGACGAGTTACAGCTCCAAATTAAACATGTTTAGGTATACTAGGTGTAGGCCTAACTCTCTACACAATCGTTTAGCGGTTTACGGTTAGGCTCCGTGCATTGCATGCATTGTGATATGTAGGAGTGTGTCCATGGGTCCAAAATGCACTGCCTGCCTTAGTTTACTGTTAGTGCTTCTTTCTGTAAAACATTCAATTTTAATGAAAGGTAGGCTTACCTATTGACTATTGGAAATTTAACACTTGATCTGGGGCCCTTGGCTTCCAATGATGACGCCCAAAATAACCTGAATATGAGCCGAGAGCGATCGAGAGGAGCTAGCGAATGAGCGATTCGAATTCGGGAGCCAGTCGAGTCGTCGGGATCGATCTATAGGGTACGGTGCGATGCGATGAAACAACACATGTCACAGCTGATCGCCTCGGCCTGATTAGCGTGCATGCTGCGGTAGTACGCGGTCAGTTTGAATTTGTCAATATAATTCTACGGTCACAAACTAAGAACTCACATGCCCTGGTAAGAACGATAATTTCGTACGAATCTCCCTGTTTTTCAATTGTCTTCCCGAATTTCCATTGTCTGAAAATCGTTCGTACGGCGTTCGTAGCAGTTCGTAATGGTGATTTGTGACCGAGTATTACAAAGTTTTGGTATGGGGGGGGGGGGGGGGGGGGGGGGGGGGGGGGGGGGGGGGGGGGGGGGGGGGGGGGGGGGGGGTCATGAATTTGGTTCAAATTAACACATTGGAAGCAGGCACGTACGCAGGATTTTTGAAGGGGGGGGGGGAGGGGGGGGGGTTTAACATTTTTAAATCGGGCTGAAAATTTCGCAACGACTCAATCAGCCGCTGAATAAGCGGGGGGCGAGGGGGGGGGGGTTGAAGAGGACACCTTTTTGGTCCCCAAAAAATCGCAACGATTCAGCCGCTGAATAAGGGGGGGGGGGGGGGGGGGGGGGGGGGGGGGGGGGGGGGGGGGGGGGGGGGGGGGGGGGGGGGGGGGGGGGGGGGGGGGGGGGGGGGGGGGGGGGGGGGGGGGGGGGGGGGGGTGGGGGGGGGGGGGGGGGGGGGGGGGGGGGGGGTAAGAGGACACTTTTTATTAAAAAAAACAAGGGGGGGATTAGGGGGTTTTACCACATAAAAAATACCAAAGGGGGGTTCAGCCCCCCCCCCCCCCCCCCCCCCCCCCCCCCCCCCCCCCCCCCCCCCCCCCCCCTGCGTACGCGCCTGGTTGGAAGCATACATTGATCGTTGTCGCGGTTGAAATCGAGTCTAAAGTTATGAAATTATAAATAATAAACTCTTTAAGTTGTATAGCTCCCTCTTAAGGTCAAGATATTGATTTAGCTATGAAACAATGTTTCTTGACTAAAATCGACCGATTAGCTATTCCCGTTTGGAAATTATCCCAACTACATATTCTGGGATTTTCATGGTCGCAGCTACCATTGTGCGGCCATAGGCGCTATTGGAAATTTATCAAAATTTACCGGGAGCACCGGTAAATTTTTATATTCAATTTTTCTCGAAAACAGAAGTGTTTTAGGGGCTAATTTTGTTACTGCTTATAATACATCCACAGGGGCATCCAAATATATCATAATTGTAAAGATTCATTATTCACCCAATTTTCAAAATTTCCCAAAACTTTGTATTACCTTTAATCAATATACAAATCGACAATAGTGGGGAAAATTAGTCATAAATTAAGTAAACATGAACATTAACAAACATATTGAGACAATCACCCCCCCCCCCCCTCCCCATACGGTACGCATATGCGTGTTCCGATCGCCCATCCCCCCCCCCCCCCCCCCCGGACCCCATCAAAAGTCCGGTGTCACTGTATTACAGTCAAATACGGGTCGACCTTTGTCTTTTGTTACTAGGGCCTTTTTCAGCACCCCCCCCCCCCCCCACTTTCAGAAAAAGTCCGGTGACCTTTTTCTTTTGTTACGAGCAAGAGAGTTTGGGAACACGCATGGTATCCAGTAAATTGATATTTGAGTTAATAAATTACTGAAAATATCCTTGATATCAATTTAATAATTTGATATAAAGGAAATAGAAAACTTTGCTCAGAGAATAGAAGCGAATGACATGTTATAAATTATGATTGCAATTGTTATTCTTCTGCCGGTTAAAACCTTTTCATTTTGTATATACTTATGTTTTTGTAGCCTACGATATAGAAATTCTACATAATTTCATTATTTTCCTCTTTTTCCTCCTTCTCCTCCTATTTTTCTTTTCTCCTTCTTCTTTTTTTTATTGTACTTACTATCATTTCTATTATGATTATCATCTTTATTTAAGTTTTTTCTTCTTATCTGTCTGTAAATATTACTATTTTAACCGTTATTAATTTTGTAGGCCTATAATAATGTCTGTCGGGGACCCCACTGGGAATAAGCTCTCGAGCTTTCGTGGGTTATCCTGTTTAAGCTGACTTAATTTTGATCTTTAAATTATTGTATATTGTTGTACTTGAATGTTGGAAGCTTGGCGAATAAAAATCAATCAATCAATCAATCTATGCGCCATTTAGTAAAACTGTCATTCAGTATTTTCGCTCCAGCATTGCACTAACTACCACTTATAATTATATTAATGATTTCAGATTCTGATTCTATTGAATATGTAAAATTATTTCAGAATAAATAAATTATTCAGATCTTTCTCATTCAAGCTATTGACTCCTAGCCTCTCACTATTTACCCATGCATCCATCCCAGCACCAACTCCATTAAGATTAAGCCTCTCATTAACTCCACATAATTGATAGGCCTTCATAGCGCATCAAAATTACATTTCATCTTATCTTTCTAACTACTGCCCCTTTTCACCTCTGATAAGTTTCCTTATTCTTATCTATATAGACTGTGCCCTTTTTACTTTGACAAGTGCAGTTTTATTTAAAAACATGTAATAAATGCACCCATTTTCTTTCTTATAGGTGCGTCTTTTAAGGTGCCAAAAGTGTACCTGTTCACCTCTGAAAAGTGCCCCTTTCCTTTAATTTATAATAATTGCATTTTTCTCTTCAAAGAAATGTTTGTAGGTATGAGAAATACCCATCTTCAGTTCTGATAAGTGCCCGTTTAAAATAAGTATATGAAATATAAGTTCCCGCGTTACCTTTGATAGGTAGGCCTACCCCCCCCCCCTTTAAGTTTATTCCCTGCAGTGTCGCTTACACAATTGGCCCTTTTGTGGTAATCTAAAATCTAAACTCTAGTTTTAAAGAATCGAAGCAGCTTTTTGCAGTACAGGGACACTTCTATATAAAACCACACTAAGGTAGTAGCCGAGGTGACAGGGGGTACAATGCCCAAATGTTATAGAACTATAAGTGTACCCCTTTTATAAATATATTTGTGCTCGTTTCCAAATCATATTATGTATAAAAAGTGTGCCTTTTTCACACTAAAACGTTTGCCCCTTTAAGCTACCTTGGCTAGGCTATTCTATACAACTGCTAAAAACACGCATTTTCATACCTACCATCATAATAAACTAGCTCATACCCGTTTGAAATTCATAGAATTCCAAGGTAATCATTTGCTCTTTGTTCAGGAATATAACATATTTTTATAACAGATGAAATTGTACATTCACGGAACAAAAATGATTGCATTCAGTAAGTATCATACAATCAGTTACTGAAGGTCATTGAAACAGACTGACTGCTATAATCTAAAATTTGGATATTATAATTGAAAAATTTATAAACATTATTTTGTAACATTTGCTGGTAGGTTTCTGAAATTTGTTGTTCGCTTGTATGAAATCTATTTTGCATTTTAAACTTGAATTGTTATGTAAATGAAAACAAATTTTGATCTATTATACCATTACCATTATCGTCGAGTCGTTAAGTCTCGATCAAAGCGGCAGATCACCTAATTCGTCTCCATAACGAATTCAATGTCTAATTATTAGAGAGGCGGCCCTTTGGGAGGGGGGGGGGGCGAAACCGCAAAGTGCCCCCGCTATTACATGAAAAAGTGCCCCTTTTACTTTGATAAGTGCCCTATTACTTTGTAAAAGTGCCCCTTACCCTTTTCACCTCTGATGATCGAGTGCCCTAACATGACGAAAACTCTCCGTTAGAGAAAATTCAGTGAATTGTCTCATAGACTTTAGTTTGGTCCTAAGCACTTTGATATAGTCATTATCATTAAGTAAACAAGACCCTTCCTTATCTGCTGGTGAACTTATCCCTCTGTCAATACAAGGCTATTAAGGACTTAATCCATGTATCAACAGAGCTTGCGTACATTTAGGTGAGCCTGGAGCGTTGGGTTAGTCTAGAATTCAGACAATAATTATTGGTTTCAGCATGGACCTGCGAGAAGTAAATTAGATGTATTGTGGTACCAGCAACTGGCAACTTTGGAACTCAAGTCGAACAATAAGTGTTACTAGCATATTTACGAGACGCTGCATTCCGAAAGAAAGAAATGAATGAAGGAAATAAACGTCAATATCACCGGCGCTTGAGACAGATTGCGGGAGAGATAGAAGCAAAAACATTTCAATATCGCTGTTACCGGCTTTTTAATATTACACAAATTATGCCAACGGAAAAAAAGAAATGAATGAAGGAAATGAATGCCTACAACACCAGCGCTTGAGAAATATAAAGAGAGACATGTCTCAGGAGATCGATAAGCGAAAACAATTCAATTTAGCTAATGTTACCGGATTTTATATGACAAATAGTACGCCAACAGAAAGAAAGAAATGAATGAAGAAAATGAACGCAGATCGCTGGAGAGAGAGAAGCGAAAACAATTCAATGTCGCTGATTTTACCGGCTTCATGACAAAAGGTAAGCCAACGGAAAGAAAGAAATGAATGAAGAAAATGAATTCCAATATCACCATCGCTTGAGAATTATGAAGAGAGACAGATTGCAGGAGATCGAGAGAAGCGAAAACAATTCAATTTGGCTGGTCCATCTATCATGACAAAAAGTAAGCAACGGAAAGAAAGAAATGAATGAACAAAAATGAACTTGTCAATATAACAATTAAGCGCTTGAGCAATATAAAGAGAGACGGATCTCGGGAGAGAGCAAAGCGAAAACAATTAAAATATCGCTGATGTTACCGGCTTTATTACAAAAAGTAAGCCAACGGAAAGTAAAGAAAATGAATGAAGAAAATGAATGCCAATATCATCAGCGCTTGAGAATTTTAAAGAGAGACAGATCGCGGGAGATCGAGAGAAGCGAAAACAATTCAATTTGGCTGACGTTACTACCGTCTATCATGACAAAAAGTAAGCAACGGAAAGAAAGAAAATAAATGAAGAAAATGAATGCCAATATCATCAGCGCTTGAGAATTTTAAAGAGAGAAAGATCGCGGGAGATCGAGAGAAGCGAAAAAATTCAATAGCTGATGTTACCGTCTATTATGAAATAAGAAAGCCAACGGAAAGAAAGAAATGAATGAAAAAAAGAATTCCTATATCACCATCGCTTGAGAATTATGAAGAGAGACAGATTGCGGGAGATCGAGAGAAGCGAAAACAATTCAATTTGGCTGATGTTACTACCGTCTATCATGACAAAAAGTAAGCAACGGAAAGAAAGAAATGAATGTCAATATAACAATTGAGCGCTTGAGCAATATAAAGAGAGACGGATCGCAGGAGAGAGCGAAGCAAAAACAATTAAAATATCGCTGTTACCGGCTTTATTACAAAAAGTAAGCCAACGGAAAGTAAAGAAAATGAATGAAGAAAATGAAAGCCAATATCATCAGCGCTTGAGAATTATAAATAGAGAGAAGCGAAACCAATTCAATTTCCACGCTCTGTGCGAGAGTGGGAGGGGGTGTAATTAAGACAAGAATTAAGTTTCGAGAACGGTACAACGAATCGTCTTCTTTCTCTAATAATTTAATGAAGCGTCAAAGCTTCCGCGCTTTGCGCTGGAGAGGGGGTTGGAACTGAATTTATGCAAGAATTAAGAGTCGAGAACGGTACAACGAATCGTCTTCTTTCTCAATAATTCATTAATTGATAAAACGTCAAAGCTTCCGCTTTTTTGCGCAGGAGGGGGTGGGGAACTGAAATCAGACAATAATTTAGAGTCGAGTACGGTACAACGGCTCGTCTTCTTTCTAGAATAATTAAATGAAGCGTTATAAAGCGCGGGAGGGGGGGGGGGGGTGTTAATTAAGGATTTAGAGTCGAGAACAGTACTACGAATCGCCTTCTTTGTATTATGATTTAATGTAACGTCAAAACTTCCGCGCTTTGCGCGTGAGTGAGGGGGGGGGGGGATGAATTCAGACAAGAAATAAGATTCGAGATTGGTACAACGAATCGTCTTCTTTCTCAATAATTGCAAAAATGTCAAAGCCTCCGCGCTTTGCGCCATAAGGGGGTGGTGAACTGAAATGAGACAAGAATTGAGAGTCGAGAACGGTACAACTAATCGTCTTCTTTCTCAAATAATTAAATGAAGCATTAAAAGCGCGGGAGGGGGGGGGGTCTTATTTAAGACAGGGATTTAGAGTCGAGAACGGTACATGAATGTCTAATGATTAACTGAAGCGTTAAAAGCGCGGGAGGGGGGAATCTTATTCAAGAGAAGGATTTATAGTCGAGAACGGTACAACGAATCGTTTTCTTTGTCTAATGATTTAATGAAACTTCAAAGCTTTCGCGCTTTGCGCGTGAATGGAGGGGGGAGGGCTGAATTCAGACAAGAATTAAGATTCGAAAACGGTACAACGAATCGTCTTCTTTCTCAAATAATTAAATGAAGCGTTAAAAGCGCGGGAGGGGGGGGGGGGGGGGTCTTATTTACGACAGGGATTTAGAGTCGAGAACGGTACAACGAATCGCCTTCTTTGTCTAATGATTTAATGAAACGTAAAAAAGCGCGGGAGGGGGGGGGGGTCTTATTTAAGACAAGGATGAAGAGTCGAAACGGTACGACGATTCGTTTTCTTTCACTATAAATAATGTAATGAAACTTCAAAGCTTCCGCGCTTCGGACCAAAAAATAAAATAAGAGAAGGTGATTTTAGGAAGAAACAATTAATAATTACTTAAGGAAAGACAGAAAAAGAAAATGAGAAAATGATGAAGACAAAGAACAACATAAGAGAAGGTGGTAGAAGGAAGAAACACAGGATAGCGTAAGGAAAGAGAGGAAGAGGAAATAATAAAATGATAACAACAAACAATAACATAAGAGATGATAGAACAAAGAATAACATTAAGTAATTAAGACAAAAATAGAAAATGATTAAGAATACATAATGGAAAGATAGAACAAAGGATGAAAGATGGAAAAAAACAAAGATTAACATAAGGAAAGACAGAAAAAAGAAGGTGATAGAAGGAAGAAACAAAGAATAGCGTAAGTAAAGATAGGAAAAGGAAATAATGGAATAATAAAAACAAACAATAACATTAGAGAAGGTGATAAAAGGTAGTAACATAACATAATGAATTTAAGACAGAAAGAATACTGCTTAGGTCGGTTTATTAAAACAAAAGCAATGAAGAGAACACAGCGAAGGTCTAGTAACTAGACTACTCTCATTCAACAACAATAAACATCGCTCAGACACGCAGCTCAGAAATTGTCACACAACCTTCTCCGAGTTTGATTCTGATGCCAGCGCACGCAGTGCACTTACGCATACAGTTTTCTAACGAGACCGTACGTGCTACAGCGAGGGAAGAACGTACACGTAGTGCCTCGCTAGAAAATTGGACGAAACTCGGAAAAGACCCGTATGTCTATGCGACAATCTGCGCTCAAGCGTAGGCTGAGCAGCGTGGGCTGAGCGCACGATCTCATATTTATCTCCGCTTTTGCTGGTTCATTTTTTCCCGTTCAAAATTGCATTTGAGGTAGCAGTTCATTTTCAAATTTCTGGTAATAAAATCAAATTCAAAATAAAACATGAAATAAAAAAAAACATGTGCACTAATATGCGCAGTCATACAAGCTGGTCAGTCATAAGAGGGCTTAATCCGATGCAGCTGCTTAACAGCCGGTCGAAACGTGATTGACAGCTCTCTCCACGAGAAGAAGGGGGAAAAAGTTTCCTGAAGTGAGTCAAATCTGAAATTTGTTCGGGAGTATCAATATCATATCTCCGGTATTACTTGCCCGATTTTTGTGCTTTGAAGTTTTTTGGGGCAAATGAATCCCTAAGAACAAATTTCGGGAGAAAAAAAACACAGATTTGTGTAACTTTGGGATTTTTTTCTTCACATTTTCTCTTCAGCCAGACTCTGTTGACGGGTCTTATCAGCGCGTCATTGGCAATGGATTAGGAAAGTGATAAGAACGGGAGGTCCTTCTCCAGGCTCGTTTTCAAACTCTATGAGACAATCTCCGAGTTAGGGACACTAAAGTCGGAATCTCTCTAGCGAGGAATTTTCGTAATGATTTTTGTTTTTTGACACGTTCCCCTTTTCCTTCGACAAGTTCCCATTTTCCATTGCAATAAGTTTCCATTTTCCATTCTGATAACATAAGCGCCCTTCATAATCTCTTGTAAGTTCCCCTTTTCAGATACGTGCTCCTTTTCACTTTTGATACGTGCCCACTTCACCTCTGATAATTGCCCTATTCGAATCTGGTGGGTGCCCCTTTTAGCGTTGACAATCACATTCTCATGAGTGCCTCAGTTCAGCCGGTGTAAGGAGTGCCCTATTTTTACCTCTGATAAATCCTTCGTACTATGACATGTGCTCCTTTTCTTTTCTGATATCCCGTCGTATCCCTTTCGATTATATAAGGGTCCCCTTTTCCTGTCATCATTAAAATTGCCCCTAATTTAAAGGGACTAAAAGCAATTTCCCTAAACGTTCGCTCGCTATGCTCGCTCGCATTTATAGATGATATAATATGCCTAATTATAAATATTTTTAACTTATCAAAGGTCTGTTCAGTCTTCAGGATTGCCCCCCCCCCCACTCTTTATATTTAATGAGATGTATTTTTTAGCAATGAGACCTAGCTCACACATTGGGTGGTATTCTCATAAGTTAAGCCGGGACTAAGTCCAGACTAAACAAGAATTTAGTTCACACTTCTATGGAATGCTAGGTTTCATCTCCCTCCTTCAATATTCATGACAAGGATAATCTACCAAAGACTTTGTTGAAATTCAGTTCATACTCATATTATTATTTCTTCCCATTTCATTGCAAAATTAATTTTTTGGACGCTTTTCATTGAAGGATTAAAATAATCTGTTAAGGGTAAATTAGTTCACAACAGGCACTCCATAAAAGTGTGAACCACTACGTGGATCCTTGTCATTTGATTGGACGGTTGTTGATCACATGATATTCAATAGATGGTATATTGCACGGTCGTGCATTTTTGGTTATATGCGCCGTGCATTTTTGGTTATATGCAGACTGCGTACCTCTCTGCTGCATGTGCGCGTATCCCTGCGTGTATCTGACGCGAAGGCAATCTGCATGTAATCAATCGAGAAGGCTTGACTCGAACTTTAATTTATCTTTATAAGGAGTAAAGCATAATTTGTTGATTAACGTTCTATTAGGTCTTCTTCGATGTTAATGAATGTTTTTCATTCGTTTAATAGTGCAAATATGTTCATTCGTTGAAAGATTAACGTTAATTCTATTCAACTCGGCTGACGCCTCGTTGAATAGAATGTTAATCTTTCAACTCATGAACATATTCGCACTATTGAACTCATAACCATTCATTATTTGTATACCAACTAACGCGCTAACTTAGTACGCGCTACCGGAATACTAAATGTTCTCCTCGATCGCTCGCTAATTCGCTCGCTCGCAAATGAATTTTCAGACCACCACACAGTGCAAAGTATGATGTAGAGGAACAAATATAGAAATCAATGTAGGGAATAAAACAATGTCTAAACAAAGTTAATTTTTTCGCTTTGAGATTTCTCTTTGTAGGTGCCCTTTCTCTCTCTCTCTCTCTCTCTCTCTCTCTCTCTCTCTCTCCAGAAAATGCCCTTTTTCGTTGGTGCCCCCCCCCCCCCACTTTGGAAGTCGCTTGACCGCCCCTGAGTTATTTTATTTATTTATTTATTTATGCATGCATGTTCACAATTTCACAATTCATTGAAGTTAACATCACATAAAAATTAATACAAGATGACAAATCATTTTCAATTTTACAATACATTTGAATTAACTTCACGTGAAAAAGAATATAACATTGTTTTATCAAAGACAAGTTGCAACTTATATACAGTTTGAAGAATGAACACACAAAGGTGATGAAACATAAGCAAATAGAGCTTGAATCGTTACAACACCTTTCAAATATATAATATATGACAAATAAAATTCCTAAAGTTTTGTAGTGAACTATTTACACTATTTACAAAGTTTAAAAAAAAAAAAAAAAAAAAAAAAAAAAAACATTTCGTTAGGCCTAGTAACAAAATTATGTTAGATTTAATTAGAACTGATAAATAGATTATAATGTAAGTAATATCTTACATCTGTGAAATGATAATACACTTGAGTGCTCTTTTAAAAGAGTTTGTTGATTTTATATTTCGAATATCATTAGGTAAAGAATTCCATACATCTGGACCTCTGTGTCTGATTGATTTCTGGGCTAATGTAGTGTGAGGATTGACCACATGTAAAATGTTAATATTTATTAATATCATTATTGTCATAAACATTGTTATTGTTGTTGTTGTCCCGTTGTTGCTGTCGCATGCACCATCATATTCATAATCCCGATCGCTTATCATCGCCTTTGTGCATCGCCTATGCGCGGTCGCAGCGGGTAATGAATATTCATCTACTTTGATGCATATTCATGAGGATCGTTAATTGAAGCCAGAATAAAAACATAACTTCACAATTGTTAGCCGTAAGTAAATTAAACTTTCTGTTTGTTGAATTGTTCAGACATTCTTTATCACTTGTATCCGTAGTTCATTTTAACAATTGAAAGAATGAGTTTCCTGACGTTTCGGTTTGGTTATAGACCTTTTCCTCAGCCGTTACTTGCAGTTCAGACTTCAGTTCAGTCCCACTCGTTATTTTTCCTGTGTGTCCCAAGTCATTGTCGCGGTAACTTGTCAATGTCAGTGATGATTTCAGATTTGGACCTGATCGAGCGCCTCGGGGCCGGGGCCAGTGCATGTGGCCGTGCGGAGCGGAGCGAGCTCGATGAACAGGCTCTGACTCATATGTCACATATAACTTTCTGCATTGATCGCTGTGCACTTAGTTTACAATCTCTTTCTCTCAGCTATTGAGATTGGCAGAGGCCAGAGCCGCGCCGCTTGAGCGGCTTCAAATTTAAGTGAGAGAGCACAGGTAGAACTTTACACAGCGCCTGCGCCTACGCATAACGATTAACGTTCATCCAATCTCAGCATATTGCAGCCTCATTTTACTAAATTGGTGCGAACTAGGGCCCTTCTTAAGATTGGCTATCGCTGGCTTCCATTCACTCAATGTTATAATATTGGTGCGAGGAGAAAGCTTTTGATTTTTCGTTTGATCCGATCCAAAATTATGATATTTCAGTCAAACCCTCTATTTCAGTATTTGTTACAATTTTTTCAGCATCCTTAAAATGTTATGTATTTCGCTTAAGTTTAAGTCTTACGGAACTATTTTAAAGATTGAACAATTCTTATTTTCGTCATATTTGATTGATTGATTGATTGATTTTTATTCGACAAGCTTCCAACATAAAAACAATATACAATAATAACAGATCAAAAATAAGTCAGCTTGAACAGGATAACCCACGAAAGCTCGAGAGCTTATTTCCAGTGGGGTCCCTTACAGACATGTATAAAATTAATAAGTTAAAATAGTTATATTTACAGACAGATAAGAAAATTAAAAGAACTATTTATTAAAGATAATAATAATAACAACATTAAACTGATGATACTGATAGAAATGATATTAAGTAAAAGAAGGAGAAGAAGAAAAAGAGGAGAAGGAAGAAGAGGAAAATAATGATGAATTTGTAGAATTTCTATAACGTACAAAAACATAAGTATATATACAACATGAAAAAGTATGAACCGACAGAAGAATAAAAATTTCAATCATATAACATGTCATTCACTTCTCTTCTCTGACTTTCAAGTATTAGGTATTCCTTTAATTTCCTCTTAAAATGATCATAGTTTCCTATTTCTTTTACACCATTGGGAAGGGAATTCCAATGTTTTATGGCATTGTAATAAAACGAATTTCCAATACTACCTACTCTTTCTGGTAATTTAAAGTTGAATCGGCTATTTCAAACTGTAAATTTATTCTGAAATGTTCGTTGATTTTTCTATTTTATGTGTGCATCAGTTATGTGTGAAGTGCGTCACCTGTTTAAAGCATTCATGTCAAAATCTCCTTGGTGTGACGAAATATTATGTATTGACATTGCCATCGAATTTAAGTTGTGCTTAAGTTAGGTAGGCCCTCTCTCACTTTAAATTTGAAGCCACTTGAGCGGATCGCAAATGGGAGCGCGTAAACTCACTGTACAGCGCTCAATGCGCAAAGTTCTTTGTGGAGAGAGCCTACTATCTCTTTCTTTTGTTAGCCTCTTATATGGGTAGGAACGACTCCTCTCTTTAGAGACAGAAGCCGACCATAGGGTCTCTTGTGAAAATGTTGTGTCCATTTATGGCCACAAAACTTTGCCCAAGATACTCTATTTTAGCGGATTTATGTCGGATAATCGGATGCATTTATTTTTGAAAATTAGGCCTTGACTATATACATATACATCGGTTCCACTTACCAGATTGATTGTATGATGCGTTTAAGGGTCTTTTTTCCGGATTTTCTTCGTCGAAATTGAGTGCAGTAACAGTTTAAAATGCGACTGCAAGAATTTCAACACGGAGCTCAATTGCTGTTGGGTAAAACTAAAACAAAAACAAATATGATTGACTTGTCACTGTCAGTCAATTGACATGAATCCATTGATGCATCCATCACTCAGTAAACTCTGTGTAGATCGAGGTCTAGAGGTGGTCAGTGGAGCCAGGCATAGTCTCAGTGGAACATCTTTTTACACAAGAGACTAAAACTTTCGGCCTACCCACGTTGCTCATCTATGAAGAGTGCAGTGAGGTGTCTGAATATGTTATTGATCCAAACTATCCTCTCTATTTTGGTGACAATATCATTTTTAGCATTTTATATAAAAATAGTAAACTGTATGATGTTTTGCTCAACTCGCTTTGCTTGCTGCAAAATTGGCAGAATGGAAAGTTTATATTATAGTGGCAAGAGGCATCAACTTCCATTTTGCAAAAATGTGACCATGTGATCACATCTGCAACAATCCCACATATTACTGCTTTTTAAATTGTGTTATTATTATTATTAGTAGTAGTATTTCTAATATGATTATTATTATTAATTATTACTAATATTATTCATTATTATGATTATTATGTATGTTTTCTATATTTTCCATGGGGAATTTTTAATAATTTCTACTGAATTATGTGATATCTTGAGAGAGGGTTTACTTTCCGAACTCTGTTTTATCTTCAGGAGATCTATTTTCAAAAAGCTGTTTTCGTTGATGATTTATTTCAGAGGATGAGCTCCTATATGACTTTCCTGGTTGCTGCCATTACAGCCGCCGTGACCTCTGTCCTCTTTGATGCACTCCACCAAGACTTGGGGCGGAGCTACGAGATGGGCGGGGCTCTAGGTTTGATTGACAGGGAAGCCAATCTTAGCTTGGAGGAATACAATGAAAAGTACAATGGCAAGTGGTAAGCACTAACAACTAACAAGTCACTAGCTGTTGGCTTACTTCGAATCATCGGGTCATCGCGTCCGGTCATGATAAAACTCAGTGCCCTATTCAGTTTTGTGGTTTACTCTTTTTGACTGAGATAAGCTTTTTTTTCAATTCAAAATGGGCTTCCAGATATTTGATAGTTTTTTAACTACCGGTATTTAGAATTTATTATGTCAACACCAACATTAACAAATTAAAAAAAGATGAAAAAGAAACAAAAAGTAAGAAAAGAAACAAGCCATGACTAAAATTTCAGGGAATAATTGTTACATACATTACGTGTTTTAACACTTCATGGCATCGTCTGGAACTCAGGGTTAAATCTGTCTGTTCTTATTATTAGCCAATGTTTTCATACTCAACGTTTCATTCTGTACAGGCCTGTAATCATCACAGATGTGGTAGGGAGTTGGAGAGCTAGCGGCTGGAGTGAGAATTTTTTTATTCAGAACTTTGGAGAGGAGCATGTAACTTTGAAGTCTGTCCAGGTAAGACTAAGATGTCACTTTACTCTAAAACCAAAAACTTGTATAAGTTTCAGGACTGATACACATCAGGGAGGCATTTCACAAAACTTGTTATCAGTGACAAATGACAACTTGTGTTATAAGCTACTGAAATCCTAGCTTCTGATTGGTTATCAGCAGATTTGTCACTGATTTTTGTTATTTTTCATTGAAAAAAGGCTTTGTGAAACACCCCCCTGGGCTTTGTCTTATAACCAGTTGTGATTGATTCAAATCAGTTGCAGGTTACCAGTCTCCTATATGTACATTGATATAAATTGCAAATAACAGTTTCATGTAAAATAAACAATACTGCACTAAGTTTTTTGACACATTTAATTTCGGGTTTAAAGAGAAGGTTGAGTTCTGGGAAGAGGTGAAAAATAATCTGTGAGCGTTATCATTGTTATTATGAAAGTGTGGAAGAACATCAGATGAAAAATGTTCCCTGAAAAGCATGGTTCTTTCAAATGCCTTAATATTCTAAATATGACATGTAACAGCATCCAAATCGGGACAGATTTTTATGCCACATGTTCGTGTAGTCCCATAAACTTCTTTCTGTGTACAGAACTTGTAACTCAAGACTGGGCCAAATTTCTAATCATTTTGATGATTCCAGAATCTTGCAGTACACACCAATACTTATATGCTAGATGATCAACCTTTTTTGTTCGATTCCACAACGTTTCTTTCACAATGCAATCGCATGACCAGAACTCAACTTTATCTTTAATGACAAGTTTCATGTTTTGAAGTGACTGAATTATAAGATAAAGATCTAAAACGAAATTCCAAAGTTTGTTGGTATCATAGGAAACTTAATGAAGAGAGTTTCCATGTACATGTTCCACGCTTTTTCTTTCTCTTGATGTCTTTGTTTTAAAGAGAAAACTGAAAGATGCGACGAGCAGCTACACGACCCTGCAACATTTTGTGAAGCTGAAGATGAAGGCTGGAACGAGAGACAGATGGCTTTATGTTGAAGATGAGATCTTCATACCACGAAGACCAACATTGAAGGAGGATATCGGACAAGTGGTAAGTTTACAAGTAGTCGATCATCTTCTTCTGAGGAGGCGCGATAGCTCAGTCGGTAGAGCAGTGGTCTCGTAATCTGGTGACCCGGGTTCGAAACCAAGTCGATGCACTAGTGCCCTTTGGTAAGGCATTAATCCTCATTACCAGGTCTTTCGGAGAGGACCTAAAGCCGTCGGACGTCTGGTTGCTTACTAACAAGCATTTATGCTTTCTTAGCAGTCAGGTAAAATAACCATCATCATTACCATCATATTATTTTCTGTACCCCTGATCTCTCACTTCTTTTTTGGCATTGTCTACTCTTTGTATTGTGACCGTGTTCATGTAAAGTAATGTCTTGTCCCGTTCTCGTCTCTGTTTGCATCCCCCTTTTTACCCATATTGTGTAGTTCCTTGTGTAGTTACGGACTTGTTAATTTAATTACTCATTATTCCTAAGTATCATTTCAGGTGTCCACACTTAAACAAGCATTGCTTTTCAGTGGACCCCTCTGTTTCCAATATGTATTCTCAAATTGTTGTAAATGTTTATAATTGATTTGTTATGTTTTGTTGTAAACATAAATAAATTAAAATTGAAAATAAAAATTAATAATCATTACCTATAAATATATACCTATCTTACCATGCAATTAAAATTCAGATTTCCAGGTATCTCCATCAAGGCCAGTCAATATTATATAAATACTAGATCTTTAATAAAGTTACAAATGCGTGATTGGTCTGGAGCTCGTCGCATGATATTATTTTTGATATACATTGAACACTCTAGGGTTCTACAAAAGAAATGGAACAAAGAAATCCTGCTAAAATAGATAGCGTTCTGTTGTTTGAGATTGGAAAGGGTCCATTGATGTACATTAAAAAATAATAATAATAATAATAATAGATTTATATAGCGCAGCTTTTATACAAAATATATTCAGCTGCGCTGGTTAAGAGCTCCTTTTTACTAAATTCTACAAAATAAGATCACTCAGTTGAACAAATAAGTTTTTAAATTGGATTTAAAAACATTGAGAGATGGAGTGCTTCTTATTTCTATTGGCAAGCTATTCCATAATTTGGGGGCGGCAATAGCAAAAGCACGGTCCCCAAGAGTTACTTTAGTTTTGCCATGGGGAATCTGAAACAGTAATTTATCTGTGGAACTGCGCAGGCTACGACTGTGTGATTGGACTTTGAGTTGAAGTAATTCTTTGATGTAATTAGGGGCTTGACCGCTCAATGATTTATAGACGATTAACAATATTTTGAATGAGATTCTTTGACGGACTGGCAACCAGTGGAGTTCTCTCAGAAGAGGTGCGGTTGAAGTGAATTTCGACCGACGATAGACAAGTCTTGCACATGCATTTTGTACTCTTTGTAACTTACATGTAGCTATCAGAGAATCAGGCATTCCAAACAGCAACCCCTTACAATAATCAAGCTTACTTGTGATAAGAGCGTGTACAACCAATTTCATACTTTCTTGATCAAAATATTTGCGGATACGTCTGAGATTGTACAGAAGATAGTATGTTGATTTGCATATATTTTTAACATGTGTTTCCATGGTTAAATTAGTATCAAAGTATACTCCTAAATTCCTTGCTGTAACAGAGGGTATCACATTGGAGGATCCAACTCTTACACCGTCAATGCTTATTTTTGAGATCTGTTGTGGAGTTCCTATAACCAAAAATTCACTCTTACTATCGTTTAGCTTAAGATTATTGTTAAGCATCCATCTATGAATAAAATTAACACATTTTTCCAACATTGAAACACTTGCATCTTGAGTACTAGTGGATGGTCTAAAGGATAAAAATAATTGTGTGTCGTCTGCATAACAGTGACAGGAGACTTCAGGAAAATTATCCTGAGTGCTCTTGATTAGATTACTCGTGTATAACATAAAAAGCAAAGGGCCGAGCCGAGAGCCCTGTGGCACACCAAAGGGCACCTGGAAAGAGTCAGAGACAATGCCATCAATTTTAACTTTTTGATGTCGATCAGACAAGTATGACTCGATCCAGCCGAGAGCAACACCGTCGATACCGCAGCATATCTTCAAAATATCTAGTAATCTGGAATGCTCAATAGTGTCAAAGGCACTACTCAAGTCAAGTAATAACAGGAGAGTGATTTTCTGTCTGTCCATTGCAATCAGAATATCACTCTTGATCCTGAGTAGTGCCGTTTCTGTACTATGAAACTGTCTATATGCAGACTGATTGGATGGAAGGAGTGAATTACTGTTAAGAAACTGTAAAATCTGTTGTGTGGCTGCACCTTCTACCAATTTAGAAATGTATTGTAGGTTACTTATGGGTCTAAGATTACCAAATTCAACATCAAGCCCTGGTTTTTTCAACAATGGTGAAACAAGTGAGACTTTCCATTCTTTAGGAAAGTGGCCCGTAGACAAGGAGACATTGATCATGGATGTGAACACAGGTAGTATAACATCAATATATTGCAAGAGAATCTTTGTTGGAATCGGATCAGCAGAACAAGACTTCTTGCTGAGCTTCATCACAAGTTTCCCTACTTCCTGTTCAGATAAAAGTTTAAACTTATCAAGCTTGATACCATCAGGTACTGGAATAAGACTTGATGAATCAGTATCAATTCTATCCATCGAACATATGCTAGTTTGAATGTCACTGTGAATGTTTAGAACCTTGTCATGAAAGAATTTTCCTAAGTCATTCACAAAAATCTTCTTATCAATGTTACATGGCATCACTGGTTGTTTGTTTGAAACATTAAGCAGAGATTTGATGACAATGAACAAGCTCTTTGAGTCATCTTTGTTATGTGTTACTAAATCTTTATGATAAGTTCTGTGAGCAGCATTCAAAACATACAATGCTGCATTGCGAGCTTTCTTGTACTCATTCAGATCGTGATCAGATCGTGTTCTAGACCATCGTTTCTGTGCTTTTCTTCTTTGCTTCTTTGCTGCTCTAACCTCGTCCGTGTACCATGGCACATGAGGACGGGCAACTACTCGTTTTGAAACTAAAGGAGCATGTTTATCTAAGACCTTTCTGAGTGTGATATCATACAAGGAGGCCAGATCAGAGATATCACTGGGTACATGTACATTTTGACAGAGTATACTTTCTGCAAGATCTATACTAAACATCCTAGCATTAATACGGGAGGATTTGCGATACGGCACAAGTTTGTCAGCCAATAATGGTTTACATGTATTGAGATGGCACATAACAGGAATATGATCAGATAAGAGGTAATCACATGGCCATGGTTGGCCAACAATTATATCATCAGACTCGCGACAAATAAGTAGGTCAAGGGTATGACCATGTGAATGAGTACTAAAATTTACAAATTGAGTACAACAGAGTGATTCGAGGAGGTCTCTAAATGACTTTGATTCAGATGAGCTTACATCAACTCGAATGTTGAAATCACCAGCAATTAGCAATGGAACATCGGACAAAAGGTGATCTTGAATATATTCATTGAACTGAGAAAGAAACAGTGGAACAGACACGGGATGAGATTCTGAATATGGTGGTCTGTATATATTGATCAAATGAAGACGAAACGATTTACAAGAAATATGATATTCAGCATACTCAAATGATTCCTTTTGACCGGCGGCAACTTGACGAGCATCGATGGAATCTTTGGAGAGAAGACCAGTTCCACCACCGCGGCGACCAGTCCTAGGATGGTGAAGGAAGCGATACCCAGAGGGAACAAATTCTTGTAGAACTGCGGTGTCACTCTCAGTTAACCAGGTTTCTGTTAGTGTGACTAAATCAGCATTGCTTTCATAGACAAAATCGTGAATAATAGTTGTTTTATTACGAACAGAGCGTACATTAATTGAACAAAGTTTAAGACGATCTGAAAGTGATGAAGTTCTAATCGTTGCTTGACTTACATGTCGAAGACTATTCTTTTTCCTTCCGCCTCGATTACCCCGTCTGGTTTTCTTACGCGTCGTCTTTTGAATTCCATATAATCCGATAGTTTCACAAACATGTAATGGAAGAGGTGCAGTGAAATCTTTCCACTGACAGAGTTCAGCTGGGGTGTACTTGATGACAGCAGCAGGTTGATTGACAAGACGTTTTGTAGCGAGTAGGGTGTCATCATGTTGCTTGTCTGGGCCGGGATTGGGGTGGACATCACCGGCATGAACTAGTTCCAACTGGAAGGAGGCATTGCTGTTAACACTGTATGGGATCCTTGTTTTAAGGAAATGTTTCCTGGTGAAAGGTTGACAACCCAAAGGATGGACAATGGTCTGTCCACTGCAGTCAGCGAAGTCAATAGCACTGGCATAGCAGCACAGAATGATGAACAGTCCCAGATGAAAAGGCTGCATTGTGTTTGATCTGAGTCTAAGCATTCAAGTTCGTTGAAGCAAACAATACACAAAAGCTACACAGTGAGGTACATGTACATGTACAGTAATGCACAGAGGTGTACAGGGAACATAGATTCTTACATATGGTACTAGTACAAACAGCAATCAAAAAATGTAACATTCAAGAACATATGAAATAATCACATATAAAACTTACAATTTGACCAGCTGATGCCATGTAACTTACACAATCATATAGTAATAGTACAAAAGATCAAATATAGCAAAATCAAGTAATTAGGAGCTCCTTCTTGGAGAGCAGCATAAGCATGTACATGCTCGTGCGCTCAACCCAACTCAACCCAACTTAAAGATAAAGACCAGTTCTGGTCAAGTGATTGCATTGTGAAAGATCAACGTGGAATCGATCAGAAAAGGTTGATCATCTAGCATATAAGTATTGGTGTGTACTGCAAGGTTCTGGAATCATCAAAATGATAAGAAATTTGGCCCAGTTTTGGTAAAGTTACAAGCACTTTACACAGAAATATGTATATGGGACTACACAAACATGTGGCATAAAAATCTGTCCCAATGTTTATGCTGTTACGTGCCATATTTAGAATATTAAGGCATTTGAGGAGCCATGCTTTTCAGGGAACATTTCTTATCTGATGTTCTTCCGTGCTTGCATAATAAAATTGATAACGCTCACAAATTATTTTTCACCTCTTTCCAGAACTCAACCTTCTCTTTAAATATATTTGATATTGGCTAAGCAAATTCAGTCTTATTTTTTCCTTCAAGATGCAAAATGCAGAAATTTACAGCATAATTGATAACCCACTACAGATAGATGCAAGTGTGTAAATTTACAGCTTTAATGACCAGGCTTGCTCGATGTATTTGATTAATTTCAGATGTATCTTCAAGAGGACTTCTTCCAAATATTCCCAGAAGAGATCAGACCATGGAATGCCATGATGTTATGGGGGACTGCTCACTCAAGATCGGCTCTACATATTGGTATGACATCATCACTCCGTCTCTCTCTTCACCCTCTGCCCCTCTCTCTCCCCCCCCCCCCCTCTCTCTCTCTGCCCCCTCCCCCCTCTCTCTCTCTCTTTCCTTTTTTTCTCTCAAGTTTATTCTCTTTCTGTGTACCTTCCTATTTCTCTATCTCTCTTTCTCTTGTCTGTCTCTGTATTTCTCTCTTTCTTTATATTTCTTTCTCCCCTTCTCTCTCTCTCTCTCTCTCTCTCTTTTTCTCTCTCTCTTTCCTTTTTTCCCTCAAGTTTATTCTCTTTCTGTGTACCTTCCTATTTCTCTATCTCTCTTTCTCTTGTCTGTCTCTGTATTTCTCTCTTTCTTTATATTTCTTTCTCCCCTTCTCTCTCTCTCTCTCTCTCTCTCTTTTTCTCTCTCTCTTTCCTTTTTTCCCTCAAGTTTGTTCTCTTTCTGTGTACCTTCCTATTTCTCTATCTCTATTTCTCTTGTCAGTCTCTGTGTTTCTCTCTTGCTCTATATTTCTTTCTCCCCCTTGTCTCTCTCTCTCATTTTCTCTCTCATGACTGTTCTCATTTTCTGTCTCTTTCTGTGTACCTTCCTATTTCTCTATCTCTCTTTCTCTATAATGTCTGTCTCTGCATTTCTCTCTTTTTTATCTTTCTTTCTGTCTTCCTCTATTTCTCTCCTCTCTACATCTTTCTCCATGATTCTGTCTCTCTACCCCTGCCTCGTCTCTCTGTATCTCAATCTCTTGCATTCTTACTTTGGCTATTTTCTATCTCTCTACTCATTCCTTTTTTTTTCTCACTACCTCTCTCTTTCTTTCTCAGTCTCTCTTTTTCTGATTGTACTTTGTATCTGTTTTCATCTCTTCCTGTCCTATTTTTATCTGTCTGTGTCTGTATGTCTTTGTCTCTCTTCTTTACATGTAGATGTACACCCTAACTCCATCTCATCCTCTATGTTGTAGATCCATACAACTGGACAGGCACCAACGCAGTGATATGGGGAAAGAAGCGATGGAAGCTCTATCCCCCTGGTCAAGATGACTTACTTTATGCTACGACCAACCCCAACTCAGGATTCCCGCTCAATTGTCATACTTATAGCAGGTCAGTTTCCTAACCCGATAAGTGCCATAGGCAGTTATTATCTGCTCCAATTCTGCCACTATTTGATGGAGAAAAGCATGTACATGCTGATGAAATTTAATAATTGCTCATAAATGTTGATATTATGAAACAATGTTCTAAGAAAAAATGGCAAAAGAAAGTATGAATCTTGCTTAGGGAGACATGATTGTATCATGAAGTAAAAATCTTTATTCACCTACTGAAAGCAGGGGTAGTCTGTTTAGTGATTAAAACATTGTTGTTTTATCTGACTACGGATTCAGAACTTCCTTTACTGCTAGTTTGGTTTCAATCTGTAGAGGTGCTGTGGTCTAGTGACGAGGTCACCATAATGCAGATCCCAAGGTACGGCATTCAAATCCATGCCAAGGCTCTGATGTCTTATGGCAGGGCTCCTCATAGTCCAGCCGGGCCCGGATCCACAACCGGAACACAGAGCAAGTCAATCCTGACCGCCCGGCAGGATCTGCATTTAAAAAAGAAATTTAAAAGAAATTACTTTTAAATCTGCGCTTAAACCCAACTTGAAACCAGCACCTTAAGTTGGTGGCTGCACATGACGACACACCTCCAGTTTAAATGCCTTTACGGTGTCTTTTGGAGGAATCCTACCGAGCAACAATTTATGGTTTAGATGCTGCTTATAAGTACCGGCTTGCATGGTGATGTAGATATACAGTAGGCTTACGGTTGCACCATGGGAGAGAGGGGGCGGGGGAAGGATTGGGGAGTCCTGAAAAGGGCTGTTGACTGTAATCTTTCTTTCTTGAGTGTGTGTGTAGTGTGTGAAGCTTATAGTTCTAAAGAGAACTATAACGCCAGTTGGAGAGGATGGGTAGTAGGGGAGGGGTCTTGACGTTTCAAATAGGTTGACTTTCTGTCGTCGGGAGAACTATAAGCTCAAGAAAGATAACCAACAGTCCCTTTCAGGACTAGACACACACACTCAAGAAAGACAGATTACAGACAATCCTTCTCAGGACTCCCCATCCTCCCTCCTCTCTCACATGGTGCAACCGTAAGCCAACTGTTGAATGAATGGTGGTGGTTATTTTATCAGACTGCTAAGAAAGCATAAATGCTTGTTGTAGTAAGCAACCAGACGGCCGACGGCTTTAGGTCCTCTCCAAGGGACCTGGTAATGAGGATTAATGCCTTACCAAATAACATTTAATTTGATTCTTTCTTTCTTTCTTTCTTTCTTCAGTCCTATCGATGCCTTTGATCCTGATCTTGATGCTTATCCTGACTTTGCCAAAGCAAGAGGTATTCAGGTAGAGCAGAACCCTGGAGAGCTTTTAATCATTCCGACGGGTTGGTTCCACCAAGCTTTCAATGTTAAAGAGACATTCGCTATCAGCAGTCAAGTCATGAACCTTGCTAATTATAAGTAAGATACTTTTTTTTGATATTACCTTGTACTTTCAATTAAAGATAAACTTGAGTTCTGGTAAAAAAAAAGAAAATGAATTCTCACAGAATCTAACGAAACTTACACTGAATGTTCAAGATTACAAATAAATGTCATTTGCCAAACAATTTTGGTAGAAAATGTTTACTGGCTGAGTAATGAGCATAGACAGATAAGGAAATCAAGGTTAGTAGCCCAGACACATTTTGTGTAGTCCCATATACATCTTTCTGTGTACAGTGCTTCTTACTTTACCAAGACTGGGCCAAATTGATTATGATTTTGATGACTCCAGAACCTTGCAGTGCACACCAATACTTACATGCTACATGATCAACTTTTTCTAATCCATTTCACACCTTTTCTTTCACAATGCAATCGCAATGACCAGGACTCAACTTCATCTTTAAATAGCGATATTTGCTATCAGCATCAACTCATTAAAGAGCGAAAGTAAAAGCGAGATATTTGTAATGTATCACCTTGTACTTAACAAAATGGTTATTAGACCATGTGGATAGTAGACGGGCTGGGTGAGGACCAACTGGGAATAGACCAAATGGCAATAGACCAGCCTGTGTACACACATAAGGCCTACAAAAAAAAATGTTATTGCCCTTTGTGACCGACCCCAATATCTGGAAATCTATGGTCGGCTTTAAAAAAAAAAAAAATCACTGTTTTTTAGAAAAAAATATGTATTACCGGTACAACATTAAAAAGTGAGAAATATTATACAAAAGAGGGAGTTAAAAAATATTTAAAAAAAAGATATCTGACTGACCGACCCATGTTTTTAGGCCTAAGGATCCTGTTTTCATCATCTCCTTATTCCACAGAATCATCCTGGAAGAGATAGCCAAGGCAGGCCATTTTCCGCAAGGCGAAATCCCTCAAGCATATGAATCTTTGGCACCAGAAAAGCAGGTAGGGTCCAAGTCCAATTAGTGTATCGCAGAGGGGTGCTGCATTTTAATAACTGTTTTCTGATTAAATTGTAATTAGGGGGTGGCAAATTCTTATCGTTATGTAGTGGTGGTTAGTGGTGGTTATTTTACCTGACTGCAAAGAAAACATAAATGCTTGTTAGTAAGCAACCAGAGGACTGATAGCTTTAGGTCATCTCCGAGAGACCTGGTGATGAGGAGTAATGCCTTACCAAAGGGTACTAGCGCATCGCCTTTGTTTTGAACCCGTGCCGCCGGATTACGAGACCACTGCTCTACCAATTGAACTATCGCGCCTCCTCAAATGAGATCCATGTCGATATTCTGTATCATTTGAACGATATGCTAATTACAAAGTGATCTATTGTGAATGGGATGAATAAAAATTGAAAAATAATGAAGAAAAGATGTTAGAATTGTTGTTCATTTGATTCTATCCTCGACTACAGGTGGAAGCTGCTATGAGGCTCATTCCGCAGCATGTCATTGACAGAGGGCGCACTGTGATAGACATTGCCATCAATCAGCTGACATTGCAACAGTCCATGCAAGGGAAATATGACTCGTGATAATGAGTCCTATGATTTCAACTGGGGGTCTTTCACAAAGACTAAGATCGACTTTAAGTGGGACCTAACTATGGCAGGCCGTTCATGCCACTGTTTTCTCTCACCATTTATTGGCATTGGTCTCTCAAGGGATGTATAAATCATGGTCACAAATCTACAGAATTGACATTTTTTGATAATTCATTATTGGAGGAAAAAATATTATGTAAAGATCATAATGGTGAGAGCAAACAGTGGCATGAATGGCCTGCCATAGTTAAGTCCAATCTTAGTCATTGTGAAACACTCTCGTGTTCTTAGCTCAGTAACTGTAGTGTATGTAGTATGTAGAGGTGTTGTGGATTAGTGGATAAGCCACTTCTCTGAGGATAACAAGGTTTAGGGTTCAATAGTGGTCTAGTGGATGCGCCACGGACTGTGTATCGCATGGTTTGCGGTTAGAGTCCCGCTGCGGCACTTATTTCCTTTGGCAAGATACTAAGCTACATTTGTCACACTCGACCCAGGTGAGGTAAATGGGTACCTGCGTTGTTACTGGTAGGAGTTAAAGATAAACTCCAGTTCTGGTAAAAAAAAAGAAAATTAATTCTCACAGAATCAAACGAAACTTACACTGAATGTTCAAGATTACAAATGACATGTGCCAAACAATTTTGGAAGAAAATGTATACTAGCTGAGTAATGAGCATAGAAAGACAAGGAAATCAAGGTAGTACTAGCCCCGACACCATGTGTGTTGTCCCATATATAGCTTTCTGTGTCCAGTGCTTGTTACTTTACCAAGACTGTGCCAAATTTAGGATGATTCTGATAACTCCAGAACCTTGCAGTACACACCAATACTTACATGCTATATGATCAACTGTTTCTGATCCATTCCACTCCTTTTCTTTCACAATGCAATTGCATGACCAGAACTCAAGTTTATCTTTAATTCCTTGAATGCTAGAGTGCCATAAAGCCTAGGTAATAATTGTGGAGCGACATTAGTACCTGTCAAGAACCCACCATTAGTATTATTAATATCCTATGAAACCTACATTTCTTACACTTGATTCAAGCTAGGTAGTCAATTATTATTTGAAGTAGTATTTGGTATCACCTGTACCAGAGAGTGGAAAAGCAAACTGAATCACTGTGACACTTTGGGTCTCTCCAACAGGTATAACTGATTGGGAATGTGCAGGTAGACCACTATACCAACACTTTCATTTTCACTGACTAATTCCCATTTCATGAAAACACAGACTAATTTCTTAAAGTCCACCGAATAATTTCAATAAATTTATCGGCGGCCTTGTTCCTAACAACAAATTCAATTTACATTAACCAATTAGTCTTGCCAACCAAAATGGCAGCACTCGTGCATATCGTAGGGGTGCTGTCCTCCGTAGAGAGCGTGTGTTCAGGGATGAAACAAATCCGTGAGAGTTGTATGACCATATAGATATGTTCAAGAAGTATAGATTCAACAGAGAAGGAGTTTGTTTCATAACCGACGAGTTGAGAAATGAATTGGAGCAAGGCTCTACCTGCTCTAATATCTGCAGGTCTTTGTAGCATTGTGATTTTTTGCAACTGGCAGCGTGCTCGACAGTGCTGCAACGATACATGGCTGCAGCATTGCCACAGACAGTCTACCGAGTGATAAGAAGGGTGATAAGAAGTAGTGCAGCAGGTTCCTATGGTGCTGAGATGTTGACTCCCGGCCCCCCCCCCCCACTCAGTGTTATTTAGGGTACGCATATGCTTGTTCCCTCTTTTTGAAAACACCCCCTATCTGAGGACTGCCAACATTTCCGAACCCTCCTTTCGCGGGCTTTTCGCAGGCTTTTCCTGCCTTGGAGACCCCCCTTAATCATGAAAAATGCTCAATGTACCCCCCTAATTTTGGAATAATTTCTCAGGAGTCCAAAGAGATGAGAGAAAAAACGAAAAAACATCCCCTTTTTAAAGAAATCTCCGGGTGAAAAGTTAATACACCCCTTTTTTTACAGTTCTCGGGCCGGACTTTGTCGCACGAAAAGTACCCCTTTACTGGACATTTTGGTAACAAGCATGGGTCCGTCCGTTCTCGGAGTGGGGGGCCGGGTGGTGACCCTGCTCTCGATCCTCAGCACTTGTGATGATGATTGGGTACAGGAAACGCATAATCGCACTACCGTATGAACGCCTTCACCGACACATGGAACAATTGAAATTTCATTATAGCAGTGACAATGCCATGTCGGTATTCGGGTATAAAACCCTGCCTTTAAAGATAAAGTTGAGTTCTGGTCATGCGATTGCATTGTGAAAGAAACATTGTGGAATCAATCAGAAAAGGTGATCATCTAGCATATAAGTATTGGTGTGTACTGCAAGGTTCTGAATCATCAAAATGTTAAAAAAATTTGACCCAGTCTTAGTAAAGTTACAAGTACTGTACACAGAAAGATGTATATGGGACTATCCTATATCTATCCAGTCCGGACAGATATGATAATTTACCAAATATATCAATTAGTAAGCGGTTTCCCGGCAAAATTTGTATCATCACTTATTAGTCAGAACATATTCTTTCACATGATTGGTAATAAGAGCTTCCATTTCATTTTTTGAGAGGGGGCATTTCCAAAACTAGTCTTTACTATTTTGGTCCATAGCAAAATATCCATCTCGATTGTGTAGAAAAAATACATTTGAGTCTTTGTAAATGCGTTATACACGTGTATATCAAAAGATAATCCATTGTGCTGTCAAAGTATTAAAGGGATAAACTTAAATTATGTTTTTTTTTTAATATATTACTGTTTAGGCCTAGTATGTTTAATAATTTGAATTCAATTGACTTCAATTAAAATGAAAAAAAGGAAAATATGCTTAACAAATTACAGCAGAAAAGTAAGGTTTGCAATAGAAATTCAGTATCATTACCTACGTGTATATGTCTGTAAGTTCCATGTATCAATATGAATGTTTTGTAAACGTGAGTGCAATAAAGTTTCTTATTATTTATTGAAGTTTAACTGAGTTTAGCTTATCTTCTTTCATACGTTTTCATGTCAAAGAATATAGTCCAGTCAAATAGCAATTTTAAAAAAAAATAGTAAACCTAAAATAATTGCATGAGTATTTATCCCACTGTTGTGGTCTTAGGAATAATCCTCTTAAGAACATACTAAAAGATTAGGAAATTTTAAGGAGTGGAAAGCAGATAAAGACGGAGACAGTGAGAGAGAGACACACACACAGACAGACAGAGATAAATAGACGGAGAGAGAGAGAGAGAGGCAGAGACAGAGAGAGAGAGAGAGATAGACGGAGACAGAGAAAGAGACAGAGAGTGAGGCAGAGACACGGAGAGAGAGATAGACGAAGAGAGAGAGAGGCAGAGACAGAAAGAGAGATAGACTAAAACAGAGAGAGAGATAGACAGAGACACAGAGAGAGGCAGAGAGAGAGAGAGAGAGAGATAGACAGGGACGGAGACAGAGAGAGAGACAGAGAGAGAGAGATAGACAGGGACTGAGTGAGAGAGAGAGAGAGAGAGACAGACAGACAGACAGAAACAGAGATAGACAGAGAGAGATAGACACACTATGAACATGATAGACAATGAAAGTGGACAAAATATACAGTTCCTCAGGTAGACAAAGGAACATCCCTTCACTGCTATTATGTAAAAATGTGTAGAACAGGTGTCACATGCATATTCACCTGTTCTACACATTTGTACATAATAGCAGTGAAGGGATGTTCCTTTGTCTACTTGAGGAACTGTATATTTTGTCCGCTTTCATTGTCTATCATGTTCATAGTGACAGTGACACAGGCAGAGAGATAGACAGGGAGTAAGTGAGAGAGAGAGAGACAGACAGACAGAAACAGAGATAGACAGAGAGAGATAGACAGTGACACAGGCAGAGAGAGAGAGAGATAGACAGGGAGTGAGTGAGAGAGAGAGAGAGTGAGAGACAGAAAATGGGGAGAAAAATTAGGGTTGGCTCTAAAGCACGGAGCAGACCCTACCCAAATAAGAGGGTAACGAATCAAAGAGACGGAATTTTCAGTCTAGCTGGGATGTAACTAAAAAAAATTAGCGCAGTTGTACGATTAAATCTTAAACCTATCGGAACCTGCTTAATTTCCTTTCTTATGTTTGAATAACAAAACACTCACATACGGGGCATGAAAGTTTGGTTCAAAGATTTTGAGTTTGTTCTCATATTTAGAATGACATCTGAACCCCTTCAAGGGGACATGTCTGTTGTGATATTCTTTCAAACTGACATAAAAGAATATATAAGAAGGCTCACAAATACATTTTCATCTTTACCAGAATTCCAAACTCAACCTTCACTATAATATATTTACTACAAAAAATTAAGGTATCAAATGCAGTTTGAATTAAAAGCGTGACAATGGCCATTTACTTTGTAATCATACATATTTATTTTCTCTTATCCAGCAAACAAATAATATTTGGTTAGAATACAAGTGTGAAAGGAATGTGAGATTTATCAACTGTCAAAGTACATTTTATTGTAAATATTATGTAGGACACAATTAGATTTAGATTTCATGATCCTTGATACAGTACATGTGTATATTACCAGTTCTATAAATTGCATGTGACACAGTTTCTTCACTTAATCACAAATGATTTGATTGAATACATGATTTTGATCCATAAATATGAAATCAGAAAAAAGCACTTTGATAATGCATCAACTGCACAATCCCCCATCCAGCCATGCACATATTGATACCCTAATCATAAGACCGAACCCGAATTACCAACCTTGACAATATTCCCTAATCCCCAACCTTAACACTAACATACAACGTTATTCTTTACTTTTGTTCTCCAAAATCTGTTAGCACATACATCGTCTGGTAAAGTATTTTAGATTGATTTCTACACTTTAACAGGGAATTATGATAAGTCCATCCAGGTTTTAATAAAAGCAGAAAAGTGAGAGAAACAAATCTGTGCTCAAACTTTCACAGACCTGTTTCTCTCATTTTCTGCTTCCAGTCAAACCAACTTATTTCTGTCTAGCCCTAACATTGACCCTAACTATATTAAATTCATTAATTTCATAAAACACAGAGATATAATATATATCAAAATTAATTGTGCTTGGGGAAATCGCATTAAAAAACCAGTGGCTTGCAATAAAACACAGCAATTCCCCTTACAATCATAGTAATAAAAACAGCAGTTACAGAATACAATTACTTTGATCAATATCAAATCTTACTGAGTGCATTGTAGGGTACTTTGCAGTTCAGTTTTGATAATACAATGATAAATAAGCAGAATCATAGCTGAATACATTGAGTTGCTGTTTTTACAAGTTTCCTTGTGAGTTCAAATGGACGGAGTGTGTAATAATGCTGATAAAAACGATGCAAAACACCTCAATCCTTTGTACAAGTTAAGTTAAGAGCTGGTCATATATAATTGGTAACAACGATAAAATTGGTTTACATGTATGTAGAAAAGCTCTTATTGGTGTTGCTCATTGCTTTTATGCTATTAAAAAAGGAGCACTTTTTTCTCTGAATAAAAATCATTTTGATTCTGTTGTGAACAGACCGATTTCATCATCATCGTTGATACATGTGTCTATCCATTCACTAATTTTTAAACTGATACAGAGAGAAAACAATTATCATAAACACAACCTCTTTATCTTGATGGCAAACTAACCGTGTATTTCTTCATTGAGAAGGTTTTTTTTTTAATCCCTTAAAATCATAGGGTGGTATTCTCATAAAGTAAGCTGAGACTAAGTCCAGGCTAAACTAGAATTTTAGTTCACACTTCTATGGAATGCTAGATTTCATCTTCCCCTTCAATATTCATGACAAAGATAATCTATCAAAGACCTTGTTGAAATTCAGTTCATACTCATATTATCTTTTTCTTCCCATTTCAATGCAAAATTAATTTTTTGGACACTTTTCATAGAAGGATTAAAATAATCTGTACAGGGTGAGGGTAAACGAGTTGGCAACAGGCACTCCATAAAAGTGTGAACTAACTTAGCATGCGCTACCAGAATACCACCCTACAGTGATTAGCAACAGACAATAGGCCAATTTGGTAATCGAAACCAAATTTATATCAAAGTGCCTAGATACAAATTATTTCATTTACCCGTTACAAATAATTGTAATACAATAGTCAGAAAGCAAATTGCATATTTTATGTGTTGCTAGGTAGGACAAGCCATAATGTTTGTCTTTCCTAGCAACAACTAATGTATGCAATTTGAATTCTAACTAGATACATTAATTCATAAGAGGTGAATGAAATAATTTGTATTGAGGCGCTTCACAAGCCTGGCATATGCATAAATTTGGTTACATTACGAAAATGGCTTATTTTACGTTCAAATCTCATCAAAACAAAATTACTTTGCGCATCATCATTAAATCTTTATCATTATTATTTCAGGGTATAAAACGCACCTTTGGTCATAGCTAGAGGAATATTAAGAAACAAGGGCCAGGTTAAAAATACAGACATAAGTTCAAGTTCATGAAAATTCGATTAAAATGTATGTTCCTATGTAATGTCACAATAGTTTGTTTTATGGCGGTTTTGAAAAATTGATCCCAGGTTTGTATGAATTTTCATCTCACAAAAGAGAAGTACGTTATCTAAAATGTACAGTCATGTCAAACAATTCAGACCTCTTAAAATGAATAATTATTTTCTATCATTTATAGAATATTTCAAATATATAGTCATGTCATTATTATTTTCCAGATTTATGATTAGAAAATAAAACAAAAAGGAAAAAGACACTGTTATACATGACAACCTACAGGGTACAATTTTTTTCTTCAACTTCTACATTACATCACACGATTCACAAGATCTACTACTATTTACTGGTGTTTCCAAAGCACACATTGGGTAATAAATAAGATCATATTTACAATACAATTAAAACTAAGTCTGAAAATCAGATTATTGCTACCTATAATTATCTAATACCAAGAGTAACACTTAATTATTCAGAAAAATATATATATACCAAAGTTAATTGCGTAAAGATAGCTCTTCGACTCTAAAAAACAACATCTTCTACAAACAATCAGAAAATTTCCTGTGATCCTTTAAATCCAATAATTATTTAGTTATTAAAGAGGAATTCTCACAATCTTTACACTTTAGATACAAGTACTATTTGTACACATTCAATGTAATTGGCAAAGCAAATGTTTGTTTTATACATAGTACATGAACTTAATCAAACTAATTTAAACAAAAATTGGGGCTAATGTAAAAAGAATCATCCCTGATTTTTAAAGTGATCAGTGTTTAGTCAAAGATGGGGAAATAGAAACATAGGTTTAATTCAATAATAAGAATTCTGTAAGAAAGGGTCTAATAAACAGTTTCATCATAATTAGAGCACAAAAGAATTTCATACCATTACCAATGTCTGTATAAAATTGCTTCTATTACTGTTCCAACAAAAGTTTTCAACCCGTGTTTTCAAAATCTAAATGATACTTTTACTGCAAGTTAATAGTTGAGTTACATTTCTCAATTTCTGTTCATTTCTTTGGAAAAGGTGCATAGCACACTTGAATGTATTAGACATAAAGGGTATCAAAATAAGAAAATTTCTTTCACAAAAATGAATGATGATTATAATGATGATAATGTTGATAATGTTGGTAAAGTTGAAAATGATGATGATGATGATGATGATGGTGATGGTGGTGATGATGATGATGATGATGATGATGATGATAATGATGATGGTGATGATGATGATGATGATGGCGATGATAATGATGATGATGATGATGATAATAATGATGATGGTGATGATGATGATAATGATAATGATGGTGATAATGATGATAATGATAATGATGATAGAGATGATGATGATGATGATGGTGATGATGATGATGATGGTGATGATGATGATGATGATGATGGTGATGATGATGATGATGATGATGGTGATGATGATGATGATGGTGGTGATGATGATGATGATGATGGTGATGATGATGATGATAATGATAATGATGATAGAGATGATGATGATAATAAAAATGATGATGATGTATTTTGACCGTAAATTGTTCCCTTATGGTCAAAATACTTGTAATGTGTTTCCCTAGGTTAATAAAAATCACATGATAAAAATATTTTTATTTTTAAATATACTTTATGCAAAAGTGTCTATTTGTAAAAGTAAATGCAGCACAACTATTTCAGAAAACGAGGGCATAGAAGGCAAATATAGAATACAAAAATCTTTGTTCGTAGCCTCAAATAGTGAATGACATCTCTTGTATAAAAATGCAATCGCAATTTTTTTGCAATGACTCTTCGGCCTATTAGTATAAAGCAAGGTTTCAGTATCTTGGAACATGATCAACACAATCTTTGTATCAAGTTTGGTTTACAGCACACAAAAAATAGTAGTATGACACATACTAATACTGACTTTGTTATTGCATGATGTGCTCCACTGAGAAGTCTATCATTTACAGCGTACTTGCAAAATACACTAGAAAGAAGATAATAAATACATTAAACAAAATAAGAAAATGAACACTAGAAAAGTAAGAGTTTCAATTAATAATAATAATAATAGTTTGTCCTTACACAGCGCATTTCAGGACTGCAGGCCCTTTCAAAGCGCTTTACAGATAAATATTATTACCACCAGATTCAGGCTTACCCGCACACAATGTATGCACAATTAGGGTGTTGCAATTTCACTAAAGTGTTTAAATGTTTTTCTATTTGTTATAGAAACAAAACTAAACAAAAGCGGTACTTGAAACTGAAAAGTGTATGTGTAAGCCAGTGAAATAAAAGAGTACAATTCAAAGTACTGTTTATTTTTACTTTAATATCTACATAATTCAGCCACCTGAACTGCCGAACTTTGTAGAAAATCCCTGATTGGTATTAGCCATGATTGCTACGATGAGTCTAGACATCTTCAACTGCGGTCCGTTGTGGTCTATTGTGATTAACCTCCACGAGCCGGAAAGCACGTATTACCATGGCAACAAGAGAAAGAAAGTTATGTAGGACATCAACAAACGGTCTGGTGGAAGTCCTTGTGGCCACACCCACGTTAAAGCAGAACATGGCAAAAGGTTGACAGAGTCCATTAAAGATCGCCGTGGCAACCGGTCTCAGGAAATAATCCCCGAATCCGGTTGTTACTCCAACCAAGAAGGCGCTGACGATGTTGTATGCAAGAAAACGCAGCCCCTCCAGGAGGAATATGAGGAAGAAGTCGACGAGGATGCGTAGTGTTGCAAAGATCTCGCGGGCACACCGGCGAAAGATGAGTTCTGATTTGTCGGCGATGGTTGTCATGTAAACAGCTTCCTGGGAAGGCCTGGTGTCTGCGTATGAAGTGTTACCATGGTGATAGATGTATACATACCTAAAAAAAACCAAAATATAGTAAAGATTCTGTGAGTATTCATTATCATCATCATCCTCACCATGACCATCACGGCCATTACTGTCATCAAATATTGCAATTTGTTTTCTAAGAGCAGAGCGCTTTATGCTTTATTTTGTCACACGATCACGAAGAATGAGAATTGTGTAGAATATTTAGACTTCAAAATATAGTGATTGTCTAATCTTAATATCAACTGTTTATGAGTGACATGGTAACACTACTTCATGGGCTGAAAAATACAGCTTTTCAGTTCAGTCCAGATATGATAGACTGCACTAATATTTTATAGGACTCCAGGTTTGATATGTGCAGACTTGTACACCTATTAATGGTATTTTCACTTAGTCTGGCATCAGCGAATTATGACTTGCTGCACATGGAAAATGACAACCCTCTCCCTGTAAGAAATCAAAATTATCTTCCAGCTAGGATACCAACCTTGTTCCTCTTTCATCATCATCCAAGGAGATGATTGTCTCGACGTCCTCCTCCTCCTTCCTGTAAACCACATCTACCTCTGAGTGTTTGAGACTGGGGACCGGAGGGGTCGTCATGGCAACCTGCATCTCCCTCGGAGGCTCCTCCGTCTTCTCCTTCTTTGTTTTCTTCTCTTTTGTTTTGCTCTTCAGGCTGATCGACCATCCTTTCTTTTTTCTTGGACTGGTGTCCTCTGGTTGGGGCTCAGCCTTAGGATCTACACCAAGGATAAATACCGTTAGAGGGAAACCCAAGCCAAATAGACAACTACTCTATATGAAAGTAGAAAAATCAGAGAAGCACACTGATGAAAGTTTTAATTGAATCTGACTAAATATAAGAAAGTTATGGATTTTTGAAAGTTGTAATCGCTATCCGTATGGGCACTTGAAATTGGCTTAAACTGTAATGTCAATGTGATGTGGTGCCGGACAACTTTCCCATCTGTTCCAACATGTAAAATGACTAAAGTTTAAATTTTTCAAAAGTTAATGGCTCATCAGGAGAGTCTATTCTTTGTAGAGGACCTATGATGATATGCTAGCTGTGATATATTTTGATTAGTGCTCCAAGAGAGAAGGAGCTTTCGAGAAAAACAGAAATTAGTGATATTTTTCTACACGGCAAATGGGAGAGTTATCCACGTCCTACGTCATAATCCACTAACCAAACTACCAATTTGAAATTTGCATAGACTTAGTGATCTCATATTTCAAACATGTATAACTTCCTTACTGTTGGTCTGATTCATTTCAATCTTTTGCCATTCTGTTTTCATACAAATCAACTTATTACAAGGGTTGGATTGCCCTTTAATCTGGGTTCATATACCGGTACCTCTCTAAGCGCTTTACAGATATTATTACCCTGGTAATCAGATTCATGCATGCACAGTGTGCACCATCTCCACTCCCTGGGGAGTAATCCGACCATATGGGCACCGTGAGGACATATGACAATTTAATGAATTACTAAACTCAAAGGCTTTCATCACCCTACCAGGTCCCTATTCTCTCCTGGGTATAAAGTGGTAAATGTAGATGAATGCCTTGCCAAGGACATTAGTGCCATGTCTGTGATTGAACCCAAGACCTGTGTATTTCAAGTCAAGTGCTTAAACCACTCGACTACGACATCTCTCAGTATAAGAGAAGGTAATATATAATTATTGTGAGATGAAATAGCATTTAAAAAAAAAAAAAGGGCATGAGGTAATAATGACCTGTTCCCCAATTTATAACTTTTTCAATTTTTGTCCAATTTCTTTCAAACTTTTACCAGTCTGCTTCTCTGTTTTTTCTTGCTTTCTTTTAAAGGCCCACTGCACTACTTGTAGCTACTTGCACCCTCTATATAACAATCAATGCATAATCGGTGACCATTGGTCCCCCATGATCCTCTTTTTGTTATGTTAACTGAGAGCTGAGTTGATGAGATAACCACCTGTACAGTGACCTTGCAGTGTGGTCTAATCCCTCCTTTACACTAGTACTGATGAGCTTTAACATAGATCGCTACTTAGGTTGGATTTTCTTTGCTGTCTATTCACCTGTTGTTTGTTCTGTGTTATTAGTGTTGTTGTTTGTTTCTAGTCCATCCCTCTCTCTCAGGATGCGGGTCAAAGCTTTCTGATTCTCGTCTGATTCGTCCCATGAACCTGTATCTGCAACTAAAGAAATAAAATATAATCTTCAGAATCCAATTCATAATCATTAGGTTCATCAAATGATAATGTACTAAACATTCAACAAATACTTCATGCTTAGAGACACAGTGCTTAGGGCCTTAGAAATGTTATATATTATTGATGTTATTATTATTATTATTGCTTCAGAGTTCAATCAACTATAGCAAATTGTGAAGTATGCTCAACTTGTATAATGTACCATTGTATCCAAATCAAGACCATTCCATATTATTATATCAGTACAATGACATGGCATATCTACGATTTGCCGTAGTGATATATAGTTGAACGAGCTACCGGTACATAACTCAAAGTTGCAAAAGTTCAATATTCCCCAAGTCAAAACAATTTCTTGACCAAACTATGCAAAACCCGTTTTTATAAATTTTGCACTTCTCAGGTCAAATTTTACATCAGTCGAATAACAGATTTAAATTATGCTGAGTGAACTGTATTTCAGTACGGCTGCAACTAACTTTATATCAGGGTGGACTTCCCTTTTAAACCTGTATGAAGTTTCAAGAAACCCCAGGTGACTTACATTGCTCATCCTTTGGTTTAGCCTTGGTCTTAGGTGAGGCGGGGTCATAGGATTCTCCCTTCCTACTACGACCGGGTCTCTGAGCAGCACTCTGACTAGGAGGGTCTTCATCTTCATCTATTACAAGAAAGAAATGATAGATACAGTGAAACCTGTATACAAATACCGCTCAAGAGAACAAGAAAAGTGGCAGGGCGCGACAAACCCGCTTGCCCGACGTCCCGGGGCAACCAAATTGAGCCGTCGGGCAAGTAAATCAAATTATCACTTGCCCGATTCGGGCAAGTGATACTTTTACAGTAATTTCCTAGTGTCCAAGAACTCTACCATTCACCCGTCAACTTCTTACCCGTCGTCAAAATCCAGAAGCAAAAAAGCGATCGTTCCGATTTCGAAAAAACTTCACAGACAGCTAGCCAGCTCAGCTAGCTCAGCGCGCATGCAACAGTGACACTTCAAGCCATGAATGCCGCTCCGCCTCCACGCACGGCCGGCCGTGAGCTAGCTAGAGACAGCTAGCGCGATCGTACCAGCTGCGAGCTTATTCGCGCTCTCTCTCTCTAGCTCTGCAGGCCGCACCGACAGGCCTTTGCTATTCTCTGATTGCCGATTGGTTGAATCACGCCAAATATGACGTCATTATTCTAGGGAAATGAACACGTGCGAATCGGAATGGAATAAACAACAGGGATTTTCTAGTAAGTACAAAAAGTCAAATGTTTGATATTTATTCATAATGACTGTTAATGATTGTGAACATATTATTTAAAACTCGCTGCTCATATGAATCAGATGAATGTTTTTGTCTCGTTTTCAATTTATTACTGCGGTCTCAAGATCCGACCGAGCGAGTCATTTTGATAATAGTATCGAGACCCCCAGAATATAAGCCGTTGTTGTTTTGTTTTCATGGTTTTAGCGACGTTGTTTAGTCTAGTTTTCGCATACTTATCCGAGATTTATCGTAAAATATCTTCAATATTATTATTTAGTAAGAATTTACAAATTTTGGCATGATATTTATAGCAGTGAATGATGAAATAAAAATGTCCGTACTTTATTTAAAATAGTTGATTACCCATTATTTACATGACGTTTCTTGATGGAAGAGTTGACCCAAATTATTAACAGCTGAAAATTAGCCTACGTTTCCAAATGACAGCGGCTTGCACAGACACACATGTGATGTTGCACCATGGTACATGTGGCTACCATTAATGACATGTTTGTATCATATTTTTTACAACAGGGTCATTATGCTTTTTTACATGACTGAATATTAAAAACTTAAACCTGCTTGAACCATTCTACCTTGCCGAGATTCATGTGAATCTGATTATTTATGGAGAATCAATAAAATGCGTTTTTTAAACCTTCAACCATCCTTTGTTGACCATTTTCTTTGACATATTAGGTTATTATTCAGTACAGTTACACTGTACATGTATGTGCATTAATTTGCTATCTAAAACACTAACTTATCATTACGAGATAATAAATGCTTTAACCTCGAGTCCTTTTTCGCTTTAAAGTTTTGGGCAAGTGGAAATATTGTTTGGGCAAGTAAATTGAAAACCCACTTGCCCGACAGGGCAAGTGGTGAAAAAAATTCTTGTAGCACCCTGAAGTGGTCCTTAAAGGCAGGTGGTGTTTATATGTACAGGTTCCTTTAGTACAGGTTTTAATGATTACCAATTTTTAAGGGTAATGAAAAATGTGGTCTTTATAGACAGGTGGTCGATAAAGCAGGTTTGGTTATACTAATAAAAATTAAAAATTTAAACAACGATACACATTGAAATAAATAATAATAATAATAATATTCTGGGTTTATATAAGGCTCAATACGTTGATGATGTCTCTAAGCGCTTTTCAGATTTAACTTTAATTACCCCGGTCATAGGATTCATGCTTGTCCGCACAGGATGTATGCACATTCTCCACTCCCTGGGAAGTGCATCCTACCGGGTACCCATCTAACACCTGGGTGGAGAGTGGCAAATATAGATTTATAATAAAGTCTTGCCAAAGGATATTAGTGCCTCTGCAAGACTCACACCCCAAACCATGGGATCCATAGTCCCCTGAAATCTAGACCAGACCAAAACACCTCTACATCATAATAATACAACAATAACAAAGAGGACTAAAGGTACCTTAGGGGTTGTGAAACTTCATGTTAGTTTTATTCAATATTTAGGGTTAGGTTAAGGTGTAGGGTTGCATGGGGCCATGCAGGGGTGAAGTTCAGAATTTTGTCAAATGTTAGGAATTAACCCTGGGGCATATGTTGTACAGCCGTGAAATGAAGAGCATGTATATGTATGGTAAATGGGTACCCGATAGGAAGAAATTCCTTGAATGCTAGGGAAAGCTTTTCATGGTAGCTCAGTTAAAGCCGGGGTAATGATATGATTGCAGGGCCCTCAGGGAAAACAGTATGAATACTGATGAGGCTACCCTGGGTAAACAAGACATATTATTATCATTATTATGGATAAGTTCAAGAAAGAGGCAGGGCTTTGCAATGATTCTCACCTCTGAGAGCCTCCCTGAAGTCATACGGTGGTTTCTCCTCTTTCTTCTTCTTTTTCGTCTTCTTGGTGGTTGATTTCTGAGACTGGTTGTCAGAGTCAATGCCACCCCGATCTATGAATACATTCACAGCTGGTCGCCCAGACCTAACTCAGATAGGACAATAACAATATCAGGATAAAGCCGTGTTCATCAATATTTAGAGTAAAACTTAAAGTGCACCAAACACCAAAACACGTGTGTGGCGCTTGATGCAATGGGTTATAATGTGTGCCACTGTATATTTGCGGTTTAAATGCACCCTCAGTGAACAGTAGAATGTTCTTTTGAGTATACTCGTTAACGCATAAGTACACATAGGGCACGCAAGGAATCTGGGTCAGACTTGGCGTCCGTGCGGGCCCTAGACATGGGGTTTTCTGTTGTCCTTCATTTTCTTAAAGACCCTATCCAATCAAATTACATCTTTACATCAATGGAGGAATAAACATCACTTTTCCTTTCAGTATTGCACAAAAGCAAATAAAAACCTCATTTTTTCCACACACCTCCAAATTACAGGTCAACAGGGGTCAGGTGTGCAGTTACGGTGACGATAATAATACACTTCATACTTCTGTATCTTATAACACAGAGCCAAGTATGTGTAGAAACATTGTTCCTATGTAAAATAACACAACATGGCTGTTAGGTGCTTTATATGTGAAGGAGCCTAATAAAAGCCCCACTGCCTTGCACTACTTATAGCTACAATGTACTTTTTATGCCTAATCAGTGACCTTGCAGGGAGGTCTAATCCCCCCTGGCCAAACTAGTGCAGACAGGCAGACAGGCTTTAAAGACCGTCAATACTACTGGGCCAGAAGGGATTAGACCACACAGCGAGGTCACTGACAGGTGGCTATCTCATTAACTCAGCTGTCAACTAACATAAGAAGAAGAGGATCATGGGGGACCAACAGGCACCGATTGGGGAAGTTTTCTATATAGAGGGAGCAAGTAGCTACAAGTAGGACAGTGGGGCTTTAAAGCAGGATTGATGGTATACACTCACCCTGTAGATGAGGTGAGTCCATCGGCAGCAGGTTTGGAAGCTTTCCTTTGTGATGTCACTGGGTCTGGCTTTAAAGGACTTCTTGTCTTAGAATCAGCCTTCGATGCTGGGCAAAATAAATAAATATATAACAAGAGATATAAAGACAATATTTATAGAAACACAAAGACACAGAAGGCCTAAAAAAAAACAGTACATGGCTTTGCAGTTCGGACCCTCCAAATTTAAAAATTCTTACACAGGGCTCAAAGATAAATCTGGACCCCCTTTATAACAAAAATAATTGTTATGTGGAGTTCTACTTCAGCTACTTCAGCTCTTGCAGCCGTAATCAGCTCACATTGCATTTCAAGGAATAAATACAGCTAGCTAATCTATCAATATTCAATAAGGAAGCTCACAAACATGAAATTGTATAAAGAATTTTTTTTCATGAAACTTGCACATGTACATGTATAAAGAAACGTTGTATAAAGAAAGGAGTGTACAGACTAGACAACAGTGTATTCAAAGAAACGTCCTATATTAAATAAAGGTCCTATAAAGAAACAAATTTTTAAGATGGCAAAAGACAGCTGTGCATAGAGCATACTCATGTTAAGCCCTGTTCAGAGTATAAACAAATAAATGACTTGTGGTATAGCTTTACAAGACTTGTATAGAACTCTATACAATTAATGCTGTTAGTCTGAACCCACAGAGTTTAAAAAGAACTACATGTAAGACGCCATCTACATGTACATTGTATTCACCTCCTCGAGACGACTTTGTTGATTTGTGTGATCTGCTGGATTTCACACTGAACTCTTCATCAGAGCTGATCTGGGTGACGGTGTTTTCTTCTGGCTCCGAGCTGTCCCAGTTGGATTCCGTCTCGGGAGACTGCGCCCGTCGACCCTTCGCCCTCTGTGCTGCAAGCTGTGCAAAGGATCATGAACAAATATTTGGATGTTATGTCTTTCATCAGGAGTGGAGGACAATGTTACATTAAAGGGATCCGGTAACTTTGTCTCAGATTCTGAAACAAAATTCTGGATTTAGCTCATGATGCAATGATAATTATAAACCTTTAGGTCAGTCAGGAACCCCATGACTTTTACAAGCCGATCGCCTGTCTGATTATCAAGATATTTATGATTGGAATTACAAATTTTGAAAACCGTTCGCCTGACGGTTTTCATAACACTACAGTCAATTGGGGAAAACGAGTATGGTAAAACCGGTCACTCAAAGATTTTGTAATTTTTTGAGGCACTTCTTGATCATTTTGAAGCGCAATTTATTTAGGGCTTCAATATTACACCATATCACAGACACTGATAACACTTACAGTAGGGCCGTGTATCTCAGATTTAACATTGTTAAACGATCCCTTTAACAAGCATGTACAGGACACATTGCAGGAACGAATTAGGCAGAGTTAGCAGAAGAAGAACAAGATGAAGAAGAAAAAGGAGAGGAAGGAGGAAAAGAAGGAGAAGGAGGAGGAAAAGAAGGAGAAGGAGGAGGAAAAGGAGGAGGAGAAGGAGACAAAGAACAAGTAGAGACGCTAGTCCGAGAATGAGGATCGTTCGAATAAAAGAGAATATCCTCGTATACGTTAACTACCGTAATGAGGATCCGACACAGGTAACGACATAAACATAACGACTTTTAACTCATGATCTTTAATTGGACATTCAACGAATATTTACTTCATTTTGGGTATGTTTTAATTTAGTAGGGTATCTCCACGCCGGAGTTACGGGTCAAATTTTTGATAGGTTTCTGTACAAGCGCCGAAAAATGCATCAAGAAAATCATCGCCAATCACGCGGATCGGAAATATGAAACGTCTGCGATAATGCGGACGATCCTTATTCTTGGACCAGCGCCCCTACTGATGAAGATGATGAAGAAGAAGAAGGAGGAGGAGGAGGAGGAGGAGGAGGAGGAGGAGGAGGAGGAGGAGGAGGAGGAGGAGGAGGAGGAGGAGGAGGAGGAGGAGGAGGAGGAGGAGGAGGAAGAAGAAGAAGAAGAAGAAGAAGAAGAAGAAGAAGAAGAAGAAGAAGAAGAAGAAGAAGAAGAAGAAGAAGAAGAAGGAGACGAAGAAGATCGAAGAAGCTCGGCCAATAAAATATTGTAATATTAGTCAAACGTTACATGAATATTAATACATGGGACCGAATATGAAAAATTAACTGATATTTTGGTTGATTTCATATCTCGTCTATCAAAGAAATTGATGTTTAAAAAATTGCGATGATGTCATAATCTAAATATCATAATACTTTGGCATACAAAAACGATTCAAAGAATCAAGAATCTTACCATCTTCTGGGCATTAAACTTAAAATCGTCCATTCTGATATCGTCGCCAAGAAGTTTGTTTTCCCCTGTCAACGAATTGAAGATAGCCGACTACCTTACGCATATGCGTCAACGGTTTTCTATGGTACTTTCAAAGGGGAGACCTACCTTGATAGTAAACTACTCTAGAGGAAAGCAGACAAATCAGAGAAGTAGAAGTTTGAAGAAGTTTGAAGAAGTTCGAAAAATGAGAAAGTTATGACGTAATCACTACAATTATGGATTCTTCTAATTGGCTGAATCAATAATGTATATGTTATGTAGTAGCGGACAACTTTCCCATTTGTTCCACCACACAAATTGATCAAAATGTCATTTTTTTTCTCAAAACTGTAGCCTATGTCTCAGGTGGGTCTATTCTCTTTAGAAATAATAAATAATGATATGCTATCTATCTATAACATATTTTAAAGGTAATTTGTCCCAATTGCAGGCCCCAAAAATGAAAAGGTTAAATTCCAACAGCATTTGAAAAGATAATACTAATTTAGAACTTCCCTAAAAAAAAAGGACGGGGGCCGGGGGCCGGGGGCCGGGGCTTGAAAATGTCTTTAAGTGGGAAAATAATGATTATTAGTTGTCGAATCGACTTAAGAGCTATAGAGCCAGTAAGAAATAGTCTGATGTTCAGACCGTTGTACCGAATGGTCCTACGTTTTAATGCTGCGCAGAGATTCAATCAGTTTAATTTTGGCCATTACAAGAAGTGGGTTATTGATGTAGACAAATGCTCATGTACCCTTTACAGCTCATTTTATGTATGTTATTACCAAAGAAGAAAAAAAGCCAGTAGTCACTCAATAGTGTCTGACAGTGAAGTCTAGCAAGATTACAGGCTTCCTTGCATAATTTGAATATTAGGACACTGCTAACGTTTAAATTTCAGATAGGACATATATGACATATAAATAACTCCTGCAAAGTTCTACAGAATTTGATGTTGGCTGCAAAAGGGACCATCATATTATATTTAAGTAGTGCTACAAGGGAGAAGGCATTTAACAGACAAACAGAAATTACTGGTATTTATGTACATGACAAACGGGAGAAAATACGGAACAATTAATTACCTGATCAAACTGCCAATTTAAGATTCGCATACATTTATTGATCTCATATTTCAAAGATTCGGAACTTTATTATTGGTCCCATTTACTTCAAACTTTTGACATTCTGTTCCTCTGATTCTACTGCTTTCATACAAATGAGTTAATTACACGTACAAGGGTCGGATTGCCTTTAGCATGCCACAGATCAAGTTATGATTATTTTCCATCACTCGGATATAGTTATCAGATTCATCTTTACGATCTCAAGTTCTCTCCATCGATCTCACTCTCCTCCCCTCATCTCTCCCTCTCTCTCTCTCACACACTTTTTTTTTTCTTCCAGTGTTAGCATCTTTGTTTTCATTCTTCATTCTTTTCATGACTCAGTCCAACTGACAGGGAGATATGTATTTACTGCACCTGGGTGGAGAGTGGCGAATGCAGATTGATGCCTTGCTAAAAGACACTAGGGCAATGGCTGAGATCCACAGTCCCGAAGCGCAAAAGTATCCACAACATTTCTAAAAGATAGAGAATCATACTTCAAGTTTCCCTTGTCACCAATTTTATTGATCATTTTAAATGAATTAATAAGGATCACAAAATGTTCGTTGAACGATAAACAATCCATGGTTTTACCATTACTACAAACCAATATTTGGTTAAAAAAACATAAAAAAGATACAAAATATTGCAATTCTGCTGAGAATTAAAAATGCCTACCAGTACTTCCCAATTCCAATGCAATAAAATTAATGACATAATTGTAAATACAACCTTAAATTGCCAGACTATTTTTTCACACTATTGAACAGCAAGCTTTCGTTATCTACAATTCCACACTTTTTTTTCTTCACAGAATTGATTTGGAGGGCAAGTTAGGTTATGCTACAGCTGGGGAAATCCTTTCCACAAAAGATTTCTTATGACAAAATCAACATCTTTGGTGTGCAAAAAAATCAAGCAACGCGCAAAACCTTAAAAATATGTAATTTAAATTTGAAAGTGAAATTGCATTCAGTTACCATACTGTCCTGTGTATTCGAGGCAGTAGGCTAGGCTCGAACGTTCTCTTCTTCATACTTTCTCTTGTGATTTGCAATGAATAAAGTATGTGATTTACAAAAAAGGGAAGGGTTTGAGCCAACCAGAGAAATATACATGTAGATTGTATAGCCTAATTATGTGTGTAATATGTACTTTACCTTCACAAACAAAAACTATAAAAAAAATTCAGAGGAAAAAAAGTGATAAATCTTCACTATTTGACTTGCATACATATATGAATGCAATGCATGTACCAGTACTAAGTATTAAAGTCAATGTTTTTTCTCTTTATAACTAAATGGCAGTACATAATCTAAAATAGTTGAATCTGTTAGTGGATTAATTTAGTATTTTAGCACCTATGAAGTCCTGTATAGTCTAATAGGCACATTCGATATCCTTACACAAAGTTAACATTGTAAACAGTATCAAATCATATTTTGGTACATACAATCGACTTTTGATTAATGCTACCTATAAAATTCATCTTAAACTCTCAAACTGGCTTTTCGACAAAAAATACCATACTTTAACACAATATTTCCATAAGTTATCAGCATGATTGCAAATACTTTACAAAAATTCTACCTTGGGCACTTCAATAGCTTAGTGGGTCACCTTTTGAATTGACACATTCATATGATCCAAACACACCTTCTCCGGGCAATATGATACGCTATTGACAATGACCTTGAGTTACATTGAAATTTCTCGAAAGTCTTTGCGATCATGTTGACCTTACATGACCCTTGACAAAGGTAGCCCTGGGTATGGACAGTCTAAAGGCTCATTCAAATAAGGAGCGGTAAACCGCAACTGTGTTTTTAATCAAGATTAAATGAATAGCAAGAGCACGCAGAAAAGGTCATATAAGTATTCACGTAGCTCTGCGTTATACGGTAAGATACAAAAATGTGAAGCATACAGTCAAAAGTGTCTTAGTGGTCACCTCTTCCTAAAGGCTACCTAGCTATAGTAGTCACCTATAATTGCCTCCTTCAAGGAGGAAATGTGTTGTAGAACCTGTCTAGAAAGACCACCTGTCTACCATGGTCACTTGTTACGTTTCCCTTGGGTAACCTACATAGACAAGCTTGACTGCATGTATTGACCTTACGCCATCACAAAAACCCAAGTGTGGTTTATCGCACCATACATGTATCTTAATAAGGCTTACAGATGCTCAAGCTTGGGTATATAGTCGTTCATGAAGTAGGCAACTTGGTGAACTCTGAGCCAATGGGTATTCCGCTCCCGTACGGACATATCCATGAAGGGACACTAGTACTGACGGGAGCGTAATACCCGTTGGTTCAGTATGCTACCCTCTATATACCCACGCATGAGAAACTTTAATATGCGAAGCGCATTTCCTCGGTGTAGCCGAGCTTCTCAAGGTTGGGCTTACAAGCGAAGTCAATCATGGGTGGAGGGCCACACATGAGGACCAGGGTATCGTCTCCTGGTGGAGGCATGTGATCCTTCAGCATCTCCTCACTCACAAACCCAGAGCTGTACTGCCAACCTGAGATGAGAGGTGTGAAGATGGTATAATTATGTTATTGTGTTGAAATGGAACTACATAAACATGTGGCATGAAAGTGTGGCCAACAACCTTGAGCTGTTACTTGTCATATTTACAAAATGAGGGTATTTCAACAGCCATCTTTTCATGAAATTTTTTCTATGATACACTTTCACTTGAATATAAACAGAATGAAAATCATTTTTTTTTGCCCTTTCAAAGGACTTGACCATCTTTTGAGAGAGACCCGTTTTCATAGAGTCTTGATCTCTAGAGATCTTAGCCTTGGAAAAGGTGGTCTTAATCTTGGAAGGGAAAGTATTGGAGTCGGTCTTGGTCTTGGACCTTGAGGTCAGGAATACAACACTGATGATGACTACATACCTTCTCCATGACGATTCAGGGTATACCAATCATAAATGCCTCTTTTTTGAAGAATCTTACAACTTTTTCGGGTTATTTTTGTCAATTGTTATACATTTGTTGAAAAAAAATTCTGCCCTTGCATACTGTTTATTGCACAGCATCACATATGGTCAACTTACCAACAGTGTGTAACCCAATTAATCTAATTTCCACTTCCAGACAGGGGAATGGACGCGAGAACCAACAGCACAGCTAGTTTTGGGACCATACTGTTACAGCTGACCTGAGATAGCACTGATGATGACTACTTACCTTCTCCAGGACGGTCCAGGGTATACCAGAGATGGAACCTGTCTGGTTGGGCCTTCTTCACTTCCTCAAGCTCCTCACGCAACAAGATGTCATTCTCCGTCTAAAGGAAGAATAGACCAACAAAAATAATATTTCAAAATATAATATTGATCGTTCAGGGGCACTAAAAATAAAAAGTACTGTAGGGCTTACAAGATAACAGAATATGAAAAGAAACATAAAACTTGCGAGACGTGATGAAGCAACTACAGAAACAATACCAACAACAACAGCAGCAGCAACAACTGATAACAAAAACCACTCACCTGGTTAGCGAAGAGGAGCCATAGGTTACTGGTGTCGTCCTCATCTCGGAAGACTTGACGGACGAGCTGAAGCATCGGAGTGATACCTGTAAACAAGAGTTGAAACTATCTTCAATATTCCACAGAACAGCTTCTTTTAAAGCGATACCGAACTGATGAATTTCCTGCCTTCGCATACTGTTTATTGCACACCGCCATCTCATGATCAACTTGCCAACAGTGTGTAACCCAATTAACTTATTTTTCAATTAGCAGACTCGATGCGAGAACCAACAGCGCTGTTAGGGAATCAATGAGTTACGGAACTATACTGTTACAGCTGACCTGAGATAGCACTACAGGGGATTTCGCAGTAGTGCTTGTAGTGTAGTATGGCTTTGAGGGTTACATTGATCATATCGTCTGTTTAGAGCCAGAAGGGCATTAACCTCATATCATTTTACACAGACTCAACACCATCTGGCTATCAAAAGAGGGTATCTTATTCTGCAATTGCTAATACTTGTTATTGTGTACCAGAAACAGCACAAACGTACAGAAATTATGTAACAGGAAAATGCCTATTTGTATGTAGAAAAAAAGGGAAAAAAATTTGACCTGTCATAATATTGCCAATTTTAAGATATTTCTTTTTTTTCCACAAGGAAGTTTTCTTTTTCTTATGATGTCTACAAAGGGATCTGTCAAGCACATGCCTTGTCAAGCACTTCCTCATGCCATATTGTATCATTCAACACCAACAAAACACAGGAAGCTACAAAGCATGTTAAGAGTTGTCAACACAACGAATCTGCACATCCATAGAATATTGTGAAAATCCTTTACCTGTACCACCAGCGATCATGCCAATGTTCCTGGCAAACTTCTTCTTGGGTGCTGACTTCTTATCAGCCTTGATGCTGAAGTTACCTAGGAAAAAAAAAAATTCTTTGTCAATTTTTGTGTGATTTTCTAACACTTAGTCCATGTATATACATGTACAGGGCTCAACACTAAGAGGCCTCTAGGACCAATGGGTGCCAACAATCGAAGTTTAGACCCCCAAAGTTATGATTTTTTTTTTTTTAAACATAGGGCTCATGCATACGGACTGCAGACTATCATGTAAATTAACCCTTCCAAGCTAGGATTTATTTTAAGTGCTAAATTGATCACACTTTCCTCTTCACATTGGCAACAATATTTGTCTTTTATTGCTACACTGTTCTAATAAAATGCAATGTCTCTAAAAATATCCATGTGTAGAAAATTTCTATAAAGAAAGCATTGATCTACATTTGCCACTCTTTACCCAGGAGAGAAATGGGGACCTGGTAGGACGAAAGAAGCCTTGTGATAGTTAATGCCATATGCCATCCAGGTAACCATATGGTAGGAAGACCCCCCAGGGAGTGGAGATGGTGAACACTGTGCAAGAATGAATATATGATGATTGGGGTAATACTTTCTGTAAAGCATTTAGAAACAAAGTATTAAAGGTAAAGACCAGTTCTGGTCATGTGATTGCATTGTGAAAGAAACGTGGAATCGATCAGAAAAGGTTGATCATCTAGCATATAAGTATTGATGTGTACTGCAAGGTTCTGGAATCATCAAAATAAAAAGAAATTTGGCCCAGTCTTGGTGAAGTTACAAGCACTGTGCACAGAAATATGTATATGGGACTACGCGACACGTGCGCGATATCTATCCAGTCCAGATAGATATAATAATTTACCAAATATATCAATTAGTAGGCAGTTTCCCGGCAAAATTTGTATCATCACGTATTAGTAGAAACATATTCTTTCACATGATTGGTCATAAGAGCTTCCATTTCATTTTTTGAGAGGGGGGCGTTTCCAAAACTGGTCTATACCTTTAAGCATTATACAAATGTGACTATCATTATTATCAGGATTCCTACTTACCTCTGCCATCATAGGCGAGGAGGCCACTAGGACCACGGACATCGATGGCATCATCGATCGGAAGGTTCTCCAGATACTGGGACATCTTGCCTCCGTCAGGGAACTTAGGATGGACGTCCTTGAAGTACACCTGTTAGGAATCAAGAGTTTGATTTGATTTGACTTGATCATTTATTACTTAACTTCATGTCACCTAAATATGACAGATACACAACATGTATGGTGTTATGGCATTAATTGGAAGGTTCTACAGATACTGGGACAGCTTGCATCTTTCAGGGAACTTAGGATAAATACTCTTGAAATATACCTGTAAGTTATATTTGAGAACACTATAAATGGGCCATTCCATGAGAAGAAGGACATGACATCAAAAAAAGAAATGTACCTCTTATGTTAATTCTTTGATTTATCACTAACCTTATGCCATGGATGTTCATAAAACATTAGGGCCTTTCAAATTCAATACAATTTTTTTTTCATTTTTGTTGATTTCCTAAGATCTCAAACTATCATCAAAAACGTACATGTGGTACTGTAGCTGAAAAAAAAACCAATTTATTGCAGATTACACAGGATTCTTGTAATATTTTTTCCTGAAAATTTCGCTAAATGGAAAAAGATGAATATATTTCCATATTCTAAGGGGTCCTGTGATATTTAATCTATTACATAGGGGTGAAAATGGCCTCCGGACAAAATGTAACGCGAGTTACTGTAACGTGAGTTACCGACATATTTGCTTCCTGCATTTTACTAGTCCATTGTTTCTTATCTTTAATATTGTGATCTTATACTAGTATAAGTCACAACCTACTATCAAATTAAAATAGGAAAGATTTTGTCAAGATTGTCTAGTATGAGGAGAAAAGAGGGTCTCGTAGAATTGACCATGTCCTTTTTTTGTAACGCGAGTTACCGAAATTCAATAATCCAAGAATCTAAAAATGTTTGTTCTTCAATTTTCTTTTTTGTTTCATTCAGTTGTTCTATATCTACCCTGTCCATGTTTGAAAAAAGTATCTTGTAGATCCTAGCAGTTCTAAAGATATAGGCACATTATCGTGTCAATGTACCCATTAAGTGTAACGCGAGTTACCATGGAATGGCCCAAATCAGAATGTTTTCTGTGACGTCACAATTCACAGACCAGATTACCAATTTGATATTCGCATAGACTTAGTGACCTCATATTTCAAACATTCATAATTCTCTTATTGTTAGTCCGATATATTTCAATCTTCTGGCTCTCTTTCATAAAGCTATGTGTAAAGTTACGCATGACTTTACGAATGACTTCATGAAGGGCTAAAAGGGATTCTCAAAACCTTTTAATTGCACACCGGTAAGCTAAAATTGAAATATGCAGATGTAGAATAACCATCATCATTAACAAAACATTTAAATGCAAAGTGTATTTTTGGCTACTATTTAATTGAGATTATGGGAAATACAGTCACACTTTGTTAAAATGTCAGGAAAATCATTGGGCATCCCATTTGGTTCTTCATAATCAAATCATTTGTAAAGTTATTCGTAACTTTAAGCACAGCTTTATGAAACACCCCCAGCTCTCATACAAATAAATTATTAACATAGGTTTGATTGCCTTTTAATCTGTGTGTGGTGTCTTACCTTGATGACGAGATCAACGTAGCCCCTATCCTCATCACTAGTGACCGGTGTGTATGGACGGACGACCAGCTTACCATCCATTCTGGTGGTCAGGTAGATATGCTGACCTATAAATAAGAGAGGTCAAAAATATCTGTCTAGTCCAAGTTTTGAACAAATCAGGAATATCCTTCTTGTCAATGTTGAGATTAACCTACTATTCTAAATCTCAAATTCATATTTAAAATCATCTTAATACATTGCCGATGTTGAGTTTAAATAAAAACCTGTCTAATTTGAGTCATTATGCATCATTTAATTCACCTGATACAAATGATTAAAGTTCAATAGTCAGCATGCAAATTGCATATGTGTTGCTAGGTAGGACTAGCCATAAGGTTTGTCCTACCTGGCAACAACTAATGTATGTGATTTGCATTCTGACTTTTGAGATATACATGTATCTATTCGTAACAAGGGAATAAAATAATTTGAATCGAGGCACTTCACAAAGGCATACACATATTAAATATTGTTACATTATAAAAATGGCCTATAGCCTAGGGGATCGGAAACATTGGGCTTTGGTCTAAAAGGCAAGTTAGCAATAGACCGGTTTAATAACATATTTAAATTTTATGCATTTAAGTTTTAACCAAAGGTTGTTCTTGACAGCCTGAAATCTTGGCCAGGGCTTGGAGGACATGGCAACAAGTAACGTACATGTATTAAACAAGGTTATTCTTGACAATCCGAAAGCTTGCCTAATGTTTGCCCGACATAGCAACAAATATTGTAGTGCATTTATTAATAATAATAATATTGGTTTCTTATATAGCGCAAGTATCGACCTTGCAAGGTCCTCAAGGCGATCCAACATTACCCGGCTATGCTAGGCTGCCGATTTACACGCTCACAGCATTTTAAGGAATTCCTTCCTACCGGTACCCATTTAACACCTGGGTGGAGAGTGGCAAATGTAGATCAATGTCTTGCCAAAGGACAATAATGGGTTGATGGAAGAACTTGTCAATAGGTCCTCAGGAAAGAAAAATCTATAAATTTGAATATATGTTTGGACTGACCTGTTGGAAGACCCAGGATATGATCCTTGCTTGGAAGAGCAAAGCGGAAGCGACGAGTGTCATGGCTGATCTCCTACAAGATCGGAAAAACAATCATCATATTTAAAAATATCCAACATTAGAAAATTTTAGATGATACAATCACTACAGTGTATGTACAATAGTACAAAGGTCATGTGCGTCGTAACAAATTTCCAAGTAATCTTTAGAAGAATACTTCCAACTGTGTATCATTGAATGTATTGTCTGTGCATACTGGATATAGATGAATAATGATTCCATTATAACCTTTATGAGAACGTTTCCAGAATTTGTACAAATGCAAAAATGACATTTATCTGCCCATTTGGAGATTGTATCTACAAACTGGCTAACTGTGATTCGTATGAACTCTGACTCTTATAATGTGCATTGGGCTTTAACCCTTTCAGGTGAATTGACCACACTTTGTTCTTCAAATTGGCAACAATAACTGTTTTTTTATGGCTACATTGTTAAGATAAAATGTAATGTCTCTAAAAATGATATACATAGGCAAGAATGTTAACAAAGACTTTGAATCTATCAACATGTTGCCAATTTACAGATTTTAGTGATTCTTTTCCTTTATAAAATTCCTGCCATCAAACACAATATAGTCATGCTATGAAACTTGATGCAGTATGTTAAGAAACTAAATTTGCTCTTTCTCCTCAATTCGATTCGATTCGATTCGATTCGATTCGATTCAATTCAATTCCATTCCATTCAATTCAATTCAATTCAATTCAATTCCTCATGTATCTGGCATATTTTATAGGGCTCTGAATCCAAAGTTATTGAGCCAAGCCACAAAGTGTAGAATGATTGTCATGAAAGGAATGAACACAGGGTTGTTCCCACAGACTAGACAGCAATGCGACATTTTAAAAACCTAACCTAGCCATCCTAGCGCTGCATTTAAATATTTTAATATATGAATAAATTGAATATTTGCCTTGGTACGGTGTGGTGGAGATTAAAATTAAATCGGCCAGAATCTGGACTAACGGTATGTCGCATGACAAGTTTCGACCTGGGTAGTTATTTGTTTATGGTAATCATCCTGATTTTCTTACGATGTCATTTATTTAAAGAAAGATACCTTTGCACTTGTAATTTCTGTATGAAATCTCATGTGATAAATTATCATGTCAGATTCTGTGTGTGTGCATATATTATAAATATTTATGACTAGCGCATGACGTATAGGTTTCTTTTGAACCAATCAAATGCAGCGCGAGGGTTGCTTTGTTAGGTTTTAAAACAGTTGCAGGGAGCTCAGGTATGTAAGAACTTACCTCACGATATACCAGCTGGAGAGGAATCTTAGTATCAGCGTCGATCAGGGTCTTCTTGGGTCCTTTGGACTTCTTTTGTCCACCCCCCAGGAAGTACCGCCCCACGACGATCGTCAGGACGACGACCCCAATCCCCACAACCACTGGCACACCAAACTATAAAGATACAAACAGAGGATGGGAGATGATAATTAAGTGTTCTGCTTGTTGTTTTGGAGCCAGGTTATAGGGACTTTTAGATTTACACGACGAGAGCGTGGACTGCAGCGTGTGACATTGTGTTAAGGCACTGGGCCGTGCCCAGGATGTCACACATGGCGGTCCACGTTCTCGTCGTGTGAATCTAAAAGTCCCTATTAAGGCAGTCAAACAGTAACGGCAACTTCATTAGAAATATCCTTTACGGCACATCAACTGTAAAACTTGAGGATTCATGCATATATTTAATACAAATGACACTGCAAGAAACAACAAGTTGTGAATGATCAATGTATGAAAACATGAAATCAAATCAATACGCTTCACCCTCAAGTTCTATAGTTGTCTAAAATCAGAGCAGTACTAATAAAACAAAGTAATGAGCAATTGAGTTCTAGAAAACTAAAAGAGAGCTCTGGTAGAAAACAAGAATTCACTCCAATCATATCTCTCCTAGTAACTACATAGCAAAGAAGAACAAAAAGTGAGCTCATATAAAAGAGTACATTCTACACTGAATCTATAAAGCAAACACAAATGAAGTTTCAGTCCTCTGTATATAGCTACATGTAGATTAGTTCATATGTATACAGAATATAAAAAATAACACACATCCCTAACTAATATACATTTTGCGTTCCGAAAGCATCTTTTCATGCCACTGTATTTTGCTCTAAGCTACTGCTCTTTGTAAAGATCCAACATCTGTTGGCACTCATGTAGCAATTCAAATATAAACGTGCAGCTGTTTTAAAAACAGTATGGTAATAGTAACGTGAAAAAAAATAGGAGTCAATTCTTTTTTATCCTGAGTTCTTGTTATCATTACAAGCATGCATGGTGTATGCAATCAGTATTAAACTGATCTGCATTGAGCACTGCACTTAGCATACTTACATTTTACTTAATTTCCCTTGCAATGTCTTGCCTAGACATGTAGTTAATAATCTTGAAACTCATTTATATTCTTATTAAGAAATAAAGTAATGATAGTACTCAGCATGAAATACTGTTGTTAATAATTGCTGTATTGTTAGAAATGAATACCAAACTGCAGTTAAATCGGCAATTAAAGTGAAATTAATTAAATACATTGAATTTTTTTAAACTGTTGATTAAATTTATCAAGCCTGGTTGAAAACATACTTACATGTACATAAATATCTGCCTTTCACTGCCAAATTTGTCTTTATTAATTAGGCAATAAATGAGAGCTTTGAAATAGACCTGGAGCACAATTCTTTTTTTTCTTCCAATGCTCTTCTTTGCTACAGAGCTTGATCGGATGTTTTGCATCAATACACTTTAGCTCCATTTGAAAGGAAACAGTTCAAACAGTACCTAATTGCTAAGAATTACATGTACAACAACATGCTTGACATTACTGTTAAACCAGAAACTTTGGCCACATAGAGCTCTTGCTTATTAATCATTAAAAAAAGGGTATTTTCCCGCCACCAATACAAATAACCCCCAAATGTCAAGAGATCTTTTACACATGGAGACATCCCACTTTGTGCATTTTAGAATTAACCACTGTCGAAGTAATGGAGGTGCTTCATGAATACCTTTCGATTGCCCTCTTGAGAAAAATACTTCCACCTGTGTATTAGATCAGGGAATAATATTCCTGGTATCGCATCGCAATTTGCTATGCATTTTTGCATGACTGCTATACAAAATATCTTTTGTGTAGCAGTTTTCTTCCATAGAAATGTACAGAATTTCATTTGAAATATTTATCCATCGCCTGAAATTGCTAATCAAAAAATTTGAAGAAAATTATTCCCTGTAGATAATGTGCTGTTACTGTTAGTGAATAAATGAATGATTACATCGTTTTCATCGGCATGAATCCAGTATTTTTTTCTTGGTGGGTTTCATGATTTTAACACAAATGACCTTATTCAGTGATGTGTCAGCAATGAAACGTCTATGTATTCATGATCTTTCATGTGTCTGTATCAATTGCATTGTTTGCGAAAGCTTCATGCACGCCAAAGTTTCTGGTTTTTCAGTCGTTTACAGTCAATAATTACCTTCTTTGCGATGTGATATGGTTCAAGGATGAGTGATGTGAGTTTTTTAGCGGTGAGTGCCAGAGAAAAGTCACAAACCAGCCCAGAGGTAGCCAGAGGTGAAGTACAGACATGCACAGAAAGGATTGAGAGAAAGAGATTTTGCAATTTTAAAGCTTGCAGGACTGATTTTGTTATGACAATGTTGATTTGTGCAACAATTATAATTGGGAGGGGAGGGGAGGTTCAGCAATGGGCGCATGTATGTAGATCAACTATAGCAGAGTGTTTCACAAACAAAAAAATCAGATATGTAAAATTGTAACTTACAATGTATAATTATAATAATAATCATCTTTTAAAAGTCCACTCCAAATTTTATAAGTTAAACCGAAAATGGAAATTCTTTTTGCCCAATTGATCGTGAGCCCGGCAGCAGCAACTCCCGTCTTTTAATGTCTTTTGGTATGACGCGGCCGGAAGGAGTATGAACTGATGATCGATCATAAAGCACCAAGTCCTTTGTGGCTGGGTTCCAGAGCTCTGGAAGCCATTCTTAAAATCTAAGATGCTCTCTGGTGCAGTCTGATCATATATGCTACAGGTAATGCATTTTGAAACACATTTATGACTCTTTCAGAAATAATTTTGTTTGAGAATGAGTTTTTTTTATGATGATTGATGATAAATATTAGTTTAGGGATTAATAATAGTACATTTTAAATATCTCTATTAAATATTACTGCTTAGACCTGTTACTTTTATAGTTAGTCTATACCATACATAGAACTTTACAAATTGAGCGCTTTACATTTAGAAAACCTGCTCCCATTGGCCGATCCGCTTCAGTGGCTTCGAAATTAAATGAGAGAGGGCCTAGACGTAGACTAGACTCTACTTAACTCAGGGATTGTGTAACTTTGTCTCAGATTCTCATGATTCTGAAACAAAATCCTGGATTTCTTTTAGCTCATGCTGCAATAAGAAGCTAGTTTAAGGTTGCAGTCCGAGCATGAGAAGATAAAGCAAGGTCATTGCAGAACAAATTTTGAAATAGACATCTAGATCAGGCCTTCTCAACTAGTTTATTAGAAGTGCCAAAATGAAAATAATTTGAAGTTGAAGTGCCAACCTGTATTTTTGAGCGAGCCAAAATCGGTTAGGGTACAGGGGCAAAGTCCCAACGGGGGTGCAGGGGGGCAGAGCCCCCTGAAGCTGATGGATTTTAGGGCTTTGTAAAGGCCCAGATGTGGCATTTTTAACACCATTTTATTCCAAAATATATCAATCATAATTTCATATTGATGTGCAGGGCTTAAATTAATCCAAGGCCACCAAGGCCATGGCCGTGGATGCCCTTTTGATTGGCCTCAATGCCCCTCTCATTGGCCTTGGAGATTTGTTATGCGTTTCCAGTTCTTCCTATTTGTGCTGTAATATAGGAATGTGCCCTACAGAAAAGTGGCCTTGCCCTAAAAGTATTGAAAAATTAAATGAACATCAAACAAACAAAAACAACATGTTTCCAGAGACTGGCAATGTTAAAATTAGTAGCACAACGTAAGCTTATTGTTGATTAGAGCTAAGGTTAAGAGTCTTATAAAATGGTAAAAACAACAAATTCCCCTTTCTTTCTTCCTGTTTGTTAAGCAGACATTTTGGGCTCAACTTCGACTGCGACTTCTTGATTTTGCTGAGTTTTGATTTTAAAATATATAGTCTACAGGGCCTAGATCTAGAGGTCTATTTTCTTTCTTTTTGTTTGTTTTTTGTTCCCCTTCTTTTTTTGCAACAGTCGCGCGCCACTCCGACTGACCGCAAGCGTGCCGCCAGTTGAGAAGGCCTGATCTACATCTAGGCAACGAAATCATGAAAGTTATGTAGGGGCCCAATCATTATTCATTCATGCACAAGGGGAAACAAAGTCAATGGCTATTTACACCTCCAGCCAGGTCCCATGGCAATGCTGTGAAGTGATTATTTCAAAATGTACAAATGCAAAGTGGGACCTCTTCATGTTTTTGAAGATCTGTGGATATTCGGGGTCATTGACATTGCAGTAATGTGATATCCGTGAACTGGTCTTTCATAAATTTTAGACAGTCTACTTTAGTTTAGGTCAGTCAGGAACCCAATGAGGCATGACTTTACCAAGTCGGGGGAAAATTCACCACTCCCCGAGCATGCCGAGTAACCCCACCCACCCCCAACTGCCCAAGGCCAGAGCGCGGCCCAGGGGTCAGTCAGTGCCTAACAAAAGAGGTACAAAAATGCGATCGTGTTTTCACGTATTACGAACGATTCGGCGAGCTTCAATATAAAAAACATCGAAATAGAATTGTACTAGATAGTTAACTAACAGTTTTATCTCTCACAAAATAATATGACGCTTAAAAGAAATAATTACCAGAGCTTCTTCCACGCCCATTTTCTTTTCTTCTCCTCTGAATTGCAGGTCAAATTATCGGAAGAGCAAAAAAAGTAGCATTCTAATATAACAGAAAATCTATTAATGGTGGCCTAAAAGGGAAAACAGCATTTTTGCCCTGGCATTTTTTTTCTCTCAATGAAATCTTCCATTGGCGTTGATAACTCTGGCATTTTACTAATCTCTAAACTTTTTGTATATTTTGTTATGGGAGATATTCCTAAGCAAATACAGTTCACAAAGAAAAATGATCTTATTTGTTTTTCGGTATTTGTGTTAGGTTACATGAGTTTCAGATTCAGAGATTAGGCAAAACGATGTTTTAATGGTGGCCATATTTTTTTATTTATGCAATGCCAATTATACATTATCAATTCCACAACCTAGATTTTCAACCATTTTTAGTACATGTATGTTGATATAAAGGAAGCTTTTCTCAAGTAAATGCATATAATGTGGAAAATCATCTAGTTTGTTTTAGATAATTTTATTGGGCCTGTCTATAGTCTCAGATAACGAAAACATCAGGCAAAACGATGTTTGAATGCTGGCTATTTTAAATCTATGCAAACAGACCATTTTCGTAAGGTATTGAAAATGTAATGCACATGTTAAGTGCCTCCTTAAAAATTATTTTAGTCACCTGTTACGACTATTGTACATGTATTTCAATAGTCCTATCGAGCAAAAACTTTAATTGGGGGGGGGGGGGGGGGCTTTTGGACCTCCCAAATTAAATTCAAACGTGGTTTATTTCTAATTCCATTCCAGTGATTTACAAATGTTACTGAAATGACATGATTTTTCGGGTATTTTTCTCTCTTGTTTGCCCATTATGCCAGAGGCGGTTGGGGGGAGGCACTGTTCCACCCACTTATGGGGCTTTCACATATACACTCCGGGGCCCGTACGGCGAGTAAAAACAGACATTTTGGGAATTTTCGGCCGGTGTCCGGCCGGCTGCCGACAAGTTCCTACGGGCGCCGGGACAGTTTTCTAAGCCGTACGGGCCCCGTGGTGCTGAGTTGGCTGCTCCCAATTCTCCCGGCGTTTTGAACTGACCGTTAGCCCGTAGGAAACCCGTAAAGGGCCCGTCAGGCACCTTACGGGTCCCGTGCGGGCTCCGGAGTCCGGACAGTGCCCGGACGGGCCCCTTACGAATTTTTCTTCAATTTTAATAAAAAATATTTACGGGCGCCTTGCGGTGCTCAAGGGTTCCGTACGTGTACCCTACGGCGCCCTCACGGGCCCCTCAAGAGCCCCGGGTGATATGCACAACAACAGGCGTCTGCCGTCCGGGGGCCATTTAAAATGAATATTGCCCGTGCGGGTCCCTCACGGCGGCATCTCGAAATGTACAACGCAGATTTAAATACAGGAGGTACGGATACCAGAGGACACATACAGAGTGAGTCAGAAAAAATGTCCCACTTTTTAAAAGTTGTATTGTTTGAAGTATGAATATTTAATGATGAGTTTTATGATATATGTCTTGATAGAGTTATCCTCCCAGTACATTTAGATACCATTTTCATTTGAATTTCTGCATGCATGACTGAACATCAGACAATCTTTACAAGACTGACAGATCTCACTTGTGCCAAGTTGCTAGGTGAGGAACAAAATAATGTTTTGAACAAAGACAGCCATTTTGTTCAATTATCCCATCAGCCAGACAGACAAAAACACACAAATACACGCACCCCCCCACACACACACACACATATATATATATATATATATATATATACGAACATGCACAGGCACACGTCCACAAATAAGCATTCCATTCCCGACAAGGCCTACCAAAACTGTTACTTTTTGTCGGGAATTCTTCTTATCGTACGAAAAGTTGAGTGGCCGCTGTCCTCTTGGTGCGTATTGGCGGATGTTGTGCTAGATGATGATGATGGTGATGATGATGATGGTGATGAAGATTAAGATGATGACAATGATGACATGATCGTGGTAGTGAATGTGTTTACAAGGGAAAGAATTTTACTTTAGGGTTATGCCACTTAGACATTCAGCGATCTTGATAAAAATCAATGCTCAATCAGAAAAGGGGCAATTATGAAATAATTGTCACCGTGTGTGTTGTGTGTGTCGTGTGTGTGCGTGTTGGTGTGTGCACGTGTCTGACTGTCTTTGTCCAATGCATTGTTTTATTCCTCACCAAGTAACTTGGCGCAAGTGAGATCTGGCAGTGTCTGATATTCAGTGATGCATGCAGGGATTCAAATGAAAATGGTACCTAAATGTACTGGGAGGATAACTCTATCAAGATATATCATGAAACCCATGATTAAATATTCATACTTCAGACAATACAACTTTTAAAAAGTGGGACATTTCTTCTGACTCACTCTGTAGTTCAGTGCACCGCACGGCACCCGGCCTGGCGCCTTGAGGACCCCGGCCGGGCCCCGGCAGGGCACCTTCCCGAGCCATCGGTACACCTGCTCATCGGACGGAGCCCGTAAGGTTACCGGTCGGCACCCTGCCGGCACCCTTACGGGCGCCTTGCATTTCACTCGACCAATTTTCTCCGGGCACCTCCCGGGCGCCGCATAATATGTGACCACACATGCCGTAGAAATGAAAATCGGACGGTTCCCGTACGGTCTCTAAATCTACGGCAAGCCGCCGGGTAGGGAAAATCGTACGGGGCCCGGTTTATATGTGACCTAGGCATTATTCAGGTAGCCTACACGCAAACAAAACTTTTTACATAGGGCAAGTGCCCCCTTTTCTTTTTTTAATAACTGTCCTTTTCCTCTCTTTTCATCTCTGGAGAGTAGGCCTACATCTTTTCAGGTGCGAGAACCCCCTTCACTTTTTCTTAAATGCAACTTTTCACCTCTGATAAGTGCCCCTTTTCCTTTCTAATAAGTACCATATTTCCTTCGGATAAGTGCCCTTTTCCTTTTTTATATGAGCCCCTCCCCCTTTTTAAAATGCCCTTTTAACATCTGATGAATGCCCCTATCAAAATCTGGTAGGTGCCGTATCCTCCAAAATCCCCATTTCCATTCTCACCTCTTTTCATTTCTGTTGAGTGTCCCTTTTCGGTTGCTAGAAGTGGTATTTTCACCTCTGAAGGCTCTGATAATTGCTTCTTCGTCTTTTTTTTTACCTTTGACACGAGCACCTTTTCTTTTTCTAATAACTTTTCTTTTCCCTTTTGATAATTAAGTGCCTACTTTTCCTTCCTCCAAAACTTGCACCCTAAGTCAAGGCGACTTAGAGCCCCTTAATTTTCTTTATTTTTTTTCCTAGAGCTCGCTCGCTCTCGTTTATAGATATAATAATTATGTTACTTATAAAATAACTTTTCATTCTTTCTTCATTATATTAACATTTTTGCTCGCTCGCTCGCTTCGCTAGCACGAAATTAATATTCAGACCATCACACCTAACTACAAAGCATGTTGCTTAATTAAGCAGTATCTTGTAGGCCTACCACGTAAAGAAAGCAACAAATATTGATATCATCCCCGGTAGCGTAATCACAATCATGACGATGTAGGGGTATATACCAATGTCGAAAAATGGTGTAGGTTTTGTTGATGTTTCCCTTTGTAGGTGCCTCCTTTTTTTTTCTCCAGAAAATGCCCTTTTTGTTGGTGCCCCTCTCTAGTTTGGAAGACGCTTCGTCGCCCCTGCATATATGCTACTTTTATGTATTTATATATTTATTTTGGTTTAAAAAGACATATAAATATACATGATTCAAAGGTCCAAAGACCAAAACTGATCATGTTTACAAGAAATACAATTAACTTATAGATACAGTAAAATGAGCCAAACAGACAGGTATAACAAGTACAAGATGGCAATAAAGATGAGTGAGTCCTAAATATACAAATATAAGCTTGGCAAAGAGCGGCAACTTGCATGAAATAATGTAATCTTAAATGAAAATATACATTTTTTTCGTTGCATTAGGATTTTTTCCGCTTCACATTACCCACCCGGCTTATAAAATGAATTCATGGCCAAAGTTTGTCATCCAATTGTTAAAGCTACTTTAATGAGGTATGCTAATAATAATGGGTTATTGTAAAGAGTTCATGGCTGTTACTAGGTGTTCGACTTGTCCGTCCTGGCACTCCATCATTTGAAAGAATTAACTCCTGTATGGCTTGTATTGAAATTTGAGAAAAATAAAAGCCTAAATATTTTTGGAAAGTGATCAACAGTAAGTATTGAAAAGTAAGCATTTTATGAAGTACGGGCATGCGCGTACGCAGGGTGTGGGGGTGTTTTGAGGGTTAACACACCCCTTGGTCTTAACAAAAAAAAAAACGAATTAAGGAGGGAAAAGAAAGAGAGAGAGAGAGAGAGAGAAAAAAAAGAGACATTCCCGGAATTCAGTCTAAACGAATTAAGATGCAAACAAAGTATTAGCACTGATTGGATAAGAAGTTCAAAAGAATACCTAAATAAACCAATTAGCGTGGTTATTAGTTTTAAATCAAAGAAATTAAAAAAAGTAATTTCATGACTGTGCGCAATAAAAGCTTATTCCGCGTTTGCACGTACGGATGTGGGCCCAAAGACCTATAGAGTACCGAAGCTGTGACATCACAATCTATTTTTAGAATTTCTGTCTTCGTTTTCCAAATAAGCATATTAAGTCCGAATGTCCAAAACCAATTGAGTATGTTAAGTATTGGCTGAGATATGACTATCTGAATAAATATATGTCCTTTGGGAACTCGGTCTTATAGTGCTATGGTTCCTAATGTTATGGTTTTCGACATTCGGACATTATTATTGATGCTCTTTCGGAAAGTGCAGATTTTTTTTTAGATATTCTAAAAATAGATTTGTTATGACGCCACACTTCACCACTCTCCGTCTCTGCTTGGGCGGAATTAATTTACTTGCCTTAATTGGTGGTGGGGGCGTAGGGATGTCGAGTTCTTGGAAGGGTTAGGAAATTGTCCAATTTATCTTTCAACCTTTTTGTAATTACACAAAGATTAATGAACATTAATTTTTGGAAAATTTTGATTTATTTCTGTGTTTTCTCAACAAAAAAAACAAAACAGGGTGTAAATGATAGTGGGTCCCCATAAAAAAACATATTATGTGGCCAGAAACATGATTGTGTGCAGTTTCAGGTTTTAGGGGTATCTTGAATATTGTGTAATTTCACACGCGTGCACACACACACACACGCGCGCACACAAATAAACACACACACATAAACATACGCACACACACACACATGCAAACACACAAACAAACAGACATTCATACAGAAGCACAGACAATAGACATACATACACAGAAAAACACACATGTGCAAACATACATCGCACATACAGAGGCAGACAACCAATATTGCAGACAACATATTAAGACAACATATTAAGAGCTTTAAAAAAAACATTCAAACAACATTTACATTGATTGTTCTTCATTTTGTATTCGTTTCAATTCTTGTTTCTTGCTTCTTTTTTGTTTGGTTCCATTTCTGTTTCAAATTAACAACAATGATATCAACAACATTAATAAAAATAATAATCATAATTGGATCAATAAGGGAACTCAGTTCACACCGTTCCAGATTGCTACTTGAAGCAGGATAAACTCTATTGTATTCAAATCTGCAGAAAAAATATGAATCAAAAGACTCATAAATAAATGTATGTTTTATGCTATTAATGAATTAATATAACTCTCTAATACATGTATAAGAGTGTTTCTCTTTCTTTTCTCACACTATAAATTATCCATTTAAGATAACAATCTCCAACCCCTTTCAGAAGCCCGTGTTTCAACTGAATTCAACTAAACTCTCTTAAACTAATAAACTATCATTTTGTTTGTATCTGAACATTCTATCATGCCAAATGAGATAATAAATTCAGTTTATGTCTAACAAAATAATGTTATCTCATAATCAATTAATCTCCGAAGATTCAATCTAATTCAATCTATCATACGCAAAATACATGTTCAAAACAAGGCTTGGAATATCAATTTTGCTTTATAACACAAGGCCCAAGTAAACCAAATGTAATTACAGATTATGAAATACAAAACAACCAAAGTGCCTCTGCCAATAAAGCACCAAACTAATTTACCGTTTTTTCCCTCACTAGATTTTGAACCAACAACGAAATGACTAATATAATCATTTCTTTCATTTCTATGACCAAATCTTCAAACTCTAAAATTCACTTGCCCTCATTGGTTCTAACATGTAACAATTTCAAGCCTTGCCCATCGTACTTGTCGATGACACAATTTAATATACTACAATTCATCATACTTTATCTTTAATATTTCTTTAAGAATCAATATGCAAGCATATCTATGTATACCAAGCTCTGAATTGTTAAATGCATGAACTGGTTTCTTTCAATGTATTGTAACCAAAATAGATATTTTAATAACATCTCTTTAACTTTCCTTATGTCCCTCTCAAATACGGTCAAATCAAATACATACACGTTGCCGGTGACGTACCGCATTGTGTACAAAATCTTAGTTTTAACTTATAAATGCATTCATGAATTGGCACCAATTTATCTGCAAGAATTAATCGAGGAATACAAACCCTCACGCAGTTTACGGTCATCTTCACAATTACACCTTGTATCTACTTCTGTGTCAACTCTTTCTTATGGTAATCGCTCCTTTTGCAAAGCTTCTGCTGAACTTTGGAACAGATTACCTTTAAATGTAAAAAACTGTCAAACTGTTAACCTATTCAAAACTAGTCTCAAGACACATTTATTCAAAATAGCGTTCAATGATTAATTAACTCTGTTCACTTTGACGTGTATTCCATATGTATTGTAATTTGTATGTCTATTTGCACTTTTAGTTTTGTATAAGATGCAATTGTATATCAGTCTATTTTATGTGTATAGCGCTTAGAGACTTCGGTGGTCAGCGCTTTATAAGTAACGTTATTATTATTATTATTATTAGTAGTAGTAGTAGTAGTAGTATTATTATTATTATTATTATTTACGTATGTAATACAGTCAGAGACCTGCACATGTACTTAAAAATGTCAATGTCAATACCAGCTTATTCTTTATGATTGAGCTATGACAATTATACATTTCTCATACTTCTATCACACGAAAATTAAATTACTTAATTAAGTTTTTGATCAATATACGTATCGGACAATATACAAAGTTAACACAAAGAAAATTACGTCTCAGGATCTTGGATATACCAGCACTTCGCATGAAAAATTAGCAATGCTTTGATTACGACACATCAATTAGATACAAATCGAGCGTAACTATTCTTTTTAAACTCACATCCTTTTACTACAGTCTACGTATAATTTATTTATAAGGGAATAATTTTCAATGCTTTTCTTCAAACATTGATAGCATATAAATTATTGACTTTCATGACATGATCAATTCAATAATGTACGTTTTTAGGAACTTATACATTAACATGTACAGCGTTATGAATTAGATATGATCAAGAATTTACACCTTGAAATCCCAAAGTATAGGATGGGAACTAAACCACCATCGGTTAGCACCAGACTGATAAATTGAATGATACGGATACTTGTTTAGTCATACATAGATTGTTCTAAACGGCAAAGGGTTAGAGGCTTAGAGCATTTACTCAGATTTTTAAGTCAGTTTTTAAAAAAGTGTTTTAAGCTTGTTTCTATGTTTTCCTTCATGTGTCGACATTATGATCAGTCTGGTGCTAACAGATGGCTTTATACAGTATGAAAACAAATAATCACCAATTAGTATATCGGATATTGACACATGAAGTAAAAAGATCTAAACACGCTATTATAAACTGAAACAATAATTCTGAGAACGTGCTCTTACCCTTTCACGTTTATTACAATCTATGTACATTTCTGACAAAACAATTATTTGTGAAAATAAGTATTCGATGATCATTTGTTTTCACACTGTATAAAACCTTGATATTCAATTAGGTATATCATTGCTCATCGGGTGTGTCGAATATGCACATAGAACTATGCACATAGAACTCATAAACGAAAATGAGACCATGAAAATTATGATGTATAAATTCATCACCGGTTTGTAAATTTGATTGATTGATTTTTGATTGATTTATTTACCAACAGCAATACATTCCATACAGTTTATACAATAATTACATATACAGGAAGAGAAACAATTGGTTGGTAAAAGGGGCCAGATAATAGCACATGTGCTAGTCAAGCCTAACCCCTTAATAAATTGGTAATTAGAAATAGACAACGACTTGTATCACTACCTACAGCTTAAACGATCGAATGAAAGGTACAGAAATACCTATTGAATTGTGCGAACATATCGATGACGTACGTATTAAGTAAGCTGAACATGATTTCCATGGGACATACAATAGGGTTTTGAAATTGCCTTTGAGTTGAAATTTCTAAAATAGTTGCGGTAGTGTTATTTATAGAATGGAATCTGTGTTTCCTTGTTGTTGCTCAGTAATGCTCACGCTGTACATATTTACATTTATTTGCTAGATATTGCTGCATGGAAATCTACCGCAACTGTAATTAGATTTGTATAGATAAATTACATCATGAAATTATGAATTATGGATACGGAATATAATAAGACTAAGACTATAATAAGATATTTGCAAGACTCATGTCATGTGCAACAGCATTTTCAATAGTATCATTTTATAACTCCATATGCGCAATCCCTCCCAGTCCAATTCGTTAACCTCCACCAGGAGAGTTGAGCTATATCATTTTCAGATTCAGAGAGTTTGGGAATATTTTTCTATTTGCAGCTGTCTCATGAAGATCGACCTGAAATGTTTGACCATTTGGATCTCTTTATAATCAAAGCAGTCTTTACCCAAAATTACTCATGATCTATAATTGTAGTGATAAAAGATAAATATCATTGTTGCCGAATTGAAGAACAATATGCAATCAATTTAGCCCTTCAAAAAAATCCTGTCCCGAAAAGGTTAAGAGAGTGATATTTTCCACAAATACTGATGATCTGATCACCTCCCGACAATCTACCATTTGAATCAAGTTTACTTGGAGACGAATATCTTTTCCTGAATGATATATTTTGCAAGATACGCCTTCCAGGGTTTAGATGTTGTTCAGACTGTAGACGCATATGAATATCAGCATAATACACCTGATAATCTTGATTATTTAGAATAGCCTCGTAAGCATCAACTCTGTTCTTCCTGAGGACCCTGTGATTATATTTCCCCCAGATACAAATGCTAGGTACCCACTTACAACTGGGTAGAGTATGGCAACCGTGGATTAATGTGATTGATGTGAACCTCCCAGGCCCTTGGATTGTACCACTATACCATGACAAACTGTACATGAGTTCAGTCATGCAGTGCAGAAGGCACCTTCATATCAGTTTTAGTCCCAGGTATATTCATGCAATGAATTGTCACCAATACTTGAAGGAAACACTATTAAAGTGATAATAGGCCTGCCTACTCGATATCCCTTGCTGCCATATTGAGTAGCTTCTCTGAAGAAACTATAGGGCAAAACTCAAGGAGTTCTCTAGCTGTCCGTTATTACAATGTCCAATTGATGTGAAATTTAGCAGATTCCGGCGTCTATTCTGACTTTCTCTGCAAGATCCGTCATGCTACAGCTACTCAAGGCCACTCAAAGCTTCTCCACCTTACTCTTATCGGTACATGACGATCGTTGCCTCCATAGTTGTAGCATAGCAAGGATGCGATACACTGCTGTTAGGTTGTCCTCTGTGATGTGGTCAATATCTGCTGGGTTTAATTCTAGTCTGATTCCAAGCAGACGCCAATCTGATCCTATCAGCTCTGCAAGATGACTGAAGTAAAGGGGGCACAGTACCTCACTTTCCTTGCAAGCTGTAAGATAAGGATACACAATTGTGGTGAACTGTGCAGTTTAAAATAATCTGCTCAGATCATATCTGCTGTACAAGACCACTATAGTCAGTGGCGGTTCCAGGGGGGGGGGGGGTCCCGGGGGGCCCTTTTTTGGGGTTGGGCCCCCCCTGGCGCTCAAGGGGGGGGGGGGGGTGTGCAAATAACAAAAAAATTGAGGACCAAAAAAAAAAAAAAAAAATGCTCACTACCCCCCCCCCCCCCCCCCCCCCCCCCCCCACTGAGCGACTTTTCGGCCGGCGCGATTTTCAAATTTTCAGGAGCAAAAAAAAAAAAGTTGGGCCCCCTCCCCTAAGAAATCCTGGATCCGCGCCTGACTATAGTAATGGTGGCGCAGTATATTGCTTTCCTTATATGCTGTAAGAGAAGGATAATATATGAATCAATTGTGACCCATGGAGTATAATATACTAACATTAGTTGATTTATACAAAATAAAGAAATGCTTGTGTGCTCAGCAAAAGGATCCAGACACCAATGCGGAACAAATGTTTCATTAGAGTTTTTTTGTTGAAATATACAATACACATATTAAGTGATACCCTATTACAGTCAAAAATCTAGATGATATTTAAATCATGAATTACGGTACAGATGTACTTTCAAAGAAAGATCAAAAGTTAAGAATGTATAACTTCTACACATGCATTTCCTGGCCGTGCATCCCTTTGCATTTTTCCACCACATTTTGTTTTTCTTCATTCAAGTGGACCACTATAAGGGAGAGATTCGAGACACGATGATGACACCCTGGCACCCTCATTATAGAAGGCTCTTCCTCTCCAGCTCCAAGATACATCCTCCATCAATAATTTAAAGCAGTCGTTGAAGTCTAAACTGAACTTGCCATCGACATCATGTTATTAGTTATTAAGATAATAATTTATCAAGTTTCTCCTTTAACCTTACTTTTGTTTTACCTTAGACTTATGAGATATACATGTGTCATTACACTTCTGGTTGGTAACAGTTATTTTGCCTTTCTTTGTCCAAGAATATTTATAAAGAAAGTCGGCATCATAGGCGTAAGTATTCATAATTGAATAATATTTGCCCTACAAACTAAAACAGCATCAACAACAACTGCCCCTAAAAATATGATGGCCCTTTCTTTTGCTTGCCAGATTTTTTTGGGAGTAGACTGCTCCTTTTTAAAAAGAAAATCTGGATCCACCCCGGGATTATACAATTTAAAAAAAAAATGTTCATTCTTAAAATGTAATTGTATCAAATTTGTATTATACCATTTTTAATAATCTGGTTCCTGTTTCATACAAATTGTCATCAATATCAAGTAACATGAATTGTAAGAGCTACTGGAATCGTGGCATTATTATATCTCCCTGCATGATCACTGCCAGGTGGTTATCCCATCAAATAAACTCTCAATTAACAAAAGAAAAAGAGGATCATGGGGGACCAATGGTCATTGATTAGGCATTGTTAACTATATAGAGGGCACACATAGCTATAGTGCAATGGGGCTTTAATGTTACAAGTTTTGTGAAACAGGGCTCTGGTTCACACATAAGAGTGACAATTAATTCCTTGCTTTCCATTTTTATTCTGCAACTCAACTCGCTGCTAAACACTAGGAGTAATTGAACACAAGTATGGTGTCTCTGGAAGAACAACACAAGTTCAAGTTCAAGTTTTAATGTTCCACATTTTACAGAAAATATTAACATATTTATAAAATTAAAAAAAATATACATTACAATTGTAGTATAAATGAGCACATGTCAATGATTCTCAAATTCATATAATAGATACAGTAGACTGTGGGGAACTTATAAAAACACAACACCATTTTGTCTGCAGAGTATTATACATTCATTGACAGTGTGTATCTAATCCCACTCCTGACACCTAATAGAATAACAGTAAGCCCTCTCTTGATTGAAACAAGACATGATGTTCCAAAGTAACACATATGGAATGGTAAGATACTTGTGAGCTTATTGAATAGACACTCCACATTCAAACTAAGAAATTGAAATCCTACTCTTTACAACATGATTATAGACAAAAATTAAGAGAATGGGAGAATGAAGTGACTGCATAATTACGGTTCACTGGACTCTTGTTCCCTGACTCCACTCCTTCCTCACTCATACCTGCATCAAAATATATGAATAAATAAATTCAAATTGAAAAGAGAAGAGATCTAGTTGATAAATCAGAGGGCTGTGGATCACAAGGTATTGAGTTCAAATCCCTGCCACAGCAATGTTATTCACTGGCAATATATAAATCTATATTTTAGGGTTTTTGGGTTTGGACTTTCTTTACAAAACTCTAAACATGGTTTGGAACTATCAAAAAACGATTATCTGGCTATAAACATACTAGGTATAATAACTGTAAATCTAATCTAACTCCTGACACCAAATAGAATAAAACATAATATTCTATACTATTTATATAGATTGGTAAGATATTATTGATCCTAAAGGTAATACAAAGTTTTGGTATGGGGCCATGAATTTGGTTCCAATGAACATGTTGGAAGCATACGTGATTTTACATTATTCAATGATCGTTGTCGAGGTTGAAATCAAGTCTAAAGTGATGAAATTGTGAATAATAAACTTTTTATGTTGTATAACTTCCTCTCATGACCGATATTACTTTAGCCTTAAAACAGTGTTTCTTGACTACAATCGACCGATTTGCAATTCGCTTTTGAAAATCATATATAAACACATGCATATTCTGAGATTTTCGTGGTCGCAACTACCATGGACTGGCTTTTGGCGGTATTTGAAATATTTGAAATTTACCGGGAGCACCGGCATATTTTGATTATTCAATTTGCTCGAAAGCAGAAGTATTTTAGGGGCTAAATCTTCTGTTGCTTATAAAACATCCACATGGGCATCCAAATATATCAACATTTCAAATAATTACTATCCATCTAAAAAACCTTGCATTTCCTTTAATGAACAGACACTCCAGATTCAAACCAAAGAAAATTACACCATGGTTAAACTTTTCCCCTCTTCAATTGTACCTAATAAACAAAACCAAAAGGAAATAGGAAAAAAAAGAACTGCATGAGCAAAGCTAATCAAAATAAAATGACTATTGGCATGTCATGTATGAATGAAGTAAAGCATGATGCGAGTGAAATGTTCAACCAGTTCATCAACAATCTCGTCGTTTGTGGAAAATCCGTATTTGTTTGATGAAAGTGAAATGTGCAACATATCGTCATGGCATGTTGTAGAATTATCAAAACAATTTAAAACAGAATCATTCCCTTTTTACAACACCGAGAGTGCCAAGAAAACCTTTAAACACAGAAATACAATACTTGCACCAACCCTATCTTTGAACAGCACCCTAAACGTCGCTATACATGTAAAGCACCTGGGGATATTGCACGCTACCAAAAATGACTATTCTTGTTACAGTGTTACGGGAATATTGTGAAAAAGTCACTATCATATCCAGGCGCAGATTGTGACTCGGAACACAACTTGGTGCTGATGACAGTGTAGCTGAAACTAAAGAAGACAAGAGGGAGCTGTAAAGTGACGAAAATGGATAATGCAAAGATGAAACAGAATGCAATAGTGTATGCATGTGGTGTCCAATCCAGGCTGTATCCTAGAGAATTCCCAGAGGGGCCCTCGGTTGAAGAAGAATGGGAAATTCCCAAAGGTGCCTTGCATGGTAGTGCTGAAGAAAACGTTGGGTTTGGTAAGAGAAAGAAGATCCGTAAACCATGGATAACAGAGGAAATGATAGATGAGATGGATCGGAGAAGGACGCTGAAAAAGGACAACACTGCAGAAGGTAAAAGGGGTTACAAGAGGCTAAACAATGAACTAAGAAGAGCTACAGACAAAGCCCGAACTAACCGGTGGGAATAACAATGCAAGGCATGAGGGATCTGAACTGCAGGGGGAGAACAGACCTTATGTAAAATAAAGTGAAAATTGTTAGTGACGATATGAACAAAGGGAAAGGAAACAACAACACAATAGGAGTTCTGGATGTGAATGGAGAACTGTTAACCAACCAACGGAACATAGAGGATAGATGGCGCTAGTATGTAGAGGAGTTGTATGTAAAGGACAATAAACCAGTCGCTTTGCCCTTGGAAATGGAAGATTATGTCATGGCGGATGACGTTGGTCCTCTCTTACTTCCAGAAGAGGTGCATGCTGCAGTCTGTCAGTTAAAAGACAGAAATACCATTACTGCTGAAACCTGAAATGCTCAAGAATATGGGGGAAGCTGTATGGGGCAGAGACGTGGACACTCGTCAGGAAGGACATTCATCGATTGAAGGCGGTCGAAATGTGGTGCTGGTGTAAATTACTAAAGGTGTGTCTTGGAGGGACAGAGTTTCGAATGAAGAGGTGTTGCATCGAGCTAAAAAAAAAAACGGATGCCGATTCAAACGATCAGAGAGAATTCTACATTAAGTGTCTCTCCAAGTACCTCGGTCTTGAGCCAACCGTTTCAGCATTTCATATCCTTTTGCTCACGATTCTGCGATTAAATCATGTAGAAAGCCTTTACGAGGTCATCCCCTCCTCTTCTTTCCATGTAGACGACCTATCAAGCTATCATCATCATGCCGCATTATGCCGCTTGGACACATAATGCGGCATGATGATGATGGCTTGATGATGGAAAGAAGCAACGGTGAAGACCTCGTTAAGGCTTTTTAGATGATTTAATCGCAGAATGTGGAGCAAAAGGATATGAAATGCTGAAACGGTTGGCTCAAGACCGAGGCACTAGGAGATACACTTGATATAGAATTCTGTTTAGGTCACTGACAGATCACTATTGATGATGATGAACCCAAAAGCCCGCCAATCAGTTAAAATATAGTTTGTGTACAGCTAGAAGGTATAATATGAACCTAACACAATTTTACCTGGCATTCTATGCATTAATAGTTGAGGAGTATGAAGAAACTCAAGAATACCATAACCCCCACATACGAAACTAAATTTGGACTTGGGCTCCTTGCAGGCCCTATGTGAAGGTGTACAGGTGAGTCAAATACTCTACACATGAGACTTTTATCTATACCAAAGAAGCATATTAGTGGGCTCTCTTGGGGAAAATTGACACCATTTGGGTGTTTACCCAATAACAGTTGCTGGTGTACGAAGTCTTATAGACCTACCAAACTTGAACTTGATTGCAGCCGTAGAGATGTGATGTAGTCCACACTTCAGTGACTTTCCCTTGAAGCAGTCTTTAAGCGGTTTCTTCTCACTGCAGTTCGGGCTCGGGCACATGAAGCGGACATCATACTCGATCCTCCTAGCATATTGCTGCCTAAGGCTATCATGGGTTTCCGTTACAAAGTCCATCACCTGCCATAAATACACAATCAGCCCCAAGACAGATATTTTATGTTAGTATCTTATTGGCTACTTTGTATCGCAATAATTTCTCATTCTGAAATGCTTATAGACCACTAAGGACCTACTCATCAGTGTGTTTGCTGTGTGTGCGTGTGTGTGTGTGTGTGTATGTGTGTGTGCGCGCGTCATGTGTGAATATATATATTTTTTGTGTTCTATATTCTGTAGCTTAGTTTTTTTCCATCCCTTGTATAAACATTACATTCTTTGTATTCACCTTGCCATATCGATAATGTATTTTGTTGACGCAAAATTAAACCTAGGTTTAAATCTGGGAGTTAGGCGAGGCTTAGACTAGACTTAAACCTGACTTCAGAATACGGGCCCATGAGTTTAATTTGAAGAAAACAATCATTTAATACATTCTCAAGGTTATTCATAAGTCTAGAGACAATTATGTGGAGTAGGCTTTTACGACACGAATTTTCATATAAGGAAAAAACCATGGTTCGGAGACATGTCTCAGTTGTGTACTGGCAGACTAAAGCCAGCTACCAGTTACACAAAAATGATATCGTGAACGCGCTAAGTAAATGTCAGAGAACCGTTTTGCGCCTCCTTCTCTGTTTGGTAATGGAAACCACCCTGTTAAGCTACCTACCTCTTTGACAGCACTTGGAGCTGGAGGTTTATGACTATCCCCATCATGATCAGAACCAGCAACCGCTCCTCGGAATACAGTGACCTGGAATGTTCAGCATCAAAGGTAAAGGGACAAAGATTAATGCATTAATAATATAATAGTGTCTATTTGTGTACAGTTACCCTCAATTTCGTGAGGGTTTTATATTTATTGATTTTAAAAATAAATTTATTCATTCTGTGTTCATTTTACAGAGTATGCTCCTAAGCACATAAAACTGATTTGCAAGAAAGCACTCATCAAATTATACAATTGAAATATAATGTAAAACAAAACAATTATAGAATAACACATTAGTACAATTCATTACAAAACAAAACAAGAACAAAAAGATTGAAAATAGAAACAATTAATGGGCTTGTGATTACATCCTTAGTACACTTGTCAAGCTTATAATGTATCTGATTTAACCCCCCCCCCCCCCAAAAAAAAAAAAAAAAAAAAAAGAACACCAAGGGTTACATATTTTGAGGTTCCCCTAGTCAGATTAGAGCCAGACTTTGATACTAAAATAAAGGTAAATTTTTAAGTGTTACACAATGCAATTCTGTCAAAGGAATAAGAGCCCTGGAGAGCTCTTGGTTCTCTACGTATCGACAGTACGATCTGATCGTCTTCAGGAGATTGACTATAACATTGCCTCGCGCAGGCTATTTATTGCCTATGAAGGGATCCAATGTGCGGCGTCATAAACTTGACCCTACAATTCAGTATTTCCACTATGAAAAAAGTGGGTATCGCTGACACTTGACTCAGACCTTGATAGTTGTTTCATGACGTGGTAACATCTCTATTAAGGCATGATGCTCTTCATCAACCATTAGACTGATGTGACGATGGTAAAGATTGACTGGTTCTCCATTTCTATCACCTATCCATCGGACTGCTCTCACCATCAACCGATGAAACAGCCCATCTGTGGAAAATGACAAACAAGAGAGATGAGCAACAGGTTATGGATGGTGACGTTTTGAAAGCCAGCTCCAAACATATATTAGCTGCAATGATAGTTAAAGACAGGAATATATTTCTGGAAAACAAAACAAAACATAAGTTTCTAACTAGATGTATTAAACTCCGACTATCAACAAAGTCATAACTATGCCTAGTAGTTTGTACACCTGGCAGCTCTTACACGCCCTTTGGCAGGACGTTAATCTACATCTGCCATTGTCCACCCAGGTGTTAAATGGGTATCGGTAGGGATTTTTTTTTTATTTGCTGAGAGCAACCTAGAATCAGTAGCCCAGCAGGTCTGGTGTAATATTGGAGCACATTAAGCACCTAACGGGGTGGATATGTGCACTATGAAATTATCCAATATTGATGTTATCATTATCACTAAAGCAAATAACAAGAATATTGTAGGCTTATCTGATGCAAAAATCTCTAATAGTATGTAGCTGACCAGCTTTCTACTCAATGTTGAAGCCAATCCTAAAATTTTGAAATCCATATGTAAGATGGACATAGTAAACTTCTTCGCGAAAACCAAAAAAAACGTCAGTCAAACTTGTCTATCAAGGCCACTTAAGGAAAATAGAGCAATCTACTTGCAACATAGTCTCTTTGGAGCTAAAAGGGTATTAACTCTATGAATCATTGAAGGTATTAACACCTTTTTGGCTTTAAAAACATATATTGAAATCATCCTTACCAGTTAAGAAGCCCCTGAAGTCCACATAAAAGTCTGTAGATAATTTAATCTGATCAAAATCTTTTTGGGGGAAATGTGACGTCAGCCTGGAAGGAACGTAATACCGCTTCTTTCCAACCTTCTCTGTTTCATTCATTACCTAAAATATAAAAACATACACAAAAAGAAAAATCCGAGAAAGGTTAGCAAGAGCCAAAGTAATTCATATTTCATTGATCATTTCGTTTCACACATTCCATTCCTGTCGTTAAATTGTGGTACGTTTCACAACAACATCGACATATTTAGCAATTTGGATTTCAAATTTGAGAAATATATATTTTGGTTCCATCTGTAAAAGCTTCCAAACCTTTAGTTGATCCCTATATTTCACAGCACAAAATATTTATTTTTAAAGGAACGTGTATGCAAATATAAAACAAATTATGGTGTTTAAAATGAAGCACGTTTAAAATGTTGACATTATTTACCCATTTTCCACCCTGGGTCAATATTTGGAACATATATAATTGTATACGTGCCTATTTGCTACTTTATTGTTTGTGTATTTCTAGTCACATTATTCTGAGATTAGAGTGAAACACTAATGCCTAGGTCACATTTGCTCTATGGCTAGGATACGGCGGCTGTACGCTCCCGGAATCGACAGATACTTGGGTGGCCTGAGGGTCACCCTGGTGCGTATACCTATCTTTACATGCCGTACGGGTCACCGTGAGATTATAACGCGGAGTTATAACTGTTTTCATTTCTAGGTTCGCCGTAGCGATTAGACACGCCGTAGCCATGCCGTAGAGCGGTTCGACGGCGACCGTACGTCGGTCGTACGGTAGCCTTGCGTTTTTATATATACTCCCGGGGTGAAGCGGTAGCATCAGTCTGGTCGCAGAGTCACATTGTGGTCCCCCTTCGGCTGCATTACCGGCACTTTGCGGCTACCTTGCGTCTGCCTCAGTATTTGTCAAAAGCTACAGCCGCCGCAGGGACGCCCCAAGGCGACCGTGCGTCATCACTTCAAAGGCCGTACGGCAGTCGCAGATTTTCTGTCTTCACCAATTCAATTCAATTCTCCACCGATACGCCGTGCGGCTACCCTAACATATGTGACCGCTACCGTATGTGACCTTGGGAATGCTGCGGCGGTCCTATAGATGCTATTGGCCGTAGATATTTTAAACCGCACAGCCGCCGCGGCAAACGTGACCTAGGTATAAGATTAACGTGAAACAAAATTTTTCGCTCCTGCGATAATTGCTGTTGTTGTAATTTTCTACCCTAACCGAATTCCTAACTTCAGCAATGGACCAAAACCCTTTACCGAAAGTCCAATTGCAACCATAAACCAACCCTATGCTTTTGATAAGATAAAACTCGGGGCATTGCTGCGGGAGCACCAATTAGCGGGAGATTCACCTCAGTATCTACTCCATCTTGTTGCTCTTGCTGGAGTCGCTCTACAGGTTTCTCACAGATGAGATCAAATTTGACCATAAGCTGGACTAAGGCCTCCTTCTGCTCCAAAAAGCCTTGCCACATATGCTTAATCAGCCTATCCTCTAAGATACCTTCATCCTCAAGGGTGGTCCAGGCATCACTCACGATCCCCTCCTGTAATTAAACACAATGTCAATTTAATGGCAGTTGGAATATCTAGACTCAGGAGCATAGCTTGTTAATCCTTATTACATGGTAAAGTAAGCTTTGTTACATCAATATCATAAAACAAATATGTCCTTTCATTTGTATCATTACTCTATAACTATTTCTCAAGAGACCTCTTTAAAGCCTTCTTCACATAGGTCACAGTGCCACAGTTTGCCGAAAGATTTTCAAAGTGTTCTGTGCTTTAAATTTTCTATCTTTGAAAACATAGATACATTGTGTCTGAATCCGACGACGGGGGAAATGATACACATGTAAAGCTAATAAATACATTTGTGATGTATTAAGCTCTACATAAACCCATAATATTGTCTTTAATGGAGAAGGTTTCCCACACTTTCAGCAGAACCCAGGATAATAATGATAATAATATTTATTTGTAAAGCGCAATAACTATTTGGATATATTATACTGCGCTGCAAGAGCTCGTAAATGCTGTGCTATACATATTATATGAACAAGTGAGTTTTCAGTTTTTATTTAAAATGATCTAGTGACGGGGCATTCCTTATTTCTAGTGGTAATTTATTGCATAAAAAGTGACAGTGCAAAAAAATGACAAGTCCCCGAGGGTTACTTTGGTTTGTTATGGGGTATGGTAGTGATCTGCTTGAAGACATCAATTAGCTACATCTCCTACGGTGTCTCGTAGGACAGTTTTAAATGCCCACTTCCCATTTAATTCGTAATAAAAAGAACCCTGCTGTAGCTTAGTGCAGCAATAATGAATGAGGTTTATTACCTTCTTTGCAGGATCCGGGATGGTAATGACCTGCTTGAAGACATCGATTAGCCACTGAGGCTTCAGGATCACCATGTCTCGTAGGAGAGACTGCTGGTCTTCAATGCCTCCGTAGAAGACTATGTAACCCAGGTCGTGGTAGAAGGTCAGCATCGTCAGAAGTTCTTGCTCCGATTTTATTCCAACAGGCTGTGTCAGTTCCTTGATCTGGAGAATTAAAAAAGTGGCTTCAAAATCATCATACATTTTGGGAAAACATCTGAAATAGTATTTATGAAATGAAAAAATGTCATATCAGTAACAATACATTTAATTTACACAAGGCATATACAGAATATAAATATATATGAAGTATTGTTCTTACAGAAAGCAACATGGACCCTGAATTTTATGCCAAGATTTTGAAAGGCCCCTACTATTATTAAGACATGCATACCAAGGAGTATAAACAAAATATCTGTAGTTCATAATTGAAAACCATTTTTCTATACTAATTTATGTTTAGATTGGATTATTATGTACTTGTTTTTCAAGCAAACATAAGATAAGTCCTCAGTTCATTTCTTCATAGCTACTTTCAACTCTCCTTGTATTATTGAGATATGTAATGTTAGGTGATTTAATGCATTAAATCACATAACATTACATATTTCTAATATACAACTTTGAGCTCAAATATAAACTACAGATATGTGTATGTCTCTCTCTATATTATCACCATCACAATCTTTATCATCATCATTTCTCTCACTCTCCCTTTCTCTCTCTCTCTCTTTCTATCACATCATTCGTACCCCCTTTTCCTCCTGCTCCTCCTCCTCCTCTTTTCTCTCGCTCCCTTTAGGTATGTGGTTCTCTGCCTTTTCCTCATTCAGAACCGAAAAAAATATTTGAAAATGGACAGAATGATGGTTGCAATCTAACCTGATCTAATGACAAGTAATTGATTGTATCTGTAGCTAGAAGTTTCTCAAATAAGAGCCATCGGATTGGAATCTCATCTCTCATGTAAGACTCTTTCATCGCTACTTCCTCTATACGTCTCTTCAACGCAATCATCTATACATGGAAGTAAGTAGACAGTTTATTTATTAAGCTAGGGTAATCATTTCCAAAGCTCTTTGAAAGCGCATAGAAACTTTATATCATGATGTGTTATGCGCTATACATGAAAAGACTATTATTATTTATTCATTAAATAGTTACTAAAAATACTGAAAATAGCGGCCCGAGACCTGATTTACATTCTGTTAACAATAAAACCAAATACATACCAATGTTAAAACAATTATTAAATGAAATTCATGACAATACATTCAAAGAAAACAATTGATGACATATGATATTATTCAAAAACTAATATTTCAACTATATTCCAAAAGTTAACACCTACAGTTGTGATATCGTATTTTTCGTGTAATATTTCAACTAATAATGAGAGAAATATTGGGGGAAAAGAAACACCAGTATAATATTTTGACAGGTTTGGAAGTAGGTATAAGGACGAAGCATGACTCAAAGCCTAAAGCCAAGTTACAATTGAAACATCTGTTATTCTGTATAGATTTCAAAAATGGTGATGAGAGAATTCTGTTTAAAGAAAATCAGGAGAAAAAGATTAAAGTATACAGTATAGAGATTCGTTATAACAAATTAAAAAAAGAGAAAATATTCTTCTCTTTCACAAGGCATGCAAACGTATTTGTGCACTTAAACTATTACCACAGACAATAATTCATTATGCATTGAGTTTGTGTCAAATTTACTAAGACAAATAAATCTAAATCAATGCCACTTGATTTTAGGTAGTAAATATCTATATTTGATTTTCGTCAAGCACAGTGGATGGAAATAAATGTCAGTATAACCACATATGTCCATTTTAGTCAAAGTATAATAGAATAAAGGAAAATATTATTTTTTCTGAATAAATACTAGCGAAACAGCATGAAATTGTGTTTTTTGGATTTGTTATAAAAACATAATGATTATACAAGTGAGGAATTATTTTAGGATTACTATAAAAAAAACATTAATACTTTATGTCAAAAGGAATAAACGTGACGTCTTAAAGTAAGCTGTTTTCATTATGTCTGTAAAAATTAATATATCATTAAATGGGTATTTCAGCTCTTTGTGTTTGAAAACGCATCTTAATTTATACATCATTACAAATTGGGACAATATTTGATATACAAAAAAGAGATAATCTCCTTCATTGCTGCTTCGAGAGTGATATTAGTATGTCACCTACACTATTCAGTAATGTCAACGCATGATCGTTTTATATTTGTGTCTTCCTTTATGGCAAGCCAATTAGTATGCACATCAGTAACAATTTGCAATCCAACAACGAAGTTGGAGAGCTTATAAAGGGGCTTTTAGGGGAACAATTGCAATGATTTGGGCATGTGACAAGATAGAAGAATAGCTTGGCAAAAAGCATCTTGCAAGTAGAAACTAATGGAAAGATCAACAGAATGACAGACATGGAAAGACATGGATTGATGATAAAGACGAGCAATTGGTGGAAAAGGTCTTGAACAACTAACTGGAATGGCTGAATGAAAGCAAATTGTAATGGAGAACCTGAAGCTAAGAAATCCATCACATTTCACCCAAGCTAAGATACAAATGGTAGATTGTATTTTGTACCAGGAAAAGTGGACTGTATTAGCTTCACTTTCTGAAGTGATATATAAATGTTGAAGTGGTCCAGACATGTGGAGCGATTTGTGCAGCACTTTGTTACTGCAAGGAAAAGCCACTTCACTTTTTGGATTGGATGTTACTGGATTGGATAGATAATCAGTAATACTCTTATGCTTCAGGGCTACTATAAATGGTGAAAGTTGATGAATGTTTGTAATGTACCTCTTCATCGTCGTCCTCTGAGCTGTTTTCAATGGCATAATACTTGGGGACCACATGGCATTCAAACGGCTTCTTCTTGATAGATTTACGGATCTTCTCAAAGGCAGAGCGAATCTCGAAGACAAAAAGAGTGAAATGAACCTAAAATACACATCTCAATCATAATGTTAAACATGTATTGCTACGTTTACACTATGTTCCCGGCGGCCACGGCAACCACGTTTCAGGCCACCGTGGACGAAACGGGATGAACACGAGACAACGCGGGGGACCGTATGGGCAAACGTGACTGGCCGTGATTGCCGTGGATACCGGGCCAGATATTTAAACTGTCAAAAAAATTGCCACGGCAGTTACGGTGCAATGAGAACCCTAGTAGGCCGTAATAAAACGGGGTGAACGCAACAAAACGTGACAGTACGTAATAAGCCGTAACAAAACTTGGAGGGATCCGTAGTGGGACGGGAACCCTGTGTATTCCCCGGCATCTCACGGTTCTTTTTTTTGTCACGTTCTGCCGCGTTTAGTACACGTTTAGTCACGGTTGCTTCACGGCTGCTGCGCGTTTTGTCCCGTATTGCCACATTTTGTCACGGTTCTCACGGCAAGATAGGGTGTATGGTAGCCGTTTCGTCGCGTTCAATCAGGTGCGTCTCGGCGTGTGACGGTTTACTACGGTCTGACACGGCGCGCCATGCCTGGGAGGGAGTAAATAAAATCCGGGCCCGGCAGGGGAGCTTTATTCGAGCCTGAGCAATTACTGCATCTAAAATACGGAGAGAGAAGACCAAGCTTTGGAAAAAGAAGGCCATGCAAGATATGCCCCCGAAGAAGCCAAGACGTACGAAGCCCCCCTCCCTCCTCAGTCCTGCACCACCACTAGAAGAGGGGCAGGAGCAGCCTGAAGATCCTCGTCGTTAACCGCCGCCAAATAAAGAGGAGCGTGCTGCTGCTGACCCGGTCCCTGAACTGGAACCTGAACCTGAGGCTGATGAGGCTGAAGAAGATGCACCTGCTAGAAGGAGGGTAGAGCGTGTGTCTGTATGTCTTGTCATTCGATGGCTTTTGTTACTCTTCCCAGGATCTCGTCGAAGAGCTCTGAAGGTACCCTCAGATAGTTCTTGAAGGCGTTGACATCTTCGGTGGGGAGCTCTCAAGTGAGAAATGATGAGTAGTGGCCCAAATGCTGCTGTCTTTCTACAACCATTTGTGCGCACTCGCATGGATCTTGGCCATCTCTTCTGCCTTCTTCCTACCTGCTTCACTCTGGCCTTCCCTTTCTGCAACTGCTGCTGGCCTTCTTCTTGCTGACGCAAAGACTGGATGTATGCACCCAGCAAACATGCAAACAATAAATCTTCTTCATCTTGGGCATTTATGATGGTGTCTCGTCGAAATCTCAGGATATAATGATTGCTTTTGCTTGGGAGGCCTTCTTTTTATACCGTGGGTACAAACGTGCTCCAAAGCTGCCCGGTGTTCACGTTTTCTGCGTAGAAAGCCTTGACAGAACGTGAAAAACGTGAGGGACCCCATCAAAACGTGATGGGACGAGAGGGAACGTTCTGGCATCCGTGGTAGAACGCGGGCCGAACCGTAGTGCGCCTTGGAGCCTCCGGGACTTAGCATCCCCTTCCCCCTACGGCCCGTCACGGATACCTAGGTAGACCGTGAGAAAAGTTGGCAAGACCTAACAAAACTTGAATCCAGAGATAAAATTGGTCTAAATCCTACGGCACACGTTTCAGGGCAAACGGGGCTGCCGTGGCCGCTGTGGCCGCCAGGAGCATAGTGTAAACGTAGCATATGCATACCTCACTTTAGATGAAAACATGATAATCTACAAAAGAATGCCGATATAAAATAGTATAATGCTATTTAAGTCCACTATGATATCTCCTTGGTTTTAATACGAAAGAAAAATTGAGAGGAATAGATCAGTGTATAATTGAACAAAATCTAAAAAAAAAAAAAAAAAAAAAGCCATTAAATTTTGAAGTTGTTTTAAATAAAACACAAATTGGCAGCTCAGTGACTATCTTCTTATATTTTTCCATGAATTTTGCATTTTCTAGCTTATTCAAGAAAGGAAAGAGCCGGTGTAAAAAAAAAAAACATATGTGTACAAATAGCAACTAAGGTGCACGTATGACTAAAAATTGAATTTAGATTAAAATAATATTAGTTTACTTTTTAATAATATATTACTCAAAATTTCACTGATCTATTTCTCTAATGTTTTTTCTTAAATTTTATTAAAACCAATGAAATATCAGGATGAACTTCTTTTAAAATTTCCATTCACAAGAAAGTGAAAATCTAACTTTCGCAAAGTTATATCCAAATTCAAGCTGCTCTAATTATATACCCCGATCCCAAAGCCAAACTTTCTCCTGACCGAATCCAAATGGCCAATGATATTATATTGTTTTGAATAATAAAAATAAAAAAAATAGAGAAATAGATCAGATCAAGACATCAATCTATTTTGCCACTCTCCATTCTCGTGAAAACTTTGGCGGCAATAACACTTGCAGGTCCATCAAGAAGAACACGTTATGCTGGTGGGGCTTCCTGGGGTAAACATCACAATTATTTTATTATCAACATACACGTATATCATAAACCATTACCTTTTCCTTTTTCTCTTTTGCATCTCCTTTCACACTGTCTCGATGCGTTCCAACGATGACTATAGGTGGAGATTTCTGGGAGGTTTTAGACGTATTATTATTTCTGACCGAAGAGGGGGCCACAGCATGGGCGAAGATGGAACACAACCAGAAATTGATGAACTCTAGACATGTCAGTTCTGATTTGGCACCTCCTTTAGCCTGTGTTCCAATTGTAAAAAAATATGTATGATAAGACCAATAATACAAAATACACTGATTCACCCTGCTTTGTAGTCATTCTAACAGGGATCATATATCCAACTTCAAAAATAACAAACCTATTACAGCATGACAATCTTATCATATGTTTAATACATTATCACAACTGTGTCCTTCAATGTAATATTACCATAACATAATCAAGGGGATGGAATGCAACATAAACTAAGTTTCAAGTAAAAATCCTTAATTACTGTATACAAAAAAATATTGAAGAAAAAATATTTTCTTCTAAACAAATAAAAATAAAGTTTCCTAGAAAAAAACTCCACAGGAAGAGCACAATACTCTCTTAGACATTTAGGTATTTACAGTAACAGATAAATACTAAAAGGTATTTCCATAGACAGTAAATTAACATAGAACAATCATATAAATGCACTTGAAAACGAAATACCTCTTAAGTATGTTTTTACTCAAAACTATATTACGTACTCTATATTGCTCTGTAATTCTCACATCCCTAACTTATTGTAATGTTTTATGGACAAAATAATACATATCGAACAAGTGTTAAAAAAGCTTTTGTGCGCTGCAAAAAAAAAAGGTTTTAGGTAAAATATCAGGTTACCAGGCGTACCCAATACAAGCTGTGATTTATACTGGGATTCGCGCCTTCTTCCTTGTAATACAAGTTCTTAAATTATATTCATGTTCCTAAATTGTATCGTTTGAACAAATGTCAAATATGTTGTCAAATTGGATGGAAGAATTAAATTGAATTGGAGATTGAAATGAGATTCACGAGAAGATGACATGAGGTAAATCATCACGAGAAACGAGGCACTCGTTGATTTTTAATCAGTAAAAAAATACCAGCTATTGGCAATTTTGTTCTCAAAATTTGAACACTTTTAATAATGACATGCCCAAGTGTGGAAGTGATTGGCAGGATGACCTTGTAGGCCAGCATGTTTCTTTCGAGCAGAGACGAACTTTCAAAGAGATGGACGTTTCAACTATTTTAGTCTCACACCGTGCTCTCAAAAGAAATAGAAAAACCGAATATATCACTGATTTAGAGAGAAAGGTGAGTTCTGGTCATCCGATTGCAATGTGAAAGAAAAGGTGTGGGATGGATCAGAAAAAGTTGATCATGTAGCATGTAAGTATTGGTGTGTACTGCAAAGTTCTGGAGTCATCAAAATCATAATAAATTTGGTCCAGTCTTGGTAAAGTCACAAGCACTGTGCACAGAAAGATGTTTATGGGACTACACAAATGGTGTCGGGGCTACTTATCTTGTTTTCTAATCTTTCTATGCTCATTACTCAGCCAGTATACATTTTCCACCAAAATTGTTTGGCAAATGACATTTATTTGTAATCTTAAACATTCAGTGTCATTTTCGTTTGATTCTGTGAGAATTCATTTTTTTTTTTTTTAACCAGAACTCACCTTTATCTTTAATTTTACCAAAAAATTACACATCCAGAAGGAAACAGATTGTTGAACATTTATCAAAAAAGAGTCGAAATTAACAAAAGCTATCAAAATATGACTTAAAAAAAAAAAAATCATTTTTACGCGATTATAATGAATAATGAAAATATGTAAAACTTTAAAAAATTAAAATATGGCATATAACTAATATTTTGGAACACAACACAACACTTTTTTATCATTCATCCATGTCCCTGTAAAGTATATCTATTTTTTTTTTTTTTACTAAGCAGTGAAATAAATAAATACCATCTGATAATTCTCGTCTCTGGATTCAGGAGGAACGACAGAATCCAAACTTCTACTGAGATCAAAGACTATCACATAAATGGCTCGCCATGTCAGAAACACCTACAGGAGAGGGGAATACAAATGATGTATAAGGATTTAACACTACCATGCTATGTTGCTTCTATATGCTCCATCATCTATAGAATTATAGGGACCTCGGGCAAACAAACGAACACAAATATATTAATATAAAAAGTATAATTCAGCAGTAAGGGAAAAATAGCTCTAAACTTCAATATCTCTATTCAAACCCAAGACAAATCAATAATATATAATAATGTTTAAAGTTCTTTAGATATAACTCCAATGGATATGCTCTGGCTACATATTCATAGCCATTATCGATTGTTGAGTATCGTTGCTACAAACCACTGGCAAACATATTATCAACTCCTAGATAACTCCATGAGAATGACAGATGAGCTAGATTCTGCTAAACAAGAAAACAAAAATGTATAGTTTTAGAGGTATTGCTGTTTACAGCACTTGTTTGCGCTGTATTAGATAGCAATAAGTCAGCAATTAAAATACAATGTCAAACCTGTTCCCCTACATTGGAATATCATATAAATAAAAGAAAAAATAATTTGGACTCTGGCCATGATTTTGCCCCGATGACTTAATCACACATTAAAGGGAAAGTCCGCCCTGACTTTAATTTGGTTTTTAAAAAAGCAGAAAAATGAGAACACAATAGTGAAAGTTTGAGAAACTTCATAGTCATACACCTTTATTTATTAGTTATTGGTGACAGAATAAACTTGTTTTATACAGGGGTTGTATGAAAAATATATTATACAATTAGTATAGTAATAGGGTGAATGTATGATTGAACATTTTGTAAAGGGAAATATATAATTTTTAAACGGTTTTTAATTCAAGGCAAATGGGAGGGAAGCTTGCCAGATTTGTTCCAGAGTTGCCAACTGGGGTTTCAGTGACCTATTTCTCTCATTTTCCTGCTTCTATTAAGACTTAATATCAGGGTGGATTTCCTTTTTAAGCACTTGTACAAAACTGATAGTAAAACCGATATGTAGGCCAACGGCTGTGCAAAAAGTGCATGCATCCATGTGCCCTGAACTGTAGTCCCTAATCTGGCCGGTTCTTTATATTATATTCCCTACAATTTACAATTATTGATTAAAGCCACCGAGGATGGCGTTATCAACGAACTCATAATACGCTCACCAGTTCGCTGGGCGTCTTAATTTAATGATCACACCATCTTCGGCTGGCAGCAAGTAAATAGGGAGATGTCGCTTATTGCGTTGGTACGGTGGAGATCAAACTTAAATAGGCTAGATCCTGGACTACCTAAACTGAATCATTATATTGGGCAGTGGGAGAATAGTACCAACTTCGAGTTTATTTTAGATACCCTAAAATTGATTAGATAAAATCACAAGAGAAATAGGAAATATTTATGACATAAATGCTATGATAGATGAAAGGGAGACTGTAGTAAATAAAATGTTATTGCTTTTTTGTCCCTTCTTAATACCAGAATCTAACAATATCGTACACATAGCTTTCAAGGCTTTAAGGTAAGATTTCTAAAAGGGAAAAGAACTCTTTTGTACCTGATGGGTTGTGTAGTAAACGTCATGTCCGGCAAAGTCCCATATACTTAGTGAGACCCTTTCTTCTCTAGCGCTATCAGTACTGTCTGTTCCTATCTCCTGAATAATGAAGGAAAGGAATACACTTCTACATGAACCTTTTTCATGTCATGTTAGTCTCTCTTTCTTAACACAACCGTCCCACTTCTCTGTTCTTTACTTTGCATCAGCTCTTTTCAATTTTCTTTCTATATATTCGTCCCATTCGTCCGAACAATTCCCTTCTATCTCCATTTCCACTGTCCCTTTCCTTTATAATCATATGTTGTTGTTTTTTACTCTCTCTTAGTGTTTTCAATTTTGTGCATGCCTTTTTCCCTTTTAATACCCATTTAAGCTGTTATCAATGTTATCAGTCATGCTATGTCTATTTTTACGTTAAAGTCTATGTCAATTGGTATTTATATTTATCACTGTTTACAAATACCCTTGATTATTACTATTTTTGTTGTTATATATGAATTTATTGCTTGTAGATAAAAGTCGCATCTAACATTTACATTTATTTAATTTGAACAATAATATTGAACTTAATTCAATATGATTTTACAACTTTGCAAACAAATAAAGGGAACATCATTACTGATCATCAAGACAATAAAAAACAACGTGGTCCAAACTTATATCATAAAGAAATCTTCCTTGTCACATACTGTAAGCATCATTTTTTTTTAGCAGAGTATGAGCAAAAAACACCCGGTAGCAAATAACTTGTTGTATCCCATAATTATATGTTCACCCTAGTGCAGCAAACAAGAATGAATAAAGTCCAACATGCCTCTCAAGGAGCTGCAAGTGTGAAAAAAACAATGTTTTTGGATCTCTTAAAGGTTGTTTTTTTCTCCATGGAAACCTGTCCCATTAAAGGCAACTTTTTCCCTTGAAAGATCTTTCTCATTCTCATGTGCCCTCAGGATCTAACAAAGTTTTTTTTTTATCCCACTCCTGACACCAAACAAGATTGAGATAATCTTTGTTCAGTATTGAGTATGTGCCAGAGTGACTATTATTTCACTGACATAATGTAAAGGTGAGCATTGATAACGAGTATAAGGGGTTGAGAATTACATCTCGATTGTTTTGCAAATGAAAATAATGCCGAACAGTCGTGAAATTTTATCTCACAACTTTTTACGAAAATCATGAACGAACATTTGTTCACTTTGAAGAGACACACTATTTTTTATATATGTTTTCTTGGATTTTGAACTACTGTTATTTCCCATATTTCCATCTTTATGGGTCCAATGGATTTTCTGCCCTTATACACTATCATGGAGATACACCATAATATGACACCGTTGACTTTAAGAATACCCATTGTCAGAGGTGGATATCTCTTTGTATGCTTGCTGTGGTTTATAGCTGTTTGATCTGGGACCAGTTTGTCTTCGACACAATTGGGTTATTCACATGTTCTACACGCGGCCCGACTACTATCCGCACGGTCTTATTATATAATCATTTTGTATACTTATTATTTCGTCTTATTCCCATTTTCATGTAATAAACATTCAATCAAAAATAATAACCATCATCAAATTAATATTAAATCTCATGGATAGTAGAGGAAATGGGCATTAGAAAAACTAGGAATTATACTAATTGGTTTTAAGACTAATCAAACAATAGACGAGATCGGTGGTAGACTTATCGGAGATAACACCAAATGGAAATTAGACCAAATTTGGTTATTAGCCTAAATGGTCATGAGACCAAATTATAAATAAACTAAACGATTATTAGACCATTTAGATTGTAGTCAGGCTGGGTATAGACCATATGAGAATAGAATGATTGGGTAGTACACGGACTGGTTGTAGACGAAACGGCAATTCACCTTCGATGCTACAGCTCTGTAGAAATGTTTCCATTAAAGTTAACAAACAAGGTCATGATACAGAAAACCCACTTCCAGACATCATGTTAACCTGGTTAATTCCGTTATCTGCGCAAAAATGCTATGGTGTAGATCCTAAAACATCGTAGGCAAAAGGTTAAACATTGAATTCTACCTTTAGGTGATCCCGTTCCTTAAGCATTTCCGCCACCAGACTTGCTACTTGATTTGGCACACTGTCATCCTCCTCTTTAGCCTTGGGTGCTGAGACAACTTCTTCTGCCATAAAGATGAAATATATTTGTAGGATATTTAAATTCATAATTAATCTGTAATTGCCACTCCCCCGCCAAGGTGTTAAATAGGTATAAAGGAGGATGCGAACATCAATGTAGTTAGATTGGCATATCTTTGTTTGTAAAAAAATGGCGCCTGGCCAGATAATAATCCAGTGAGTGGAGCATGTGCAGTATCATTCTACCATCTACAGGTCTAAAAATGAGAATATTTCATGTGACTGACATCTAATAATTTAGAATTAATAGTATTTTAAATTGACTAATGTGTTTAATATAGCAATTTTTCTGTGATTACACTTTAAAAGGATTTTTAACAAGTAAATAGTTATTTGTAATCAACTATTATAGTTACTTAATATCTTATTGACGATGAATTAAAGATTGGTCTAGTTTTAAGAAAAAAAACTACACAAACAAACTAAAAATAACAAAAACAAATCAAATACACAAACCTGTTTCTACAGGATTCAGGCCTCTGTCAAGAGTAGTATCGCTGTGTGGTTCTACACTTCTTCGATCCTTTACACAAAATAAATCAAAATTAGCAATAAAAAAAAAAGATATTTTTTAGTGGTTGATGAGTTTATCCCACCCTTTATGACTTTACACTATCATTATGTACTGGTGTTGAGTCATTTATTGTGTCATTGCATGATGCATTCCAGATGCATTTATATGAATATTTGAATAGTTAATACTGAGTTAAATGTAAACTTGTGTTGCAGTTATGAACTTGAAGTTCAAAACAGCATGATAATACGAATCCGCTTTTTAAAATAGTTTGCATAATTTGTGGCTGTTAGACATGAGTCTTAAAATTCAATATCATGAATGAAATTAATATGAAAAGTAAACAGCCACCTCGACATACTGTGGTGCAGCGTTTTACAACTTTGTTTGTACAAGCGTAAAAATCAAAAGGTTTCGCGTCGCCCTAATCCTAAATTAATTACAGAAGATTCATTTATGCGGGAACCTCGCTGCCCAATACATGAATCCAAAGTCATACATTTGGTCACCTTGATGCACGAATAGTAGAATTTTCAGGCATCTTGCTGTCTAAAATCATCTCGTCTCTAAATGTTCTGGGCGAGTCAAGTGAACAAGCGTAGTAAAAATGCAACTTCGATTTAAGAATGCAAGATACATTCGAGAACCTTTCTGTCAAAAAAGATGTTCCGGCACCTCGTTGACTAATTATAGAGCTATTCAGACACTTCACTGCCTCAAATCCGAATGAAGTGAGTGAGGAAAAAGACTCTTTAGGACGTTATTTCTTCATGATAATACACAGCAGTTTCTAGTTATACATTCTTACGGAGTTGATGTTTATTTCATAATGGATACACACAAAATGATTAATTAGTTTCTCTGGCGGCATCCCAGTTGAAAAAAGCTGCTATAGTGCATTGTAGTCTAAGATAGCCCATTATTATTTATCGTTATTAAATTATCATGTTTTACTTTCTACTCAAGTATATTTCTTTCGAGTTTATTTACCAAAATTTCGACACCATTTACTTGTTTGGAAAGTCATCATATATATAAACATTTTTATTCCAGCAGAATTTAAAAGAAAATGCCTGTATGGAGATGATAATTACCTGTGATGGGGTCACGGTCAGCTTCTTTGGTACTTCATCCACCAAAGCATTTCCGTATTTATCCTCTGTAAAAGTAAATCATCATATTCTCCTATTGAATCATACATTTCAATGTTATATGAGATTGTACGACTCCAGAGTAAATTATATTTATATGATTTTAATGAAAAAATTGATGTGCAATCCTGCCATTATAGCAAGTCAAAAATTTCCAGCTAGCTAGAAATATGATGTGATATCATGCAACTCCTTCATTTGTTCTAATACACATCTTGACTAAAACAATATTTTCGTTAAAACATGAAGATAACGCCGTTAATGAGACTGAGCATGGCAGGTATAGGTGTGATAGTGACAGGCTCTTGTACATCGTGTTAATGGAGTGTTAGTTCGAGAGAGAACCAGGGACCAGGGGATACAGGAGGATAATGTTGAATAGCTGGCAGGAGAGTTGTTCATGATAACATAGCAAAAATGGAAATGGAAAGTAAACAGAGAGGAGAGAGATGGCATCGCGTGAGGAAGAAATGACAGGATTGATCCTGCTGAGAAAGAGGCATCCTAAGTTTATCATGGTTCTGATGCTGTACATATGATCCAATATGACGTTGCACCTAAAATGGGAAGGCACTGACGGTCATGAAATCCACTTCCAAGATACTAAAAGGCTGACAGAGAGGCAAAAAGACCTCCTGCAAAGCATTAAAAGGGTTTTAGAAGAAATTGAGAAGCACCAGCTAAGATCGCTATTTTCAAAGCAGGTTGACATGAAGAGGTTACATGACGTTGCTAAGAAGGTGAACGAAGTCCTGTACTGAGACATATATTGAAACAATTGATGTCAGACCAGTAGACTTATACGAGCTGCAGCGGTGGTTGCCTTCCGTAACCTATTTGTTTCAAGAGAGAACCTAAAAGGGAGAAAAGAGAAGATTTGGAAAAGGAGAATCCTAGGAAACATATACCAACTAAGAAGAGGATTAAGCAAGTTAGAGATGAAGGATGAAAACCAGGGTAACAGAATAAAGGGACTAGCTAATACCGAAAACAAGAACAATGCGAAAAGGAAGGGAAGAAAACTGCACAACTGAGAAGATACGATCAGATAATAAGCCAATACAGAAAAACCCGTATGTTCTAGTATGACCAAAAGAGGTGGTATCAGGAGCTGGAAAAAGTTAAAGCACCGTCATTGCCTTAAAAGGACGTCACACGTAGCAGTCCACTGTCGACGTGCAAATCTACAAGTCCCTCTTGACAACAGCGACATAACGCTAAATCCCAGGAGAGCTGTGACTTCTGGAGTGGTATCAAGGACAATCCCGCTAAACACAACCTAGAGGCAGAATGTCTAGCTGATGTTAAAGAAAGCTTTAAAGATGCACCAGACAGATCAGGTCATGGGACTGGATCAAGAAAGGAGACCTGACGAAAGAGACAGTGGGTCATCTGAGTAAATGCAGTAAAATGGTTGAGTACCTCCAACAACACAACATTGTAGCCAGAATTATACACTGAATCACTGTCAACTATGGACTTGAAGCTTCAGACAAGGGGTATAATTATAAGCCAGAAAAGGTCATATAATATGCTGACTTAATATTGCGCTGGGATTTAAACATCCACACAGATCAGGAGATTCAGGGCCGGAGACTAGATATATTAGTGGTGGACAGAACAGAGAGCCAAACTCAGCCAATGCATCATAATTGATATAGCTGTGCCTGGTGATGCTAGGATTGCTGAGAAAGAAAAAGGATCAAGAGTGACCTACAAAGAGAACTGGGAAAGCTGTGGAATATCAAGACATGTGTAGTCCCTGTGTTGGTTGTTGTATTAGGCATGATCACAAGCGATCTTCCTAAACATCTGAAGAAGATTGGAGTTACTAAAAAGACAGAACTTCAGCAGCAGAAAGCATCATAAAGCAGCTCTGCTCAATATTGCAAGACTCTTACGAAAAATACTTGAGGCTACGGGTTGAAGTTTGCCCTCAGTATGCTAATGAGATAAAAACATCATAGATTAAGCTGAGATATTGATGAAATAATACAATAATAATAATTATGATGATACAAATAATAATAATTATAACGATAATAATATTAACAATAATAACTGTATTAATAACAATGATAAAGACAATAATAATCTTTAAAAAAGTATAGACGCTATGTGCAATAAAATTGTAACATAAAGTGTTTTTCTATACGCATTTGTCCAGTTTGAAAAATTCAAAATGTCAGAATTAAAGATGTACTATTGCAGATGCAAAAATTATTTTGGCTGGATTGGCATGTGTGCGTTCGTAAAATGGCGCCTTCATATAACTGACATTCAATAAAATGAAGTCAGGTTTCAGAGCAAAGTGAAGTTAAAATTGTGAACTCGAATTTTGACAACATTTCTGTGATAACTCCTTAAAAGGAGTTTTAATAAGTAAATACTTGTTTGTTATCACCTTGTTTATACTTTTTCTCTCATGGACTATGATATAGACATTAATCCAGAGCTTAGAAAATAAACGAAAAAACGGAAAAAACACAAACCTGCTTCATCGGGATTCAGTGCTCTGCTGTGTGGTTCAAAATGTTCTTGATCCTGTACTCAAAATAAATCAGAATCAAGATTGTTATCGATCAACTTATACTAGCCGCATCACAATTATCAACTAGAATTACTTTTTTAAGTGGTTGATGATATGATCCCACTCTTTATTTGTTTACATTGTCACTCTAGACTGGTCAAGAGCAATATATTGTTTAAAAGCCAGATTGACTAAGTACTAAACAGACTAGATGCAAACAAAAAGCTAAAACATAAAATTATGCTAGAGTCTGTGAATACTTTAATGGATACTAAGGAACTAAATGTAAACTTGTGTTGCACTAATGAATATAATAACAAATATATTTTCATGAATGAAATGCATATGCAAAGAAATAAAGCGATCACAATATACTGTAGTGCATGGTAGACTCAGACAGCCCACCTATATGTATCATTCTTTGCTTACTCTTCAGGTATATTGCGTTTAATTCAATGAACACAATTTCCGACATCATTTATTAGTTTGGATGATCATCATGATAATTTCTTTTCTTCTGGATGAATTCACTTCTCCATCATATTGATAACTCACTACTAAATAACTTTTATAGAGATTTTTTATTTGGATTAACAGGTACGATAGCTATTTCATTCACTCTTAATGGTGTACCTATCATCAGAAAAAACGATACATGTATAGGGATGATAATTACCTGTTGTGGTTTCAAGGTCAGCTTCTTTGTTATATCCTCCGCAAGAGCTTTTTTGTATTCATCTTCTTTAAAAGTAAATCATCGTAATAATATCATATTATACTATTGTATAATTTATTACTTTGTAACAACATTAGATTGTATGACTCCATAATGAAATAAAATGTTTATAACAAACATTTTGAAGTGCAATTATGTCTATTCTGGTAGTTCTGAAAAGACAAAATAGTACCTGGACGGTCAGACAATAGTAATTAAAGAAAAGATTTAGTGGCCTCGACGGGATGCGAGAGACTATGATTACGAAATTTGGAATGAATAGAGATGAAGGAAGGGACCTAAGCAGGGCTTTCAAGCACTACGTGCAAAACCAATGGGATTGTGGTAAATAAAGTACTCGTGATGACGCGTGCTGTGGCACTAACAGCCGTCCACATTCTCATAAGCTGTTGTGTAAAATACCCCCCCTCGACAAAATCAAGGATAGAGAAGGACGTAAAGGGAGCGATATGCAGCTTAAAAAAATGACGTCATAGCCGACGCGTGTTATAATTAGCAGAAAACTCAGCGGAATTGGTTTAGTGACCCTTGTTCAAATGCGGTTTACTCAACATTTTTAGGCGAACATATACCGTATTTGGTATCAATCGAAAGATCTTTTCAATGCGTTCAGTTTGACACTATTGTATTCTGCGCGCAACATACTGCACGCATTTTCAGGGCTGTTACGTAATACCTAGTAAATTCATCCTTATACGGTAGGCTTGGGGGTGCACCATGTGAGAGAGAGGGAGGATTGAGCAGTCCTGAACAGGACTCTCGGTAATTTTTCTTGAGGGTGTGTAGTCCTGAAAAGGACTGTTGGTGTAGTCTTGAAAAAGACTGTTTGTTATCTTTCTTAGCTTATAGTTCTAAGGAGAACTATAGCGCTTGGAGGGGATGGATGGCGGAAGTGGCTCGACGTTTCGAACAGGTTGACTATCCGTCGTCAGGAGTGGAGAATAGTTGGCGTGCGTGAGCTTAAGTCCCCTGGGTGCGGACGGGGGGAATTATATTTACCCCAAGTTATACGTCACAGATGAAAGAACATCTCTTAGACTATTCAGAAGAACTTGTTAGAAGGATAGTGGAGATGCGGAGGAAGACAGAAAGGCCTTAAAACGGACCAGAAATGGACAAAATGAGTGATTTTGGGCATACGCAGAGTTTGGTGACCTACATTTGATATCAGGGATTACGTCTACGATATTTGAAAGGGATCGGGCAAGAGAAAAAGACCTATAAACAAAATAACAAGCACTGAGTGCAAAACGAACAGGATTTTAGGGGAAAAGATCAAGAACAAGAAGAATTCAGAACGCGAACAAGAACAAGGCTTTGACGAAGGTCGTCAATGTCGTCAATGCAATAATAACAATATTGACAATTATAATGATAACAATAATACAAACAACAACAATAGTAATAATAATAATGATAATGATAACAATTATAATAATTAGATGATAATGATAAAACTACAAATGACATTAATTATTAGAAAGATATTTATGAATGAGCCTCTATGTGCTAACAAACTGTAACATTATGATACGTTAATGAAAAGAATCAATTTATGTTTTGAATATTTTTTAAAGGGTTTTCGGACCTCATTTTTCACCAGCATTTTTAAAAATTCATAATGTCGGAAATAAAGAAATACTTATGCAAACATTTTTATTTTTCTTAGTGTAAAAGCAAACCTTTGTAGCTCTACTAACCTTTTGTATCTTCACTCCCATGTCCTTTCTCGTCAATTGACCACGTTTTTTCGCCAGCGATTGCAACCTCGATGCAAATGTCACATCCGTCTGTTATAGCCTCATTTGGATCAAATCTGAAGCAAAAAATAGAATGATACAAATAATGTAGGTTTTTGCGGCCAATTTTACCCTTTTGTTATTCATCAAAGTTCATATTCCGAGCATTCGAATTCGCGCAAGTCGCATGCGCAGCGTTGAAACAGCTTTCAAAATTAAAATCTCAGGATTCACATTCACTATCCGTGCAATCAATTGTTAAATCGGGTCATTCAAAATTTCAAATGTTAACAAAAAGCAGGCTCACAAAGTAGCGGCATGAGACCCCGCGAAAGGCGACAGACGTGAAAATCACAAAATCTGGGCAAAATGGAAAAACCTAGATTCGCCGACAAGTGGGAACGACCTTCAGCTACAACATGACGGCAAGGGACGGATGGCTGCCGCAGGGAACGGAGTCTAGCGACCAAAATCGGATGTTGTCTGGACTCGAGTGACGCTATCTCGACGAAGCCCGGCAACAAGGAACGAGGTCAAACGCCTTACCGCTTACGGTGGGTTGCGGCGAAGATAACGTGACTCAGCGGTCGACATCAAAGCCTGTGTGTGTGCGGGTCACTGACGTTACAAAACGTGAAAAATCGCGCTAAAAGTTTCAAACCGTGGACCATCGTTGTCAAATCGTAGCACATCGCAGACCACCGTGTCAGGTACTCGTAAACAACCCGCCATCAACAGTCATCAACCGTCATCCTCCGGCCAAAATTCGAAATCAATCGTCGCACCAAGGTCGAAGCAGTATCGTTACTTGCCGCGCAATGTGTCGTCAGGGTTCGAGATGTGACGTCACTTGCTGTCAATGTTCGTTGACAACGACACCGATAACGACTACCAACGAAATTGTTACGACCTCTAAGCGACTAGAGATGGAATCGCTCGGCATGGAAACGTCAAGGGAATGAGGGTTGCCGTCTCTAACGAAATCCGGACGAAATTCTAACGACTTTTTTGTCCAGCCATAAACTTTTCAACATGCTCAATTTGCCGACGGACGCGACTGATGATTTCGGCCGTCTGCGGTCGCTAGCGGATTCGTCAGCGACAATTGAAGGCAACACACGATGAATGGCGAGAAATTCAATATTGCAATTCGCCGCTTAACGTAGCCTGCGGTACCCCCCCCCCATTCGCCATAGTGTGAGCTTGCCTTTAAATTGCGTACATTTCGTGCAAAGAGCATTCAAATTCATATCTTGCCGGATACGGTACCTCGGTAGTCATTTAAATTCGTGGCATGTTCAAAATATATAAATACAAATACCAAGATATGCCTAAGATAAGGATATTTCAAACGTTTTGTTTATTTTGCGGCGTGCTCGAATTTACCTGTGAGTGATGAATTTACTTTTTGTGAATAAGCATACATATTCGTGAATTTGAAGAAGAAAAAAAAAATGCGAATTTGCAGCAAAATCCTATAATAATAATAATTATAATATGACAGACCAGCTTATTATTATAAACAATTAAAATGCTAATGATAATAGTACAACATATTAATAACAATATTATTAATGATAATGATATTTACGCAATTCTATTCCGAAGCACAAAAAATCCATACGTAAGTATTCAAAATGTTTAACAAGCTAAATTGGGTAAAAAATCAAACAAATCCGAGTACAATTAAATAAATGGTGAATTACAAATGCTTCGAAGTTAAAATTATTTAATCTTTGTGGATATCCAATTGTTGTGTAATGTAAATTCAATTGTGCAATAATGGACGTAATTGGGGATGTAGATGATAATTGTTGCTCGATGCAGACGAAATATATCATTAGATCCTATCCCTGTTCTTATTGTGTGTATACATGGCTTATTCTCGATAAAACTGTTGTCTAATAAACCATTATCTAGTTGAATGGAATTTCATATAGGCAAATTATATCACATTTATTGTGTACCACAATGGGGAAGTACTGTACACCAAAACAGTGATTACAGGAAGCTTTCACCACCACCAAGTTTGTATAATTTTTCTGCTGTCCTTTCCATGAACTTGGTATCAAGATCGGATAGCCCCTTTATGAAAGAGACACATGTAAATCATTTAGGAAAAAATATTATTACTATGTATACTTAATACTAGAATGCTTTGTTTACATTAATCTTTTATTTCTTTCAAAACAGAAACAAAAACACATTATGAAGTCTCTAAAATATAAACGGATGTCCTCAAATAAACACAAAATGTAACAAAGATATATATTATCAAGTCAGAGTATTGGAATGAAAGTTGTTACCCCCCTCCTCTTTTTTATTTTGTTTAAACAAAATATTGATACATATTTCAACGATGTTTAATAAATTCAATTCCTTTGAATTACAAGATGAAGCAGGAAAAGTTTTCACATTTAGATTCCAACAATTAATTATTGTGCAAATATTTTGATGACTCACCTCACTTCTTCCCCATGTGGTCAACAAATAATATGAATATAAACATCACAGCACGATTTCAAACATTGTAGACATGTTATACAAATCATAATTATGACATTATTATAGACATAATTTGCACTAAGTTTGTATACTACATGTATATTTTCACTGATTAGATGATTATATTGCCAACAAAAGAGAAAATAACAGATAAATGCGATTAAAAAAGTGAACAAGTATCACAAACGAAACTGTTTTCGTTATCGAGAAATCAGAATAAATTAGATCAAAATCATATTGCTATCTGACCTATTTTAATGTTGGACAAAGATTTTATGTTTCCAAATTTAACGTCAATTTATGTACTAATATAGTTGCCGAAATATTCTTCAAATGAATGGAAGAAATGTATAATATAGAGACAAATGAACAAGGTACTATACAGACAGAGATAAAGAGATATAAAACAAAATTAAGTGATAAAGGGATAATAAAGAGATTACCTTTGTCCTGTAAGACATTTCTTTAGACTGGTCTTTCCAACACGTTGTTGTCCAACAAGCATCAGGCGCGTTCGGAATACCTTCCTCGTGCCACCCTGAGCTGCTTCGGCATACGCTCGCCGTGCTCTCGGTCCCCGAGCGAGGATCTCGAGAGGTGTCGAAAGACCACCGAAGGAAATATCATCCCGATTGCTCCCCGAGTCATCTTTGAAGGATGTCAGTTGGTCGTTTCCCTCGTTATTATCAGTGTCATCTTTAAAGATAAAGGTGAGTTCTGGTTTTTAAAAAAGAAAATGAGTTCTCACAGAATCAAACGAAACTTACACTGAATGTTCAAGACTAAAAATAAATGTCATTTGCCAAACAATATTGGTAGAAAACGTATACTGGCTGAATAATGAGCATAGAAAGATTAGGAAATCAAGGTTGTTAGCCCCGACACCATTTATGTGATTGATACTTACCAAGATTGAGCCACATTTATTATGATTTTGATGACTCCTGAACTCTGTAGTACACACCAATACTTACAAGCTACATGATCAACTTTTTCTGATCCATTCCACACCTTTTCTTTCACAATGCAATCGGATGACCAGAAATCACTCTTTTCTTTAATAATGAAGATCAATCAAACACAACCAATATATCAGGATAAGTACCAGATATAGCCTGTCACAAAAAGCAAAACCGTCTAAACGATAACAAAACATGAGAAAAGCAAGGACAACCAGCATGATAAAGTTTGGGTTTTGATATGACTGTTTCACTTTAATAGCAGCTTACACCGCAGGTGTAAGCTACTATTAAAGTGAAACAGAAAACACGGATACAGAATACCAATTAGTGATGACGGAGCACATGGTGGAGCCGTTTTGCTTTCGGTTTGTAGGTGCTGTGGAGTCGCTTCACAGCACCTACAAATCGACGATTTTTTTCGAGGGAGAAATGTTGTGGGTCTGCATGGTGTCTGTCTTGGTCGTGTGACTGGGGTGTTTTAATTAAAAGATACACTGCGTCCTCCAATCGTACTTTCGCCCTAAATTGCCGAGTATTGCCTTTGCAAAACATGAACGATTCGACCCATCAATTTTATGTAAATAAATATTTCGAATTACAACGGTCAAATTTCTATACTGCTTTCATCACTTTCATTCCCAGATTCTTATTTAAAAGGCCACCAAGATTTTGGTTTACGTAAATAATTTGCTCAGAAAACACGGATACAGAATACCAATTAGTGATGACGGATCACATGATGCAGCCGTTTTGCCGTTTTTCTACGATGCCTCCAATCTTCGAGCATACGGGCAATTCACGGCTACTCACGTTACATTTGGAGGGACATGGACTTACTCCTTGAGAACCTAGTTTTTGCTAAACAAAATTATATAACTTAAAAATAAAGACCAACTATGGTCATGCGATTGCATTGTGAAAGAACCGTTGCGGAATCGATCAGAAAAGGTTGATCATCTAGCATATAAGTATTGGTGTGTACTGCAAGGTTCTGGAATCATCAAAATGATAAGAAATTTGGCCCAGTCTTCGTAAAGTTACAAGCACTGTACACAGAGAGATGTATATGGGACTACGCACACGTGCGCGACACATGCGTTTATCTCTCACACACCAATATATAAACTAATTTACCAAATATATCAATTAGAAGGCGGGTTTCCCAGCAAAATTTGTATCATCATGTATTAATCAAAACATACTCTTTCACATGATTGGTAATAAGAGCTTCCATTTCATTTTTTTGAAATTGGGGCGTTTCCAATACTGGTCTTTACCTCACCCTCTTTTTCACCGAATAATCGTTTTGAAAAGGTTATCTGCTTTCCGTAAGCTAATGAAACGTGTTGGTTACTCTCAATACGTGAAAAGGACATGCATATTTTGAAGAGAGACCTGTATAGAAAATAGTCTAAAAATGAGGCTTTCCTCTAAAATTGCTGTACCTTTTGAAACATTCTTGGACATACCACTTTTTCAGAAATGACTAGAACTTCGGTTACTCACGTTACATTTTGTCCTAGTTGTTTCTCACAGACATTACGCAAAGAATGAAGGACGACTAAACCAATTTACCCACAAAATTCACCAGTGAATCATTATTTTACACTTTATCACATTTTACCCAAAGAAATATAGAAAATAACCAGTGTAGTTTACACCAAACTGCATTTCTGTTGACTGTAGTCTCACATATACATTTCTGATGATGGTTCCAGAAGTTGACGAAATCTTATTTTTTTAAAGTTATATATTATATATTGCATTTATTCATAGTGATATGGGTAACATAAATGAAATTATTATCATTGGAGGCCATTTACTTTTAAGGCCGTCATGTCCAACAACCTGTGAAATAGGCCACACCCATTTTATTTTTTGTTTTCATTTAATTTATTTCTTGGCTTCGTGATAGAAGATTTGTGGAGGGAGGAGTCCACGTCTGCTGCTGGCTCGTTGGTGACTGACGAGTTGGATGCGGTACTGGCAGGCACGGTTGCAGCGGTTGCATGGGAACATTGGTTGGTTGGAAAGTGGGGTTGGGTTTTTCCTCCTTTTATCTTTTGTCAGTGAGGTGGTCTCTGTGGTCGTCCTCGAAGGAAGCTGCTGCCTGCCGAACATTGAGTCGCCTAGATGCACGGTCAGACACGATAGCAGCCAACTGGCGGTGGGCAATGTAGCAGGCACCAAGGGATTTCTTGGGGCAGTCGTTGTATCTCTTCCCAGGACCAAACTCCAATTGAAATCAGTTGAAATCTCCAACTGGTTTCAATTGGTTTCAACTGGTTTCAATTGGTTTCAATTGGAATACAAAATTTCCAGTTGAAACCTATTGCCGAACTGGAAAATATTGTTATGGGGTGTCATTTCCGGTTGAAACCAATAAAAAGTGCAACTGGAACCAGTAAGATAATTTTTCCAGTTACTCAGTTGGTTCCAGTTAGAAGTCATTTCCAGTTACTCAACTAGTTCCAGTTACAAGTTCAACTGGAAACAGTGAGATAATTTTCCTGTTACTCAATTGTTTCCAGTTACCCAACTGGTTCCAGTTAGCATTAATTCCCAGTTAGAAGTCATTTCCAGTTACCCAACTGGTTCCAGTTAGAAGTCATTTCCAGTTACCCAACTGGTTCCAGTTAGAATTAATTTCAAGTTAAAAGTCATTTCCAGTTACCCAACTGGTTCCAGTTAGAATTCATTTCCAGTTACCCAATTGGTTCCAGTTAGAAGTCATTTCCAGTTACCCAACTGGTTCCAGTTAGAAGTCATTTCCAGTTACCCAATTGGTTCCAGTTAGAAGTAATTTCCAGTTACCCAACTGGTTCCAGTTAGAATTCATTTCCAGTTACCCAATTGGTTCCAGTTAGAAGTCATTTCCAGTTACCCAATTGGTTCCAGTTAGAAGTCATTTCCAGTTACCCAACTGGTTCCAGTTAGAATTCATTTCCATTTAATTCCTGGGTGCACCTCTGTCTCGGTGGTCAGTGGAGAGCTTGCCATACATCATGATCTTGGGAAGGCGATGGTCCTCCATTCTGGAAGCGTGACCAGCCCATCGCAGTTATATATTTAACAGCGTAGTTTCGATTCTTGTAGTCTCTGTCAGCTCAAGTACTTCGATGTTGGTGACGAAGTCACTCCAGTGAATTTTGAGGATGGAGCGAAGACAGCGCTGATGGAAACGTTCAAGAAGTCGTAGGGGATGCCGGTAATGGACCCACGAATTGGAGCCGTACAGGAAAGTGAGTATAACAACGGCTATGTACACGCTTATCTTGGTCTGTTTGTTCAGGTGGTTGTGGTTCTAGACTCTTTTAGTCTACCAAAGGCGCTGTTTGCATTAGCGAGTCTGTTGTCTATTTCCTTATCGATCCTTGAATCGGACGAGGTGCAGCCGAGGTAGTTAAACTGTTCGACTGTTTTGAGATGTGGGGGGGGGGGGGGGTGGCTGGTATTCCTGGTGGGGAGCTGGTTGCTGGAGGACCTCGGTTTTCTTCAGGCTGACTTCAAGGCAAACAGTTTTGGCAGGACGTTATGCGCTGGAGAGCTGGCTCTGAATGAGCAACTAGAGCGGCAACGTGTGAGCTTGCATGCGCCTCAGATAGAATAGACTGCCATCTGTGCGATACCGGATATAAACGGCATCTTCGCTGTTGAGGTGTTCCATGGCTTGTTCCTGGAATCATGCTGAACAAGATAGTGAAGAGGGTTGATGCAAGAAGGCAGCCTCGCTTCACGCCGTTGTCAATGGGAAAGGGTTCGAGAGATCATTGCTGTAACTGACACGGCCTTATTGGTTTTAATGCAGTAACCATGCTGAGAAACTTCGGGGGACATCCAAGACAGTCCAGAATTTTCCAATCCCTTTATTTGCTCACGGTGTCGAAGGCTTTGGTGAGGTCAACAAATGTGATGTTACGTCCTTAGTTTTGTTCTCTGCACTTTTCCTGGAGCTGTCTTAGGGCAAAGACCATGTCAGTAGTTCCTCTGTTTGCGCGAAAACCAAACTGTGATTCTTGGAGGGCATTTTCGGTGACGCCTGGCATCAGCCTATTGAAAAGAAACCGAGCAAGGATTTTGCCTGCGATGGAGAGCACGTGATGCCCCTGTAGTTGGGGTAGTCTGATTTATCGCCTCTGTGTTTTACAGGGTGATAGGACTTCACAATCACACAATAAATGGAAGATAACAAGTGTAAGACACAATATCAGAATCCCTTAATACAGAAAATACCTTAATAACACTCTTGAAAAAAGTACTTTCTAAGCAATGTGAACTGCAAGAAAGGCTGAGATAAGTACATTACATTAAACTCTGTCATCCTGTTTTCTATTCAGAAATAATCCGTGGCCACAAAATTTTATGGGCATGAGGTCCGTATTTTTAATTCATAAATGTTGACAATGACCAAATATGGTCTCATGGTAAACCATATGCTGGGACGATCCCAAACATATAAAAGGGATGCTCAAATATAACAAGTTTTTCTCCTGGGCCCTCACTACCTTCAAGAGAGGAGCTGCATGGTTGTCTTCTATTCTACTACTACCGACTTATGTCTGCTTTTTCAGCATAACCTAAACATCTGTTTGTAAAAATCTGTACTGTACAAATATATGCAACTAATAGCAGTTTTTGTTATCTTACCTATCTTTGCCATGAACTGAACGTTGCTTGATATATATTTTATTCTTGTTTTTACGTAGAGTTTTAAGCTAATATTTTACACAGATTGTCTATGTATGATAAGGAATATTTACAGTACATAATTATAAGCAGATCCATGAATCTCTGCACATTGCCGACACTACATTAAGTGGGGAGGGGGGATGCTGACTCACCAGCGAGGGTGGGCCGTTCCTCAGTATCTCTCCTTCCGTGCAGCACATTTTGTTCTAGGTCAGGTTCTAATATTGAGAAGAAATAAGAAAGAAAAAAATTAGGACTTTTGTCCCATTTGCAAGCCCCCCAAAATGAAACGGTTCAAATTCCAATGGCAGAACTTCCTTCAAAACGAAAGGGCTTGAGAATAATTTTTGTGGGAAAATAACGCTAATTAGTTGTAACATCGACTTAAAGGGATGTAGCATGGCGAAACTACATGTCTTTCTAGTGGGTTGACTCGGGGCCAATCGGGTTTTAATTGGACGACGCGACTGCAGTATTCACGTGCGTGCAACATACGCGAAACCGAAGCGTGAGGAGAACTTCAGTCTGTTTCGCGACCGCTAGCGCGCGCTGACCGTTAATCAAGTGCCATTCGTTTACGTGCAGTTGTCCAAAAGAAGTAACAAATGACGTTAATCAGTATTTGCCACGATACAGCCCCTTTAAGTGATTGCAATCACTTCAGGAATTAGTCTGATTTTCAAACTGTCGAATGATCGTATTACTATTGATAATAAACTACCATTTTTTGTTGGTTTTTTTTGTAGCATTCTTTATTGCATGGTATTCTCATATCGATAACATTTGTTAAACCATATGAAGAAACACTGGAATCATAAAATCGACAAGATCATCCTTAACCGGCACTTTTAATGCTATATTCTACCGCCATCTTACCATGTCTTAATTATGGCATTTTGGCAAAGGGAAAATGCATCCCAAACAAGAATACATAAAATGTTGTTCTTACAAAAAAGAGTTTTGAGAATAATATGTAATATCTCATATAGAGCACATGCTGATGTTTTGTTTCGCCTAAATCGTTGTCTCAAAGATCATGACCCTTACCGATTTCAGCTTTGTCAATTTATGTACGTCCTTGCAAAAAAATAACAGTTTCCACAGATCTACATTCGGCCAACAAATGATTATAATCCACCAAGAACTCGAACGGCTTTTGCCAGTAGGACTCTATTCTCCATTGGTCCTAGATATTGCAATTCATTAGATCACAAATCGAAACTGGCCCATAACTCAAGCAGATTAAAAGACCTTGTGAGGAAACTATTGCTTGATTTGTATTGATGTGAATATTTTACTCTGCTTTCAATCTTATATTTTTTTCCAGGTTTATCTTTTTTGTTATCAACTTGTCTTTATCTTAAGTACGTATTTTTTTTAATGTAAGTTTAAACATAACTATTGTATTTAGTGTACATACGTTTGATTTACTATTTTCTTTTTCTGCTTTCTTTCTTTTCCAAGTAACTATTCTGTTAAAGATAAAGGTGAGTTCTGTTCATCCGATCGCATTGTGAAAGAAAAGTTGCGGAATGGATCAGAACAAGTTGATCATAAAGCATGTAAGTATTGGTGTTTACTGCAAAGTTCTGGAGTCATCAAAATCATAATGAATTTGGCCCAGTCTTGGTAAAGTAACAAGCACTGTACACAGAAAGATGTATATGGGACTACACAAATGGTGTCGGGGCTACTAACCTTGATTTCCTAATATTTCTATGCTCATTACTCAGCCAGTATACATTTTTTACCAAAATTGTTTGGCAAATGATATTTATTTGTAATCTTGAACATTCAGTGTAAGTTTCGTTTGATTCTGTGACAATTCATTTTCTTTCTTTTTTAACAAGAACTAACCTCTATCTTTAAGGACACTTTTCTTCATTTTGTTTTAATGTATATATCTGTATTATTAATCAACTAGGGGATCTACATCACAAAAGCGTTGCTTTTTAGTAGATCCTTCTACTTTATCAAATCTTTGTCACCTCTCCATGTATATTATATTCCTGTATCTCTGTTATTGTTCTTGGCCATGTATATACATGTACATATCTGCATATTTTGTCGAATGTGGAATGTGAATAAATATTCATGAATAAGCCAACAAGTGATGATGAAACAGTGAAAATGCAATTTGCAAACATCCATAGACTACCTCGTCGACGTAACATGTCAGATCGTGAAGGAGAGAAGGCCTCAAATGCTATTATTATGAGGTTCGTTAAATTTGCTGATAGGGAGAAGGTCCTAAATGCATTTTACGCGGACAATTAATCTCAGAACAAAAGGAAAAGGGGCGGAGGTATAGCTGCTTCTAGTGCTAATGCTACTCCTGAAGCCATAGACAAGGATGACCCATTGTTTTGTGTATTCATTCGCACAGATTGACCAAGAAAGATGGAGATAAAGAGAAGCCAGTTAGCCTCAAGAGTATATGAGTTGAGAAAGCAATTATTTCTAACAAGAATCAGAGTATTCTTCAAACCAAGAAAGGGAGTGGTGGAGATGACTGGAAAAGACATAAGGAGCAAATAGTCATGAACTATACAGACTGAGAGCAAGAAGAAAGACATTAACAAAACTTTATTTTTTAAGGAAATAAACAATTAACCTTTATAATTGTTAGGCTCTCATACTAATAGAAAAGTGATCCACCGTGGGAGAAGGACCATGATGCATCTTGACCTGGATTTTTTTTTGTTTTTTTTGTTTTGTTATATAGTTATGTTTGTGTTGTGTTTATGTTGTTTGTTATGTGTTGTATTTGGTTTGTTATGTTCCTATACAAATAAATATCCGGCCTCCAAAATATTTATGTATTTCATTTCTCTCTACAGTGTCTTAATCTTTAGAAGTTTGAATCATTTTGTAATGGACAATGTTTTCATTTGTTATGAATAGTTAAGACATGAAAATAATATCATCAAACTGCCGTGGACGTGGAGAACGATGTAAAAGAAAGGATCTAGTTGACTTTTTGAAAAAGAAAGATGCAAATATAGATTGTCTATAGGACACTCATCTTGTCTTTGAATGGCAAGAAGAAATGTTAAAAGGGTGGGATGGAAGAGGCTTCTTTTCCTATAAATAATCTTTATCCAAGACACATTTTATTATAAAAGAGTATAGTGATACTGATGGAAAATATGTTGCCCTAGTATCCAGCTTGATTTTCTAGAAATTCACTGATTGCAATATATAGTTGTGTTGATTGAAATCTAGTACAGAGTAAATAAGATATTTTTGATTACCTTCAACCTTCGACTTCGAATAGAGAAAAGTAAGAGAAAAGGTACTTGAGATAAAAAAAAAAAATAATAAAAAAAGACTTTAATTTAGTTGATCCATGGCGTTAACTTCATCGTCATACACATTCCTATACATGGTGACATCCTACACCACTGAAGCAAAGTAGGTTGGATTACTTGTTAATGTCTTCAGATATATTTTCCTTGGCTATCGCACTGATCACTCAATGATCAGTTTAGACATTGTGTAAGATAAATGCCATAAGATATTGAACTATTTGAAGTTTAATAACTTATTTTAGAAAAAAAAATCTGAATTTGTTAATCTTATTAAGGAGAAGGTAAATGAAGTTCTTTACAATACCATAATATTGACTGTCTTGATTGTAAACAATTTGAACATGTTAGTAAAGAAGATTTAAAATTTACGATTAAGGACCAGTTGTTTTTGGACACCATGTTGATGGAGTTGCGGGTAGTTGCGGGCAGTAGCAGCTTCTGTATGCGATTCGACATAAAAAGAAGGAAGAAAGTGTAGAAAAGGACCTAATTGAGACTGAGAAAGTGAAGTTAGAAAGACTGTTCGAACATCATACATATACTAGAGAAAATTAAGAAAAAATTAACTATTGAAAGATGAATTGAAAACGAAACATGTAACCTCGCAAACCGATATATTATAGGTAAAGTTATGGTTAGTGTATAATGGACACGAGTATTCCCACTTGATTCATAGAAAAACAATCAGTGAACAATTTGGGGTCCTTGGTTGAGTGAATTCAATTTTTTATGTCAACAAACTAAGTTGAAATATGTGGTAATTTCAAGCTTTTTGTTTATATACGCTGTCACGATTGATAGTTAATTAAACAATGATAGTGATCATGATAATGATAGTAACAGTAATGATAACTTCTGATTGATAAAGTAACAGCGTTTCTCGATATTTTAAAATAAATTTGATAGTCGAGTTTGGGGCTTGCACATCTAGAGGCCTTAACAACAATGTGGATAATTCACCAAGCAGTTCTGCCGATATCGCATTGTTTGGTTCGCCTGTGTAGATATATAGGTACAAAAATAGCGACGGGTATTGTGTTAATAACGAAAGTTTCAAGGTTGAAATGGCAGATGCTGAATATATATATTTATCTAACAGCGTATGACGTATTCTAAATCAATACTAGAAATTTAATTCGTCATGGGGACGAATTAGGTGGTCTGTCTTCAAGTCTTATGATAGATTATAATATTTACTATATTGAGAAAGGGAGAAGTTATATAGACATGTAAACAATGATGATCATGATGATGATCATGATGGTGATGATCTTGATAGTAATGGTGATGACGATGATGATGATGATGATCATGATGATGTTGATGATTATCATCAACAGACCATGATGACATCAGACTGAAAAAAAATGAGAGAACATTTAGATAGTATATAGTCTCAGCTACAACATACTCAAAAATCAACAAAAATCAAGCCGAAATAACGGCGATATTGCTCGCAAAAGACAAGAATGTAGAATCCAGATTTGAGAAAAAGTCATCTCCCATAAGGATTACACGCAAAAAGTAATGGATCAAGTGATAATAGGGTAATAATAAAGTAAATATGGTTGTTTATTACATTATTTGCGATTGTACGTGTTTTAATATTCAAAGGAGATGGTACAGTGAAAGGTCAAAAAGAAAAAAAACTGAAGAAAATTTTTTTTTGGAGACGCCCGGACTCGAACCAGGGACCTCGAGGTCGGAAGTCAAGTGCGTTACCGATATACCAAAACATTTCCCATAGAGATTACACGTAAACGGAAAATGGAATTCTCAAATCCCACTTTGCAAGTGAAATATGAGCATGATCCCGGCATCTGATCGAAAAATAAAGGACACACTAGTGATAGCTTATTGTCTCAGCTACAACATACTCAAAGCTCAGCGTAAACAAAGATAAAACGACGGAGATATTGCTCACGAAAGACGAGAATGTAGAATCCAGTTTTGAGAAAAAGTCATGTCCTATAGAGAATACACGCAAAATGTGAAAAATTGACATGCCTCCTTTAATTGCAAAAATACGCCATGATGCCTTTGTCAAAATGAAAATTCGGGGTAACTGCATTTGTAGAGAATCATCTCAGCTGGCAAGAGTCCTGGTTTTGATGGAGTGGATATCACATTGGTTAAAAATGTTATTCATATTTTATGTTACCCTTTATGTGATATTATCAATTTATCTTTAAATACTGGTGTTGTCCCAGACAAACTTAAAATTGCAAAGGTTATTCCTATTTATGAAAATGGATCAAATGTTAATTTATCAAATTATAGGCCCATATCTATTCTTCCTATTTTTTCAAAGATTTTAGAGAAATGTGTATATAGTCGTGTATATAAATTCTTGGAAAAGTACAATATTATTACTCCCAAACAATTTGGTTTTCGAGCGGGACACTCTACTTCTTCTGCCATCTCTGATTTTATTCATAAAGTTACAAATGCCTTTGATAATAAAGAAATAATGATTGGCCTGTTTTTAGATCTTAGCAAGGCTTTTGATTCTCTTGATCACTCAATATTTATATATTAAAAAAATTGGAATGTTATGGTTTTAGAGGTATTGTACTGAAATGGTTCAAAAGTTATTTAAGTAATCGCAAACAATATGTTGTTCTAGAAAAATGTGAATCACAGACAATGGCGATACTAAGATGTGGAGTGCCCCAGGGCTCAATTCTTGGGCCATTATTATTTCTTTTATATGTAAATGATATTTGCAATGTTTCAAAAGTATTAGAACTGATATTATTTGCAGATGACACTAGTGTGTTTATGTCCCATCAAGATATTGTATCTCTTCAAAATATGTTTAATACAGAATTTGCTAAACTGGTTGATTGGTTATATATAAATAAACTTGTAATCAATATTAAAAAAACACACTTCATGATTTTTACCAAAAAAAACATTGATGTTACCCAAATAAAGGTTAAAGTTAAGGAATCAGTTATTGAATACGTTACACATTTAACTTTTTTAGGAGTCACAATTGATGATAAATTAAATTGGAAGGAACACACTGCTGTCGTCTGCAATAGATTGGCTAAACATGTTGGTATATTTTATAAATTGAAATTTTTACCTACAGAAATATTGATAATTTTGTATAATACATTAATATTACCCCACTTAAATTATTGTATTCTTGTATGGGCATGCTCTAGTATGCAAAATACAAATAGGCTTTTAATTTTACAAAAGAAAATTATAAGAATTATATCGCACAGCCAATACCTTGCTCATACTTTACCTCTTTTTTACAACCTCCATTTTTTAAAAGTAAACGATATTTATGTTTATCAATGTGCAATTTTTATGTATCTATGCTTTAAAAAACTTTTACCAAATACTATTTTACAATATTTTCAACTTAATAAGAATATTCATGGCCACCAGACCAGGATTTTGAATAATTTTCATATTCCAGGAGTAAGGACACTAGTTTCCCAAATACAATTTTTTTCAGGGGTCCAAAAATTTGGAATGACATACCCATAGATATTCGACTGAGTCCATCACTAAATAGTTTTAAAAGAAAATTTAAACTGTACCTGTTAAGACAATACTCAATAGTGCAATAACCTATATTCTTAATGTTCATCAGACAGAAAAGTGTGTGTTGGTGTGTATGGGAGAGAGTGTATGTGTGAATGCAATTTCCCCCTCCCCCTTTTTTCCCTTCCTTTTTATAACAAATACAAAATTTAAATAATGTACTTAGTTTTTTTATACAATTACTGGAGACAGACTTTTACATAAGGCCCGGCCTTCCTGTCTAGTCTCCAAATACTTTCATTAATGTACATGTTTAAAAATGTTTTTTCCCTTGTCCATCATGTCTTCTCCACTTGTGTTATCCTCATGTTATATATTGATACATGTATTTTATTCTAACTTTTATATGTTTGCTTTCCTTGTATATTTTTAATGAAAGTATTGAATAAAGTGAACTTGAAAAAAAAAAAAAACTTGAATATCAAAATTTGAAAGAAAATTGATCAATATTTACAGAGATACAATCGATTTTCCAAAAATCTGCTGACGTCATAATATGCAAATTGAAATTTTGAGTTCGGAGGCTATTATGATGACGTCATGAGTTAATTGAGGGTCAAATAAGACATGAAATCATATCTCCAACTCATGCTTTTTCCAACCATGATATAAAAGTTGGGGGTCAATGGACTATCTGAAGAGCTATTTTCATTTTTAAATGGCATGTTTTTGATCAAATTTGCATTATATTGCCCATAGCAGCACGCGCGGATTTTGATTTTTGACGCGCGCTCACGGCCTTATGAAAGGTCAAGAGTGACCGAAATTAATGTAAATTGTCAATTATGGTAAGAGGAATCTAAATCATGTAGACATTTGGAATTTGACCTTTTGCGCGCGTGTGAGCGCGCACAACGCGCGCGGGGACACGTACGGACGGAAAATTTTGAAATGCTTAAAATGACCCGATTCGTACTCTCCTTTAATAGTTAAGTGATTTTGAGCATTTGTAAATTTTAAAGCACGCGTACGTGCGCGTCATGACCTTTATGTGACCTTTGATGACATGACTTGTTGACCCTTGACCTGAAGTATATGTGATATGAATATGAATGACCTTTGCTGATGCATCATGAAGATATAATGGATAATGTGATTTCACAAAATGGCGCCTGGATGACGTCACGATAATCTGATGACCTTGAAAAGGTTACTGTCACGTCTCATGACAATGACCTATGACTGTGCCAAAATTGAAAGAAATTAAGACAACCGATCTTAAGTTAACCGATGAACAAAAAACGGGGAGAAATAAAAGTAAAGAATAAAGAAAGAAAATTCTGACGAAAACAATAGGTGATCTGTCGATATCGACAGACCACCTAATTACCAACATGTGTCGAGCTCTATACACACTCGAGTTTTGCTGGAGGGGCGTCAAATGATATATATTGGAGCATTGCATATCTATATTATATATATATATATTGAAAGATGCAGCAAAGTCCTGGACATGTATTCCTATTAATTGTTTCAAACAACAGACCGAGTATACGTGGTCCGCATAAGTTCAAATCCTTTTTATTCAATAAGGACACGTTTTTTTTGTAATAGTTGGTAAAGTTTTAGTCAATACACAATAGGGCATACCAGATCACTACTAACACAAATAGTTGACAAGGTATACATCGGTACAGTAACAACAAGTAGATGTTAGCTGTTGTCACAGAACTGTAGTTGGCTTAGTGGCGATACACAAGTATAAATCAAGTATGAAGAGGTGTCGTGGTCGAGTGGATATGTTACCGGACTGTGGATCACAATGTCCGCGTTTCGAGTCCCACCGCGGCACTAATGCCCTTTGGCAAGACATTGATCTACATTTGCCACTCTCAACCCAGGTTCTTAATGGGTACCCGGTAGGATGCGAAAGCTAATGTGGTTTGATTAGCAAGTGTGCGCTTGTAAAAAATGACGCCTGGCTGGAATGCTCCTCAGGGAGTGAAGAATGTGCATACATTGTGTGCGGGTAAGCCTGAATCCGATGACCGGGTTAATAATATATATCTATATAGCACTTTGAGAGGGCCTGCGGTCCTGAAATCGCTATATAAGAACGAGCTATTATTATCATTATTATATTAAAACAATCATTTAAAGAATGAGTTGTACTTTGATATTCTGAATTTTAATAAAACAATAAAACGAGATACGCTAGTCTTGTTCAGACGGAGGAAAGTTACCCTAAGCTAAAGGTTGTGTTAAAAGCTAGTCGGGGTAAATAGGGCTGGCCAATCGTAATAATAATAATACTAGATCACATTTATAACGCGCCTAATACATTGTTTCTAGGCGCAGTGGTGCTGTTGTCCCAGCAGCCATTAAGTGAAGCAATGTCCTTACACGAAATAAAGCCGGGACGACAGCACCACAAGTACACAATATTATTTAGTACACAATTACATTATGTTACGCTATCATGCCACTATCCGTACAACTATACGAATATACGTCTATCCAGCCGGTCAAGAAAGAAAAAGGAGGGGAAAAAGAAAGAAAAGGTAAGTGAAAGAAGAAGAAAAGTAGGAAGAGAAAAAAGAGAAGAGGAAAAAAGGAGGGGAAAGGAAGAAAGGGGAAGAGAGAGAGGTCGATATTAAGGAGGAAAGACGGAGAACAGAAAAGGGGAAAAAGGAGAATAATGAGAAGGGAAAAGAAAGAAAGGGGGATGATATTTTAAGAAGGTGTTTTTTTTAAGGGGAAAAGAGCGGGGGGGGGGGGCACGCAATTTTGCAGTGTGCATAATGTGGGGTCCCTCTTGCCAGGCGTATAGGTGTAGCCCCCCCCCCTCCGAAAAGAAAAGCACAAGAAGAACCAAAAAAAAAAAAAAAAGAGAGACGGAGTAAGGGGGAAGGAGAGAATTTTTGTGAGTTAAAGGAGAAAGGAAAAAAATGAAAGAAAATTATTAATAGAAGACAGGTGCGAGGGCATGAGGAATTGCATTTCTTTTAAAAGAATAATGGGATAACAACCAGCGCTGCTGTCGGAAAAATGATAAACGGGGGAGGGGGAAATAAGAGGGAAAGAAAGGAAAGAAAGGAAAGAGAAGAGAAGAGAAGAGAAGAAAAAAGGAAAATAAAAGAAAAAGAGGAAAGGAGAGGAGAGAAAGAGAAAAGAAAGAAAATACAGAAAATAATAAAAGGAAAAAAAGTAGAGAAAAAGGATACAAAATAAACGGGGGGTGAAAGAGAGGAAAGAGAGAGGGGTTAAGAGCCTGAGAGAAGAAGGACGGGAGTAAGAGAGAGAGGGGGATGTTGGGTGGAGTCAACACGTCGAAGCTTTCATGTTTCATTACCCCTCTTTTACCGGGAAGGGGGCATGTGCCCCCTGTGCCCCTCTGAATCCGCCACTGGTATAGTTGTATAGATATACAGTTTCCTGTGTTCTGGTTGGACGACTGGATAGACGTATAGTCGTATAGTTGTACGGATAGTGGCATGCTTGGCCCGCCATATACGCCGCCACATTTACCCCGACTAGCTCTTAACACGACCTTTATCCTAGGGTAACTTTCCTCCGTCTGAACAAGACTAATGCTACGGTCACAAATGTTCGAACGAACGATAATTTCGTACGAATCCCCCTGTTTTTCCATTGTCTTTCCGAATTCCCATTGTCTGAAGATCGTTCGTACGGCGTTCGTAGCAGTTCGTAATGGCATTTGTGACCGAGGCTTAATATGAGTTCATGTTGACAAATAGAAATTGGATCACATTGCAGTTTAAGCCTCGGTCACAAATTCCAGACAATGGAAAAACCTTTGTGACCGTAGCTTAGGAGGGTCGAATTAAATAAACACCGCCATTATACCAGACCATTGCTCGTTAACAGGGATACGCGATCCGAACTTTGGAGATCGGGGTCGAATGACTCGAAGGTTCGTAAATGAAAACTATCAACTAGCGATCTGCAAAAAGTACAAATATTCGACTTACACCATCAGTTGTCCATACGCTCTTAATCTAACCAACTTGCCACGATTAATTAGGCCATCCACCTACCCAGTCTTATCAAGCGTACGTTCCAGAAATCTTAACATGGCTTTTAAAATCCAAAAGTAAATATCTCATGACATTCAGAGGTAAAATCTATCACCCCACAATCTATGTACAGTTTATTTAAAATAATAATCAATATGTTATTTTGAACATCATGTTAATCAATGAAAAAGTGGTTTCATAATGCAATGTGCAGTCGAATATGAAGAAAGGAAATGCAATTCTGAACAAGGAAATACCAAAGCCACCTCCCCAAGTTCATCAGTAACAAGTACAAAACCTCGAGAAAAAAACATAGAGACGAAACTACTATTTGATTTTAAATGCTAATCCATTTTGACAAGTTCAAGACAAACAGCACATGTATGTAATTTGTTCCAACAGAGTACAATTACAAAATTTCTTTATTAATTGCACAACTGATATGGCCTGCATTATAATCATGTGCGGGGGTATGGGCCCATCTGCCCTCAAATGGCAGAGATAAGATAATAATAACATAAAATCTACAACAAAGAGAGAAGTGCTTAAAAAAAAGTTATATTAATATTTTAGAATCTGAATAAAAGTTACCCAATCTCTATAAATGACATCCTCTCCACTAAATGTGGTTAATATTGACTGCCTAATTCAGGGCAATACGACTTGTGAGATATCACCCTCACCTTCGGTTCGGGCGATATATGTCGTATTGCCCTGAATGCAGTCAATATTACTTAATTATTTACCTCACTTTAGAAATATAGCCATCTGATTGGTCATAATTGCAGTCATGGTTTTGGATATTCCCTTAAATAGATGAACATAATATAGTCAATAGTTCATGACTGAAATTCCCGCAAGATTCCGGGTACCAGAAACTAGTTAAATACCCATTGGTTTGCAATCACTTAAGTAATAATCTGATTTTCAGAACCTTTTACCGAATGGTTGTACTTTTTGTGCTGCACAAAGATTCAATCAGTTTAATGTTGGCAATTACAAGTAGTGGGTTATTGATGGAGACAAATGCTCGTGTACCTGGTACAGCTCATCTTATGTATGTTATAACCAAAGAAAAAAAATGTCAGTCAGTCACTCAATAGTGTCTCACGGTGTAGTCTAGAAGGTAAACAGGTTTCCTTGCATAATTTGAATATAAGGACAATGCTTAATGTTTAGATTTCACAGATACGTCATACACGACATATTCATAATTCCTGCAAAGTTTTACAGAATTTGATGTTGGCTGCAAAAGGGACATACTATCTTTAACATATTGAAGGTTGCTTTTTTATTTTTTACATCGTATTAATTCACAAGAGGATATTTTACAATTACCTTTAAAGGAAGTAAAGGATAGAAACAACTTAAAACTTCAGTATTATGAAAGCTCTATCCATAATTATTACATCGCTTTTTGACATGAAATAGTGATAACTGTTAAAATGCAAATCATACCTTCAGGTGATGCTTCTTTCCTCTGTGCTTGTTCACTCGTGAGATACTGAACTACGTCAAGATGACCATTGCGTGATGCCCAGTTAAGAGATGTCACACCATCATTATCACCCCTCCCAGTCTGTGCTCCTTGACCAACTAGATACTGAACTACATCAAGATGACCATTGCGTGATGCATAGTAAAGAGGTGTCTGACCAGCATTGTCACTCGTATCAATATGTACACCCTGACCAACGAGGAAGTGAACTACATCAAGATGACCATTGCGTGATGCACAGTGAAGAGGTGTCTGACCATCATTGTCACTCGTATCAATATGTACACCCTGACCAACGAGGAATTGAACTACATCAAGATAACCATCATGTGATGCACAGTGAAGAGGTGTCTGACCGTCATTATCACTCTTATCAATATGTGCTCTGTGACCAACTAGATACTGAACTACATCAAGATGACCATTGCGTGATGCATAGTAAAGAGGTGTCTGACCATCATTGTCACTCGTATCAATATGTACACCCTGACCAACGAGGAATTGAACTACATCAAGATAACCATTGTATGATGCACAGTGAAGAGGTGTCTGACCATCATTATCACTCTTATCAATATGTGCTCTGTGACCAACTAGATACTGAACTACATCAAGATGACCATTGCGTGATGCCCAGTTAAGAGATGTCACACCATCATTATCACCCCTCCCAATCTGTGCTCCTTGACCAACGAGATACTGAGCTACATTGAGATGACCACCATAAGATGCAGAGGGAAGAGATGTCACACCATTATTATCACCCCTCCCAATCTGTGCTCCTTGACCAACTAGATACTGAACTACATCAAGATGACCATTGCGTGATGCATAGTAAAGAGGTGTCTGACCATCATTGTCACTCTTATCAATATGTGCTCTGTGACCAACTAGATACTGAACTACATCAAGATGACCATTGCGTGATGCATAGTAAAGAGGTGTCTGACCATTATTGTCACTCGTATCAATATGTACACCCTGACCAACGAGGAACTGAACCATACCAAGATAACCATTGTGTGATGCATAGTGAAGAGGTGTCACACCATCATAATCACCCTTTTCTATCCGTGCTCCTTGACCAACTAGATACTGAACTACATCAAGATGACCATTGCGTGATGCCCAGTTAAGAGATGTCACACCATCATTATCACCCCTCCCAATCTGTGCTCCTTGACCAACGAGATACTGAGCTACATTGAGATGACCACCACAAGACGCAGAGTGAAGAGATGTCACACCATCATTATTACCCCTCCCAATATGTGCTCCTTGACCAACTAGATACTGAACTACATCAAGATGACCATTGCGCGATGCATAGTAAAGAGGTGTCTGACCATCATTGTCACTCGTATCAATATGTACACCCTGACCAACGAGGAAGTGAACTATACCAAGATAACCACTGTGTGATGCATAGTGAAGAGGTGTCACACCATCATTATCACCCCTCCCAATCTGTGCTCCTTGACCAACGAGATACTGAGCTACATTGAGATGACCACCACAAGACGCAGAGTGAAGAGATGTCACACCATCATTATCACCCCTCCCAATCTGTGCTCCTTGACCAACGAGATACTGAACTACATCAAGATGACCATTGCGTGATGCATAGTAAAGAGGTGTCTGACCATCATTGTCACTCGTATCAAAATGTACACCATGAGCAACGAGATACTGAACTACATCAAGATGTCCATTACGTGATGCATAGTAAAGAGGCGTGTGACCGTCATTATCACGCTTATCAAACTTTACACCCTGACCAACGAGGAAGTGAACTACATCAAGATGACCATTGTTTGATGCAACAAGAAGTGGTGTTCCACCAATATCATTTGCCCTCTCAACCTGGGCTCCTCGACCAACGAGGTTCTGAACTACATCGAGATGACCCTTTGAAGCTGCCTCGAGAAGGGCGTTATCAACCTCAGCAGACTCATTTCTGGCTCTTTCAGCCATGTCTTGATAATTATGTCTGCGGATGTAAATGTGAAGGAAGCCTTAAATATATTTCTTTATTCTAGACCTCATATGTCGTGATGGTCAAAGTCTCCTCTGTGTTTTGCAAATCGTTCTTGGAAGAGCTTAAACACGTCAATGATGTTACCCGCTCTATACAGCCTGAAAAGGATATTTCTTTCTCTGCTACCCTGAAGGTTCAAACTTTTCGTAGCCTAGTAATGATTATGCATTATTACGGTAAAGGTATGATTCTAATATATTCAACTAATATAATGTAATACTCAAAGAATCCATCTCGGACAGTCCTGGCGCCGTCAGTACAAGCGTGATATATCCACTTTATTGGTCTGATTCCCTTCACATAAATCACCGTGCTCTGGACCATCCAACTAAAACACCAACGGTCTGTTGCTTCAAAATGTAATTGTTGATTGTCAAATCAGTTCACAAATCATTTCATAAAATTGTTCCACGATAAAACGCTAAGAATTCTTCATAAAATGCAGCTCTCTGCTTTTTATCCGAAGAATTTACCTTATGTTTGATAGTACATAAAACAAAGGTGAGAAAGTACATAACACAAACAAAATCCTTCGTTTTTGTCTGCTTACAGTTCCCGATCAAACTAACCGATGGAACAGTCATGGAGAAAATGGCGGATCCTTTTGTGAGAAACGTGCGTTGTTTTGTTGAACGTCAAAAAAATAGTACGCAGGCATAACCTCGTCTAAGGTTCGATGGCATGTAATGCAAAAGTACATGAAAGAGAAGATATGCATGGTTGACTATTTCAAATGAGCCGAAACCAAATCGTCGCAGCGATATTTACTGACAATGTTTTTATTGTTTAATTTGTTTCCTTTTTCCCATGAAACATCAACGTAATATAAATATAAAATGAAAATTGCTTTTTTTCCGCTCAACAGAATTAATAGTAATGTGAACAATGTATACAGTACCTGCTATTGAAGGAAGAAAACAAATCCAATGAAGTAATTCCAACTGTCTGGCTTATACTCTGGACTTCAACCCGCGAGAGCTTTCGTGGGTCGAGATGAATAGCAGGTATAGAAACATAAATATCTTCATCGTAATGCATGCATAATAGATAGACATTAGTGGAGGTTCGAGGGGCTGGGGGGGGGGGGGGGGGGGGGAGGTGGTAGTATGCTCCTAGCTCCTCCCCTTTTCCCTCAAAAAAGGAGAAAGAATCGAAAATAAGAAGCATAATTTAGGGATGATGACCTTTTCCCCCTTCCTATTCTTTTTTCTTGCTTTCATCCCCTACCTATTAAGCATCCATGTCCACCACATTTCCAAAGGTATAAATGTATGGATGGTGTCAGGTAAGTAAATAATCAAACTGTGGACAATCAAAATATAATATCTCCAATGCATTTTTCTTCAATATCACCTCTTTTCGTTAAAAAACCCCAAATGGAAATGTTATATATGTCCAGGATAATTGCTATTAAGAATTGAAGGGCCTTTATCTTATGTACACCAATAAACAGAGTACTCAAACTACATATTACATTCAAATATAATGTACAGTTAATAGTTAATAAAATAATAATTTTAAACATTTTGAACTCCATCACTTGTTGAATGATAAATTGATGGCTTTTATATTTTCTGAAAGATCTCTTTAATATTCTACTGAAACATTTATGACAGATAGGGACTTCCTACACGCATAATATGTTAGTGTATATACGTAAATTTGAATTCAAAACAATGTTGTTATAGTATTCGGCAATAACAGGTCATAAACTGACTGGCTTGCCTAAATTAAGCAACAACAACAACTTAAAATGAGTCCGTCCACCAAAAATAGGAGAAAATCCCACATACATCTCCATTACTATTGTGTTCTCCACGAGTGCAAACCACGAGAAAAGGTGCATCGTTATATAGAAATACTTTGTTCATAATCATCATCATAATGATTATCTGTTTTGTCATTATGACTATTGCGACTATTTGTCATTATTCAAATAAAGGAGGCTAAAATGTGAATGCTTACAAGTTTCCAAGTTCACGAGTCAGCAGGATGAAATAATGTTTCCGTTGATAATTAATGGTCTGACTGATGTGTGTCTAGTATTCTTTCGGATTCATAATGACACATCGATGTTTTATAAAAACATGAACAGAAAATGTGGGATGATGTAAAATTAATGACTTGTGTCAGTGTGCGTGCAAGTATATACATGTAAAGAGTGTGTTTGTGTGCGTGGTTGTGCGTGTGTGAGTCTGTATCTGCTTGCGTAAAGGTGTTTATCTGCATATGACCTTCACAAGAGGAGCTGTAGTCCAGAATCTGGCCTATTTAATTTTGATCTCCACCACACCAAAGCTACCTCTCCCTACTTACTTGCTACCAGCCGATGATGGCGTGATCATTAAATTAAGACGCCAGGCTGGGCTGGTGAGCATAATTATGAGTTCGTTGATAACGCCATCTTCGACGGCTTGAATCAAGTGTAGGGAAATTATAAAGGACCGTGCAGATTATGGACTAGAAGAGCTGACGCAGAATACAATTATTTCTCTCTATGAATTTGTTTACCCAGGTACGCCTGATGAGCATCAGTACTGTTTTTTCTGCAATTGTTATTACCCCAGCAACTGCCGGATACCCATTTCACCTAGATGGGAAGTGGCAAATGTGATTAATTTCTTGCTAAAAGATGTTAGTGCCGGGCTGAGATTCGAACCATCAACCCTTAGATTGAGAGTCAAGTGAGTGAACCACTACACCACGACACCACGACACCCCCATCTCTCTCTCTCTCTCTCTCTCCCTCTCTCTCTCTGTTTGGACCTACTCATTTTCATTATCTAGGATATATGTTCCTCTATATTCACTTCATTATAGATGTGGACAGATGCCAGTTCAGAATAAACTTTTCGTATAGTCACATGTATAAACTCACATAATTTGAAAAGGAAATGCGTAACTTATGACCTGTAAATTAAGTGAAACCAACATTTAGTGTTTTATACGTGAAGATACCTTAATACAACAAAGAAAGTTACATACATGGTAGTTGTTTAGAGCCATTAATTACATTAACAATACCTATGTATCAACATACGAAATACTGGAATGTATTTTTTAACATATCTTAACAACTTAACAACTAAAATTTAAATTTAGTCTGATGACGTGTAGGTGTATTCAATTACTTTTATTTTTTACTGGTTCATACTATGTATCAGCAAACTAGCTAACCGATTGAACAGTCATGAAGAAAATGGCGGATCCTTTTGTGAGAAACGAGCGTGGTGTTGTATATAGTACGCCGTCATGACCCCATCTAAGCTTCAATGGCATGTAATGCAAAAATATATGAAAAGAGAAGCTATGCATGGTTGACTATTTCGAATGAGCCAAAACCAGCTCCTTGCAGCGATATTTACTTACAAAATATACTTTGAGCTTACCCACTTCAGCGTAAAATTGTTTGCATTTTCACATGATACGTCAACGTATTACTAAATACAAAATGAAAATCGCTTTAAAATGTCTGTATTAGTTCGGAAAACATAAGAATAGATATATCATTCACAATGATGCAAATCATTCAATCATCCGAAATATGACAGTTAGTACGTGCTATTTTAATTTCTAAGCACAGAGCCTTTCCTGAAGTCTATCTCCCAAATTATCGTACTTTTTATTAGATTCGCAAGAACATCACCACATAGGACAGTTTTATAAAAGCTACTTTGGCATTTACTTGAGCTAATTTTTCTACATTTTCTACATGTAGGCTACAGCCCTTAACAACGGTATTTTTTCTATCATGCCCTGTGTATTTTTGGTTTCGTCAGTCTAACGGACTGTCGGTGTATTGTGATATGGGCCTCGTGGACCTTTTGGAATTTCTCCATTTCTATATTTTCTAATGCATTTAAGTTTTTGATTCACTGTTGAAAGAAGAGTATTTTGGTTAGAATAGTAATAGATAGGTTTGATTAATCGTCTGCAAATGAAATAATGTAGTTTAATTATTTTGTTTTATTATCAAACTGATCCGTGAGAATGTTTAAAAAGTTATCATAAGTTTCATTTACATCGTCAGAATCATTAATTAGTTGTTAATCGATGAAAATGATTAACCTTGTAACCCCAATCGTGAGATCGAATTCGGGTCTTCTTTGTAAAGTGCCTAAATGTGGGGTTTCACCGCTCCACAGAATTAATAGTAATGTGAACAATGTATACACTACCTGCTATTGAAGGAAGAAAACAAATCCAATGATATAATTCAACTGTCTGGGTTATACTCTGGACTTTAACCCCGAGAGCTTTCGTGGGTCGAGATGAATAGCAGGTATAGAAACACAAATATCTGCATCGTTATGCATGAACAATAGATATACATTAGAGCTCCTAGCCCCTCCCCTTTTCCCTCAAAAAGGGGACAGAAAAAGGGGAGAAAAAATAGGAAATAAGAAGCATAATTTAGAGGTGATGACATTCCTCTTTTTATTCTATGTTTTCGCTTCTAAGAGAATTAAAAGACTTGCCCCTTACATTGTGTATCAGCAATACGCCAAAATATATGTAGAGATGTATATTTAATTGAGATGAGTATAGATGTAGATGTATAATAATATATTCGTGCACTTTTGCAAACGTATGTAAAATCAAGCAATTAGTTTGTGTTTCCTTATTACTAAATGTAGTCGTCATGAAGATCATGTAGATCAGAAGTTTGGAAAATCATAGGTAGACGGTAGAAACCACGACCAAGTTATATCATGTCATTTATTTCAGTGCAATACAGCATGATATGAATAAACACACATGTTATCTGAACATCGTTGTGATATTTCGTATCCTTACTTTGGGTTTTATTTTCTCAGTCTTCATTAATATTATATGAAGGAAGAACAAAACTGACTAGGACAAACAGACTTTACCTCATCGACTTTAATTTGTAACATATAGATTTGAATTGTACAATGCATAACAAATAAAATAATTTAGCTGTCTTGGGTTTAAAGGCAGAGTATTCTACAAATATTGCTATCATACTCTTATAATGTATTTTCAATTGCGCTATCTTTTCGTTAGGGTGTACATATACCCAAAGCATCATCACCGATGCGTCATCAGTTGGTGATGCATTTTGGGATATTATTGGCAGCAGATGGCAATATACGTAAATCTTAATAAGTGCAAGTAAAACACTATGCCTTTAAGTCCACGTCGACTATTGATTTGTTACAGTATACGTTTCTATGCAACCATACCAAACTCAGACAAATTATACCCGTTAAACTTTTTGTTTGATGATTTGATCACATGCCCAAGGGCCAACGTTAACAATTCGAAAATCGACTGTATTGTCTATCTCATGCAAGGCAACCTGTGATGCAATGAAGGAGTAATATCGGGGAATCGTATTGCTTCGCAGGTTTCATTGCGCAAGATGGAAAACTTTGTGCGTTTCGAGTGAAACACACGCACTGTGCGTAATTATTCTTGGGTTGTTTAATATGCTTGTAAATGTGGCCATTTCGATTCATGCAAATTAAGCAAAATGCCTAAAGTTGCTTTTAAGGCAAAACGCTTAAATTTTCGGAGACAACGTGGGATCTCAAACCAATGAAATAAATAAACTTTATAAAAAGAACATTTCAAATCTACAAGACACTGGTAGAGTTAAAGCGATTTTGAATAGCGCCATCCATGTCTTGAGCTGTGACACCACTGCAATATTTCCTATTATCTTCAAAGATTTCTTCGTGTATGAATTGTGTGATGCACAAATTGTTTTTCTTTCCATTACTTGCAACCGTTGTATACCTAATAATTGTGTCCATGTCCTTCAAATTAGAACTACATTTCATTTCATTTCATGAATTTATTTCCATGTCAACATGAAAACAAAATTATACAATCTTCAATACAAACATATATAATGCAATATCTGAAGTGAGAGGACCATGAAAAGCACATAAATAGCGCGGTTAATAATTTTCATCACCAACTACACAAAATAAAAATAACTTAACAATACATAATCTACATAAAATCTAGATTACAAAAAAGGAAGATAAAGAAAATAGAAAAAAAAGGAGAAAACATTTCATAAACATTGAAATTGCAAGTAGTAAAACAATTTTCAAAAATAAATTGCTTTTGTAGTCGTTTAAAATAGTTGAATCCTCTTACTATTCTTAATTTATCTAGGAAGGTTATTCCATAAAACTGAGCCGTTATAGAAGATGGAATATCGAGATATCGGGAAACGGTTAAATGGGAGATGAATATTTTGAGCATTCCTGGTATTAAAATTATGGACAGAACAATGTAAGGTTAGATCATTAATATGGACTTCAGGAAGCTTTTTGCTGAGTAGTTTGAACACAAATACTGCAGTTATAAAGATATTAATTAATGAATATGTAACATTTTCATTTTACTAGAGGATAATTGCGGAGAATGCAATCATGATCGAGTAACACTTTTCTGTAATTGTTAAATTCTTTCAATATTTTTGTTGTTGCTGTAAGACCAAAACAAATTATTACACCAGTTAATATGGAATAATATAAATATACAAATGTTTATTGAAGAAAAAATTGCAGTTTGGTAAAAATTCCAATACTTCTTGATACTTCTTGATACTTCTAATATTCTTTATTGTTTAGTGCTCCATTAATTTTATTAATTAAATCACGTATTGCAGTTACTGTTGAATGGCCCTGTCTAAATCCGAATTGATTTTGAGAAGTATATTGTATTTATCTAAAATTTCAATTAATCTTTAAAACGCATTTTTATAATATTTTGGAAAATATGGACATAACTGATATTGGACGGAAGTTGTTAAAATTATTTTGATTACCCTTCTGGGGAAATGGGTGTGACGTGAGCAACCTTTAATATTGTTGGGAAGGTACCACTACTTAACAAATTGTTAAAGATAACAGATAAGGGTTTACTTATTACAAACATTACATACTTTACAACCTCGGGCAATTATCTCCCAAGATTTCATGGTTTTTCTTTTGTCCATCGTTATCAATATACAATGAATTCCATCAAAAATCCTTTCTCTTTCCAAACCTACTACACGGTACACCTAGATTGAGAAAAGGGGAGTGTCGATTTTTTCTTCTTCAATGAATTCGCACGGTGGAGTGACGACTTATGTGCAATCAGCATCACTATAGACAGTCTAATTTCATGATTTAACAAAAAGGTTCTTAGATCTGCGACTCGTCATGTTTCGGCTTGGAATCGGCAATGATCGGCTCCTCGATGATTTTCCGAATGAAATTCATCCACGTGACAGCTCCGATATCAGAAAACTTCATGGCGGTCCTCAGCCGTACATCCTCGCTGGTTAGAAACCGAACCGGTCCGTTGTAGAGGTCCATTTCGATGATTTTCTGGACGATGTCGGTGATTTCTTCCGTTGTTTGGAACATTTCCTCGAAGTAATGTCTGTAATATATGAAGATAATGATGATAATAATGATTATTATAGTAGTAATAATAGTAATAATGATGATAAAATTAATGAAAATCTGAGGGCCAAAGTCAAATATCTTGCTTACCTTTGTAATTGGTTGCCACCTCTGCGTGGCAGTGGGAGCCCCTTAGCAGCACAAATAATAGAAAGCCAAGTAGAAGGGAAAAGAAAAAGAGGCAGACAGAGAAAGCAATGGTTTGATAACATCAAAGAATGGACAGGTCTCACATATTCAGAAGCCAAAAGATTAGCACAGGATAGAAACAAACGGAGAAAGACAACAAGAAGATGGGCAGATGTGGTCGCCAATCGCCAGCAACTGACGGTGGCAGCCAGGTAGGTTGCCAGGTAGCCAGGTAGCCACTACCAGACAATCTAGAACACGTTGTTTGATCGAAGTATTTTATAACAATGCACAATATTTCAGAAGTTTTTGAATGAGGATACATAAAGAGGCCTTTTTGACGAAAAGTTGTGATTTAAGAAAAATACTTCAAGTAAAACTTTCAACGCCGTGAGTTTGAAGTCATTATACAGACGAATAAATGATTTATATTTTGATACCAATTTTAATGGAATTCGGATTTATTAACATCATAATTGTAAGTAAAAAATATGATTTTTTTTTTTTTTTTTTTTTGGAGGGGGGGGGGATGATATTTTTTCAAAATCTGAGATTTCTTTTCTTTTTACTTTCCATGAATTCTCCCATGGACAATAACAATATATTGTGCCAAGGAGAGGCTTTTATCTAATTTTATTAAAAGGTTATAGCAACCCAGTGTTATTGACTTGATTTCCACAAAAACGACATATTTGCCCATATGCATATGCATTGAGGCCGAGTTTTGAGTGTACAAATCGAGGAAAACCTTAAATCACCATTTGTTTGGTGTCATAAGATGGATAATTACAAATCGTTTTTGTGGAAGTCAAGTCAATAACTTGTTACTGAAAAAAGGGATATGAGCTTCTGCTTTACAAAAATTAATATCCTAGTACATATGCAAATTTCTGCAAAGTTTCGGGAAAAGACTTCTCCAATTCTAAAAATATATTCCGATATGGAAAAAAAAGTTTTTGGATAAAATTCAATTTTTTGAAAAAGAAAACACATAGAAAAACATGTTTTTTTTTACTTCAAATTGTGATGTTAATTTATCCGAATCCCTTTAAAAGTGGTATCACAGCGTAGATAGATAAATTTCTATTATTTTGACACCAATTTCATGGTGCTTTAATGTTTACGAAATACTTTCTCTAGTCAAAATGGCCGTTTTGGGGCCAGTCCCCTCCGACATATGGGTTACCGCTACATATTAAAAAAGAAAACACCTCTGAAATATCATGTGTTAGGATAATACGAATTAACGAGACGTGGCAGGCACACCTTTTTTTAAACTGTGTTCTTCCACTTATGATGATAATTATAATGATGATAAAAACAACAACGAAATTAATAATACTAATAATAATAACAATGACACTAATGGCAGCTGTGCTTGCAGCTGTGATCCTTTTTCAATAGGCCATTTTCGTAATGTAACCAAATTTAGTGCATAAGTCTTTGTGAAGTGCCTCAATGCATATCATTTCATTCACCTGATAAGAATAATAGTTTTTCAATAGTCAGAATTCAAACTGGAAATATTAAGTGTTGCTAAGTAGGTCAAGCCATAGGCCCGAATTCACAAAGCAAGGTTTGAGCTCAAACCCCCTTTTGTTTCGCCAAACCTCCTTTTGTTCTTTACAAACCAGGTTTGTAAAAAACGCGTAAAACGCGTCATATGACATACGAAAACCAAGGTTTGTCGACAAACCTCCTTTGTGAATTCGGGCCATAATGTTTGTCCAACCTGGCAACAACTAATGTATGCGGTTCGGATTCTGTCTAATAAAATACTATTATTCTTTTCAGGTGAATGAAATAATATGTATTGAGGCACTTCACAAAGGCTTATGCATTAAATTTGGTTAGATTACGAAAATGGCTTATTGTAGCTAAAACGGTTTAACTCTGACCAACTTAAATGCAATTTCCGTTCTGGCAATAGTAGTACAAAGATGGTAGCAGGTGAATGCAATGCTTCACATACCTTGGAAGGAAGCATTCACTATGAACATGACGGACAAAGAAAGAGGACAAAATATACAGTTCCTCAGGTAGACAAAGAAACATCCCTTCACTGCTATTATGCAAAAATGTGTAGAACAGGTGAATATGCATGTGACACCTGTTCTACACAATTTTACATAAAAGCATGAAGTGAAGGGATGTTCCTTTGTCTACCTGAGGAACTTTATATTTTGTCCTCTTTCTTTGTCCGTCATGTTCATAGTGATTCATGACTTTAAATACATTTACTTGATAAATGTCTTCACATAGAACGTCACGTTATCCAAAAAATGGCGTTGCCCATCCAGTGCTCAGAAACTGTACATTACTCTTGCTTTATGCCTCTCTCATACACTTTGGTGAGGAATCTTGTAGATTGATTGGCAAGAATTTAATACATCTCTTAGAATAAGTTAAGTTATTTCTTGGGGTGAGGTTTTTTTTTCAGCACGCTTTTCCTCCATCATGATCACGCAATATTGCCGTCCGTACATTCAGACTCATTCTGGATCAACAAATAAAGCATTTCGATCATTACTATTAGGAAGTTTTTCTTATGATTCCCATTAAAAAAAGAATAAGAATGTATTTTGCAAATATGTTGTATATTACAAACTTAAGTATGGATTTGTGAAAATTTGCTTAGGCTTTTAAACGTATGTGAAAATGATTAAAGTAATTATATTCATAAAGGAGAGGAGTATGTTATGGACATATAATTCAAAGATATTCATTAGTGTGTGTAGGGGCAAAGAGTCACGCTCAGTACAAAGTTTCTTTCATTGCTGTTTGTATATTTAAAGAGAATGTTAAGTTCTGGGAAGAGGTGGAAATAATTTGTGAGCATTAATATTTGTATTATGTAAGTGTGGAAGAACGAGAGAAAAAAAAAAATTCCGTGAAAAGCATGGATCTTCAAACACCTTAATATTCTAAATATGGCATGTAACATCATACAAATCGGGACGAATTGTTATGCAACATGTTCATGTAGTCCCATATACATCTTTTTGTGTCAAGTGCTTGTAACTTTACCAAGACTGGGCCAATTTCTTATCATTTTGATGATTCCAGAACCTTGCAGTACGTACCGATACTTATATGCTAGATGATCAACCTGTTCTAATCGATTCCACAACGTTTCTGTCACAATGCAATCACATGACCAGGACTCAACTTTATCTTTAAGTTTATAAAGATAAAACAAAAGCTTCTTACTTCTGATGTGTGCTCAGTATCTTGAGTTGTTCTCTTGTGATTGGATCGACCTTCTTTCTTGAAGGCAGGCGGTTTCCCTCAACGATATTATCATTGATGCTTGTAGCCACTGGGCCTGGTACCACGCTAGTTAATCTAAGTTATACAAGGAAAATCAAGTCAACATCAGTTTAACCCTTTCAAGACAGCCATTCAACATTTGGATTGGTTTAGCTCAATAATATTGGTTTCGGCACACCCTATAACCATACTTGTTACAAAACCATAATGGCCCGAATTCACGAAGCAGGTTTGTCGACAAACCTAGGTTTATGTGCGTCATAGACGCTTTTCGCTGCGTTTCGACGCGTTTCAAACCAAGGTTTACAAATCATGGTTTGAAACGCGTCGAAACGCGTCATATGACGCACATAAACCTAGGTTCGTCGACAAACCTCCTTTGTGAATTCGGACCAATACGTTTGAAGCCAGGAATATTTCCGTCCTAAAGTTTATAAGGTTTAAAATCCTTAAATTGTCAATACGTTAAGAGGTTCAAGATTTAGCTTTCTTCTTCAAGTGAAGAACTGACAACAGACAATGATTGTCGACTCTTTACCAGAAGGTGGAATATGTCTTTGGACAGTGCGTTTTAAAACGTGTACCCAACTTTGGTAGCTTTTAAGTAAGAAATAATAACCTATGTGACCGTTAATCATATTTCATGATAAAGCAGAACTATTACCCTGTCTAATGATACCATTTTCATAGTTGGGCTGCCACGGATGACTGGGGGTAGGCTTTTCAAAAAGTAATGTTCAAATCCTCTGGTAGCAAGTTTAGGCTAAAGCCATGATTGTGGGTCAATTTTTTGTGCTATGTCATTCTAAAACAATTGCTCACACATTTACATCGACTATTTGGTAGTTGGAAGAAAAAAATGTGTTAATATCAATTCAAACTCAAGGAAATGCTTACTATAAGTAAAATTTATGGTAATCTCTTCGTTATGATGATTATAATCTTGACTCCATTTGCATATCTTGTTAACCCTTCTCATTGAGTAATACAAGATTTATAAAGTTTATTTGGGATGTTATCTTTTTTATGAAATCCTATTTTCAGAGTATGTAATACTTATCACCATAGGGTTCTTTCTTGCATTTGGTTTATTAGATACCCTTTGATTTTTCATTCGCTATTCGAGATAAACACCGTATGGTCATTACGTTAGAAGGCTATTCAAAATAATTAAAGGTTATTCTATGGATTGAAACGAGGTTTTGTGAAAGCCTAAATTCCATCATTCCATCATTTAAAAAAATGAAGCACTGAAGCATGATGCATGATTTAGCTTTTAAAATGATTTAAGACGAAAGATGCACATTCATATCGCATGATCCACGTTGAAACAAGGCGATTTTGGCAACACTTTTAAAAGACCCTGGTGGTCGGTCACCCGTGGGAAACATATTATTAATATGGTATAATTAGACAGAAAAGGGGTTACTCTTTATCATGAAATTGAAATGAAAGTCATATTGGCTATGCCTATATAATTAGAAGCTCCCAAATTTGGGCAGACTATTTTCTATACGCACAGTCATCTTGCAACATGGAGATTATTTCCATCATGTTAAAAATTAAATATATTTCGATATCCTCTTATCTTCCTCGTTTTCTGAACTGTGCACGCGTAGCAAATTTGCAACACATTTTCAAGTCTTGCATAAATTTGTCCTTATTTGACGAATACAAAGCCAACAATTAGTATATTTTGCAATTCCTACGGCTGTTTTATGATTTCTTCTTCACTTGCCCATCTTTCGTCAACCGCCGCAGGACTATTATCATTTTTATTTAATTTTAATTTTGTTATGTTTATAACATATATATATATATATATATATAAGTGCGAGAATTCTCAACTCCGACATGACAACGGGTGTTCCAGAATATGTAGGCGTGAAGAAAAAGGTCTAGGAACGTGAGACGTAGCTGTCTTGTAAAGTACAGCTACGTCTCACGTTCCTATACCTTTTTCTTCACGCCTATATATATAGTACAAGTATATAACGAGAGATGAGAAAGAGAAGGGGATTGGAATATAAACTAAAGACTTACTTGACGTTGAATGCTTTCATCCTGATTGCTAATGATTCAGTGAGTCCTTCCATGGCGTGCTTTGAGGAACTATATGTTTCATAGAAGGGATGACCTACAGACAGAAAATAGATTGTTTGATCTCGTTCCATTTCATTTCATTCAATTTCATCTCACTTCTTTTTATTTCATCTAATTTCCTTTGAGTCCATTTTGTTTCATTCCTTATCTTTGATTCAGTCCATTTCATTTTGTTCAATTCCATTTAATTTTAACATTTTGTTTCGTTTCATTTCATTTCACTTCATTTCATCTAATTTCAATTTAATTTAACCTATTCAATTCTACTTCATTGAATTAAATTTCAATTCGTTTAATTTAATTTTAATTTGGTTAAATATCATTTAATTTCATTAAAAAAGATTTGATTACATTTGATTTTTGATTTTTGATTTTTCTGTAGAGCGGCAATCTCACAAACCGGGAGTAGTAATGCATTAATTCTCATTACCAAGTACCTCGGAGAGGACCTATAACCTCTCAAACGTTGTCTAAGCAGTTAGGTAAAATAAACCAACCCTACCAAAACCAAACAAAATTGGTTTAGACCGTGTACCTAAGGATCCTCCGATGGAGCTGACGTTAATGATATGTCCTGATCGCTGTTCCTTCATGTGAGGTAAGACTGCTTGCATCATCCGAACAACCCCGAAGAAGTTTGTCTCGAACACATCCCGAACGTCAGCCAGTGGAGTGTACTCAAGAGGGCTGAATGTGGCGATACCAGCGTTGTTAACTACATAATATAATAATAACACAGCATTTGTTATGCGCCATCGATCTAGTAAACTATTCTGAGGCGCAGAGGGATAGAATTAGAATGAAATACATAGAGAAATGAGAAGTGGGGGGGGGGGGGGTGGGAGAGAAAAGAAAAAAATGCATAGATGTACATTCAACACATAATTAACTAAAATAACATGCGAACATATATGACTTTAGATTCTTTTAAAATGTTTCTAGGGATTCTAGTGGGGGAGAAAAAGCAAAAAGTGGACAGAAGAAGAGAGGGAGAGAGAGAGAGAGAGAGAGAGAGAAGAGACAAATATAGACAGGGGGAGGTAAAGAAACAAACAGAAGGACGAGGATATACTCTCTTAAATATCGATGTAGTTCAAGTCATTGGAGCAGGTGCTTAACCGTTACAGTTCAGCTTTAAAATCCCCTTTAAATTCGGAAAACAAAAATATTTCTCCAAATTTGGGGAGTCCATTTCCCAGCTTACCTGCCCCTCGTTATCTCGTTATCTTTCTCTCTCTAGTACTCTATTTCAATCTCTCTTTCTCTTTTTGAATCTCTCTTTCTCTCTCCCTCTCTCTAGTACGCTGTTCCTCCCCTCTCACTCTCTCACTCTCTCTCTCTCTCTTTTTCTCTCTCTCTCTCTCTTTCTTTCTAACGCTATTTTTATCTCCATTATTCGTGACCAAAGCAGGGGCGGCGATTTCTTTTCATGACCGGGGGGACGAAATGGGAGATTTTCCACAAATATGTACTTGTTCATTTTGAAGGATATTATGCGAGGGGGCGTAGCGACCGAGCGATAAGATTTTTGCATTTTTATTAGTCTAAACGCTGCACTTTTGGGCCCTCCAGAGCCTAAAAGTGTGTTGCATTCTTTAGTCAGTATTTGCTATACTTTATTGGTGCACTGTTTCAAATTTTCCAGGAGCCGGGGGGGGGGGAGGGACGATCCCCCTTAAAGAAATGAAGGGACCCCGTTCCCCGGGATGGCCGCCTCTGGACCAAAGTAATCGTTTTTGTATTGGCTTTCTCCATTCATTGATAAAGAGGCTAAATATTAACAACGTACTTGTATTATCTAAATATCTGGTTTTCTCCAACCACCTTTTACAAAAATAGATCTCATCGGTTTATATCAATAGCCTTTAAACCTGTTTTCAAACATTGAATATTTTGGCGCGACGTGTTATACTGTCCTACTTCTACCATTGTTAATAATAATTTCGATTGCTCAGTAGAGCTACAAATAGAAAGTACCATAGCACTTACAAATTCAAAGAATGTGAAGACAAACCTTAAAATTCACAGAGTCACTACTAAGGTAAATCACATATATTACTGAAGTAAGAAGTTTGGTTTAAGTAATCTTTTGAAAGTGGTAATTCTCTGATATATCTTTTAACCCCCGTATATACCGATGAAACTAGGGCTCATGTATATCAGGTACCCAATTTCACCTGGGTGGGGAGTGGCAAATGAAGATCAATGTCTTGCCAGACTGAGACGCCAGGCTGAATTCAAAGTCTGTACCTTAAGATGTGTACCGATGTATTATCCACTATACAAAACCAACCCTACATAGGAAAACCGATTTAAAGGCTGAATTAATTAGTTTCGCGAGTTAACTTTGTCATATGCGGTATCTTTATTTCTTTCTGTTATCTTTGTAGAGGTGATAGGTTCCAGTCACGGGACAGTGAACCATAAACTACGAGTTTGACTCCCTTTCACGACACTAACTTCATTTGGCAAGATATTAATCTACATTTGCCACACTCCACTTTGGTGGGGAATTACTTCCTTAAAATGATAGAGCGCTGTAATGGCTGCCGAACTAAGATGGTGTGATGATGATGGAGCGCAAGAAGTTACAAATATCTACCCATAAGCGCCAGACAATACTCAAATATTAATATCATTATCATCATCATCACTCTGGTTGTCGTTACTATAATAATCATTATTATCATTATTAATTGTAGTAGTATTATCAGTAGAAATATACTTCTTGACTTACTGACTAGGTCGATTCGACCATGTTTGTCGACGATTTCGTTGACGGCATTTGTCACCGAGTCATCTTTGACGACGTCAAGAGGACGGATAAAAATCGTGTCGTTGAGGGCGTCACCTGCGGCAGTCTCGAGGGGCTCTTTCTTCCCAAGGTTCCTCATGGTCGAGTAAACCATATACTTTTTCGCTGCGTCCTTCCCAAGTTTGACTGCTATATTGAGTCCGATACCTGTTGAGCATCCCGTTATCAGCGTAATTTTCTGCGCCATTTTTTTGATAAGTTTGTATGCGTCTGTTTTTTGTTTTTAAAAAAGAGGAAGAAAGAAAATAGATAATAATTGAATTCTTTTGTTGACAACACAGATCGCATAGAAGGTTATGAAGAAGAGCCTACACGAATACTGATAAGATATACGTTATACAGTTTAGGTTAGTTCCCTCACACATCATGTTTCGTAGTCTGGTAGTAATCGGAAAACGTTCGTATATTACAATATTTTGTTATTTTCGTAAAATCTACATGCCTGTATTTCTTTAGTTCAAGTACAATTTGCTAAACAGTACCAAAAGTAATATGTGTCTTTATTTAAAAAAAAAAATTCCTTTGTAAAATGTATTAATCTATCACTGTTTACCTAATTATATGAATGTAAGTGCATATCACATCAAAAGAGTTTGCACGCCTTTTGAACAAATACAGATCATCACTGTAAACTAAAGCAATTTTAACATTAAGGAAAACATATATTTTTTAATGTTAACATGATCACATAATTCAAGTCATGCGATAATCAGATATACATGATAGCATAAATCGACTATCTCTGACTCTCTTCTCTCTTCTACTTCTTCTATCTCTGTCTCTCTGTCTGTCTCTCTCTCGGTCTCTCTTCCCCCCTCTCTCTGTTTCTCGATTTACCGTTGCAATGATGTTCCCCATGACACTGAATAGTCGAGTATTTTTCTTGGGTGAATATTATTCTCCTAGTTGGGGTCTAGTATTGAACGTCATTTTCATTAACACATTATTCTACTAGATGTAATCCCTACTCTTAAAGATTCAGCAAAATGTATAGTGTATTTTACATCATCGCTACCCCTGCTGTAGTTCATTTTCAAGTGCGCTATCATTCCTGGGCTTAAAGGGACTTGGTTACATTGTTCAGATGAGAGAAAGTAGTGCTAAGGTAGTGACTTCAATGCTAGATGTACAATTAAAGATAATCTGAAAGCTTGAGTGAAAACGGATCATTATTAAGGACATAAATTCGGAAAAACTGATCAGATCAATTCCTTAATTCTCCAAACTATATTATTACAATTTAATTACATTTTAATTTTTAAATGTAAATCGTCACAAAGCAATGAATTGGCTACATATACCATTCCAGACATTTAAGTGTTGACAGATTTTGTACAGCCTGTTTATGTCTTTTTTGTTCATGAAACGGTTGGGAAAATTCAAAAATAGTTGGGAGAATTTACTGTTAATCACTGTTAGCGGGTGTTGCACAGTGACACCTTCAAAGAAAACCGTAGATATCTTTGTGGTTTGAGAATTTTTTTCAGGATTTGTTTGCATGTCAGAGGGTTAGTACAGTAAAAGGAATATAAAAAGTAACATTTTTTACAAAAATCATGCAATTTTCTTGTTAAACTTTCAACAATGTCACCGAGTCACTTTAAGCATCATCTCGCACGAGTCATGCAGTTGATGATAGATTGTGAGAAAGATTAATGACTATTCGGGACATTGTGAGCAGCTACAGCGGCAACAGCAAGTGGCAATTAACGTTAACTTGAAGTAGTGTCAGTAGAATACCCTATATTTAGAACGTATGTTTACTTTAGGTTAATAACAAACTATATGGGGTTCGTCAAAAACAAAGATATATAATTTTGCCATAAAGACTCAAAATCATTTTCCAAATGCGATATGAAATGAAAATGTTCGTGTAGATATGGACAAAGCCAATCAAATAATGCGATCACCTAAATTGTCAACATAACTATTGCAAAGTAGAAATATATAATTTTTTTATTGTACCAATAATCTTGTTAAATGTATCAAATAATAATAATAATAATGATAATAATAAATTGATTGCAATATAATAACTACCGTTTAACAGTACCTTTTTTAATGCATTAAATCATTTGCTGAGTTAAGATTTGTATTGACCTACTATGTTTCAATGGACATTTTATAAGCTTGTTTCATGTTTTCTTCCATTTCCTTGTTGATATGACCATGTTAGTTTTCCTGACTTTTGCCTTGTTCTTTTTTTCAAACAGTAAAACCGTGATTGAATTTAATAGAAAAAACCGGATAAGAATTAAGCTTCGAGGTAGAATTGAAGGTTTTCGCAGAAATAAAATCTTATTCTCTTGAATATTTCCCCAAAACAATGGTTTTAAAGAGAAAGGTGAACGCTGGATGCTCTATTGCTTTCGGAAGAAGGGTCAATTAAGGGAAAAGGGATAAAAGTGATAGGCCTATCAGGGAAAAGACCACGAGGATAATAATTAATGCACACCACAAAGTTTAAAAATAGAAGAACATATCAGTAAACCATGTATATCCCTCCAGAAATGGAGGGAATTGCTGAAAATGTGAAAATCATCATAATATTATGAGGAAATAAAGAAGACCAGTAGTTGTTATTTTACAAAACAAACAAAAAATACCAAAATTAACAAAAGTACCAAATTACTCTTACCTGTCAGGTAATAATTTACTCTTTAGGAGCCGGGAGACTTGAAAATAGATGTCTAATCCAATCAAGACGAATCCTAGAAGTGCTGTTCCTGTGCCTTCCGCGAGGATAAAGACAGTTATGTTAGGATATTTGTGTTTCGTGTTCTTTAGAAAGGGGTCATTGCTCCATTGTATGCTGACGTAGAGGAGGGGTCTGTGATGCTCTGTAATTGGTCAGAATGCCGATTATGGTAGTGCTATGCTATATTGTGATTGGTTAATACCACTGCTTGAACACCTCTTAATGGCTCGTGACTTTATCGGATCGCATTAACGAGTTTCTTAAAGAAGAAGGACAATTTGGTTGTTGGTTCTTGGCATAAGTTGTGTGTGGGCGAGTGTATGCGAGCGTATGTGTGTGGGTGGGTGCGTGTTACCTAGTACTGGGTAGTGAGGTGTTTGGATTGTATCTAGACTTTCAACCCAAGGTTAAAGGTATAGACCAGTTCTGGTCATGCGATTGCATTGTGAAAAAAACGTTGTGGAATCGATCAGAAAAGGTTGACCATTTAGCATATAAGTATTCGTGTATACTGCAAGGTTCTGGAATCATTAAAATGATATAAAATTTGGACCAGTCTTGGTAAAGTTACAAGCACTGTATACAGAAAAATGTATATGGGACTACCCTATATCTTTCCAGTCCGGATAGATATGATAATTTATCAAATATATCAATTATTAGGCGGTTTCCCGGCAAAATTTATATCATCACGTATTAGTCAAAACATATTCTTTCACATGATTGGTAATAAGAGCTTCATTTTTTATTTTGTAAACGCTCGTGACTTTATCGGATCTCATTGACGAGTTTCCTAAAGGACAAGAACAACTAGGGTATTGGTTCTTGGCATATCAAGTTGTGTGTGGGTGAGTGTGTGCGCGCGTGTGTGAGTGAGTACGTGTTATTTCATACTGAGTAGTGAGGTGTTTGGATTGTGTCTAGACTCTTAATTCAAGGGTTAAGATTTCGAATCCTAGCCTGACCCTTACGTCCTTTGGCAATACATTAACCTTCATTCCCCATTATCCACCCAAATGTAAAAGAGTACTTGGCCATTGGAGGGCCCGTAGGAAGAGCAGCATTGATACTGATGTCTATCCTGTATCAATAAGATAAGACCCAAATATTAGTATGACTTATGTATCAATAATTCAATTACGAAATCACCTCAAAACAATAAACAAAATGTAACATAGTTGTTTTTTCTCCATATTACGTGTAACAAGAGCGTATTTTTTTTGGTAAGGCTTGTTAAAAATTCCTGAACTGTAAAGCTATCATTTCGGCAATGAACGACGGACGAAGCTTTGCACAATTTCGTCCATGCCCATATTTAATTTCCTTACTACTTGTTTATAAGTCACTTTGTTTGATGAGGAAAACTGAATTAGTTGAAGTCACAATTGGCCTCATTTCTTAACAGTTTTACAGGCGTAATGTAAACACTTCAAGTATATTTAAAACTCAAGTGTTTCTAAATTAATACACTGGAAGCTTAAAATAGGCAACAGGTCTGAATAATCAAGATTTGATATGGTTTTTATCTGAAAACAAATACCTAAAATTACGCTTGTCAAATATTACTCTAGTCAATAAAAAGGTTATCTGATCTGAAGAGCTCGGTTCCAAAAGGTACTACATCCATTTTTTAGCCATTTTTTTTGTTACATTAATGTACTTATTTTTATTAGCCACATGCACTGACACTTCCAAAAAAAAAAATCCAAAAAAAAAAAATGGCATTTAAAAATCAGTTCGGTTTCAAAGTTTGTTGCATCCATTTAAGTTATGCATTGTAACTTACATACAGTATGTAAGATTTCGGCTCCGAAACGTACTACATCCAATGTCTATTCCAAAAGGCATATAGGCTATTACTGTTTATCCACAAAAATTAAAAAAACGTAACTTCAAGAATACTTTGTGTGCAGACTTAAATTTGTGTAAAGAGTGGTTATATACTTGTGTCATACAATAGTATAATCAGCCAATGAAGTATTATTCCAAACTGACAGGGCTAATTATGGTAATTCGAAAATCGTGTTTTCTCAGAACTTGGATTTATGGATGTAGTACCTTTTAGTGTGGTTCGGCAGGCCACTGAAACAGCTCCCGTAGGACTTTTGTGCTAAAACTGATTTTTGTTTGTTTTGTTGCATTTTTGGATTCATTGAGGTTCAAGCTATCAGAAATTGATGTTTTTTTTTGTGAAGACACCAAATTTCCCTATTGCGCTTTATATAAGCCATTTTGGCGCAATATGGACCCCAAGAAGTGAAGGAGGGGTCTGAAAATTTAAACCCCATCATTTTTGGCCAATTGGGACCCTTTTGAAGCCAGAACAGCAAACAAAACAAAAACAAACAAAAAATAAATTTTGGCAAAAAAATCATACATGATTTCATGCCATACCGCACTATTTTGGAACGGAGCTCTACATACTGAACCAGACACAACAATATATGGTGCGATGTTTATACAATACAACAGTTGTTATCTGTAAACAAATATAGAGCTTAAATTTAGCATGTGAAATGATATTTATACCGCGTTAAATCAACAAAAGTCACCCTAAATAATTATAATAAGGAAACACAGAGAATACTATGCGGTGCAAGGCTTTTATAGCTATTATCTGTAAACAAATATATAGCTAAAATTAGGCTTGTCGAATGCTATTTTAGACAATGCAAAGTTCGTCATTAGCAATAATGCCTCTCAATATACATATACAGTGCGTCCCAGAAAAAACGAAACCAAGAATTATCGATGTTTTATCATAACTTAGCCACATGTATAAGTAATGAATGACACATATTTGGAGAGCTCAGAACCTCCTCTTTCATTTGATGCGACTCATATGATACCGTCCGCCAAATGAATTTTTGATTTCCTCTCTTCAAATTCATTTTAATCACTCATGCGTGAAATATGCATTATACGATTTACATTAAATGAAAGAGGAGGATCTAAGCTTTACAAATAGTGTCATTTATCAATTATAATTGTGATTGAGTTATGATAAAACTTCGATAATTCTCGGTTTCGTTTTTTCTGGGACGCACTGTATAATGAAGCAGGCACAACAATATGTGGTGGAAGGTTTATACAAAATGATTTGTATTGTTCTTACTTGGAAACACTAGTAAATTGCTACAAATTAGGCATATCAAATGCTTTTTATAACAAGACAAATCAACAAAAATTACCCTTAATATATAATGTAACACTGACAATACTATGCGGTGCGAGGCTTACACAATATGATATTTTTAATAATAGTTTTTTTCTAATTAGGCTTGTCAAAAGCTATTTTAGACAATGCAAAGTTCACCACAAGAAAAAAGGAGCCTACAACTATCATTACAAGTGAGGACACTGAGTAGTACCCGTTGAACTTTGTAGCAAAATTCTTCTCTTACATTTTACTTGATCGGTTTCATGTTATCAAACAAAACAAAAATACAATTCTTGTAGAAATTGTATTGTAGTTTGGGGAAAATAAAATCCTGAAAATTCGCAAAACGTGATTGACAGTAAAAAGTATTGAAAAGTGAACTTTTAATGAAGTCCACGTGTAATAATAAAAAAAAAAAGAAGGGAGTTGATTGTAGTCCATTAGACACGGGCGTTGCCTTATCGCACTCAGTGATAACATATTTAAAGGCTAATAATCGTTTTATGGTTATTGATTTTGTTGTAAATATCGTGGGCGCGCAGTATAAAAGCATTTTGCATAGTATAAAACAACTTTGCATTGTTGTATTAAACACAACTACGTTAAATAATCTATTCATCTAAGGATACCATGAAAGCCCAGGAGAAAAACCCAAACGATTCTTTGATGGAGGTCGAAAAAAATATCTTGAAGAGAAATTTAACTCCTCCACCACATAAAGACAAAGCCTCTACTGGGTGAAGAAAACAGTTATACTTCTTTAGATAGAGCAATGCAATTTAAATACACTGTTGCTCATAACGGTGGAATATTTTTTTTTTATCCCAATTTATGGAATTATTTTAAAAATAATTTAAAAATACTAGATCTAGATAATAGTATACAGTCTCAGATTTTATTAAATAATAATTTGCCAATATGTGTTTTGCGTGACTGCTAAAGCATGTATATTATGCTACTATGTTTATCAACTAGGGGACCTATGCCCTTAAGTCATAAATGACAGTAATGAGGATTAATGCCTCACAAAAGGGCTCTGATATAGCACATCGACACGGTGTTGATCCTGGGGCCTCACCGTTACGAGGCCATTGCTTTGTCACTGAACCATGACTGTACGCAGCGGGGGCTAGGGTAGGGGGCAGTTTCCATAAATTAAAAAAAAAACAGAAAATGCAATAAATATTCAATAATTTATTGCATTCTACCCCGGTCCCCAACATAAAAAAATCCTCTGGACGGCCATGCATTATGGCTCAAGGCATGGGCACACAGAAGATTTTTTTATGTTGGGGACCGGGGTAGAATGCAATAAATTATTGAAAATTTATTGCATTTTCTGTTTTTTTTTTAATTTATGGAAACTGCCCCCTACCATAGCCCCCGCTGCGTACAGTCATGGTTCAGTGACAAAGCAATGGCCTCGTAACTGTGAGGCCCCAGGATCAACACCGTGTCGATGTGCTATATTAGTGCCCTTTTGTGAGGCATTAATCCTCATTACTGTCATTTATGACTTAAGGGCATAGGTCCCCTAGTTAATACACATAGTAGCATAATATACATGCTTTAGCAGTCACGCAAAACACATATTGGCAAATTATTATTCAATAAAATCTGAGACTGTATACTATTATCTAGATCTAGTATTTTTAAATTATTTTAAAAATAATTCCATAAATTGGGATAAAAAAAAATATTCCACCGTTATGAGCAACAGTGTATGTGCTTACAACGACTGTCACCTACTCTGTTAAATTGGAGGTATAAACCCTAATAATTAGTTGGCAATAATAAAATCATAATATGAGAAGAAGGAAAAAAAAACCTAAAATTCGCAGAAATTAACCGTTATTATTGACAAATGAACGTTTTTATGAATTCCGGTGTAATAAAAGGACACGGGCATGGTGATGTGATGGTTACTTTACCTGACCGCTAAGAAAGCATAAATGCTTGTCAATATGTAAGTCACATCGCACTCAAAGACTGTCGCAAAGAGAAAGTACACCCCAATAATTAGTTGGTAATAATAAATTCATAACAACGATAGGAACGAACTAGTGAAAGGTTGAGCAGTATCCGATTAAAAGTAGGAAAGATGAATTTTCGTTGTCATCAGTTATCATCAGTGTAACACAAATAAGCAACGTACAGAAATGTCATAAATTTTCATTTTCCTAGTTATTGATGACTAAATTAAAAAAAATTGAGGGGATGTACACAAACATATTTACAATAATTTTATTTAGGGTGCATGTAGTATTGAATATTTTCTATAGAGCAAATAGAGATTTCTGATCTTTTTTTTTTATAGTACAGACCACATAGTGTGTATCTTGTCCTTCTACCTCTAATCTACTTGAATTGTTATCATATGGGACTGAATAGGTCTCAATCGTTTGTTGAATGACATCTTTAATTTTGTCCACATATTTATCATCCCTTATCAACGAATTATTCAATTTCCAGTAACGAGTGACAGTAGTTCAGTGGAGACCAAAAAATAATCCGATCTAGCCGCCTTAAAGGGAGTAGCTTGACGCCATGTAAACATTTTTTCCTGGACATGTAATTCTCTCCATGGGTCTATCAAATCTAAATCATTCTTCATTCGATCGACTTTTTTCTTGGCATTAGGATTATTAAGACGAATATAATTATATGTATCTTTATCAAAATCTTGGACCAAGTTCCAATCTCCGCATATAATTGTTAATGGATTATCAAAATCCAAAGCAAGTCTTTCAATATCTGCATACAAACTAACACTATCGTGATTAGGACCATACAAGGATATTAATGTTATGTCATAGCTATATACCTGTAGGTCTAATGCAACAAAATTCCCTTTTTTTGATCGCTCAATTTTATTTATATTAAATTGCACTCCTTCCCCAAACAAAATAGCAACACCTCTGGCATTTGACGCTTTATGGCTGGAAAAAACAATTATCTCCCCAAAATCGTTTTATAGAAGCTTCTTCTTCAGCTACAAAATGTGTATCTTGCAAGCAACAAATTTGGAACTTTTTTAACTTAACAAATTAAAAAACATCATTTTTTTTTCGCGTTTTCCCAAACCTCGACAGTTCAAAGAAATGATTTTGAAACTAGACATTGAATATCAATTTTACCGCGGTAAGTTATGGAAATCAAATCCTGTAGAGTTTTTCGTTTGTAACATTAAACAATTAACACTGACTACACTATGCGCTAGTCCACCGAAACAACTTATACTGCAACACCTATGACAATTACAGCGATGTCTAGCACAAACGAAACTACAAAACAATAACACATATGTCTCTGATAGTGAGACAAGACGCAATACCAAGAATGCCACAGGTGGCCACATGCCCAAAACCCCACCAATCCAACTAAAGAAGGAAAATGTATCAAACGTTTCTTCTTTGAAAGAAGGCACACCGGCTTAAATCACACACAATGCTGCTTATTGTATGGACATCTTTGTCATGTCCGGTAAATGTATACACTTAATTATTTTACATATTTACAAATGTGCGGCCTCCGATGATTCACACGGGTAACCTTAACACACACTCCCCTTCAACAGAAGAGGTCAAATATAATAAAAAGATCGATAGCTTGATCGAAACGATTAGCCCTTGATCATAGTCTTAATTCGTATCATACATGTATATACAGTGCTATATGATATTCTTTTAACCTGGCTTTGGATAACAAGATATAAAAACAGAGATATATCAAATATTAACCTCCATTTTCTCATTTACAATGATTATCAACGTATTTAAAATTATACAGTGGAACTGCTTCTTAGAATAAAAGAACAAGAAAACTGTATGATATCTTGCCTTTCATAAGTCTCACATCAATATTCTGATATCCTCAAAAAAGAATTAATCTGTCTAGAACACGTTGCTTTCATATGATTAAAACTATTGATTAGATAACGTCTTCTCTTTGAAAGAGACAGCAATTTTTTATTTTAATAAAAACCAATTTCTCTTTGTCCCTTTTTCCCGGAAGTACAAGAGAACAAAACATTCAGCTTCGTTCAAGAAGATTTGTGATTTTTCTAATATGTATCCGCAATAACAAGGAAAAAGGTCATTACAAATTCTCTTATTACATGTAAATCCTTTGCAGATTATGTAATAGACATAAACTAGTACTCACCATCAGTTTTTAGGCATCCGGCCAAAAGCAACACCAATAAGTACGAAACCCATACGTATATAACAAGATTAAACATATATAAAATCACTCTGATGACAATAATGCTATAACCTTTATTTGTTAACGGTTCATAAATTACATCTTCAATACCCCAAAAATATTTGCGTATCGAGTCTAGATATGGATGGGTAGATGTAAATATATACAAAATATATATTCGTGCACTTTTGCAAACGTATGTAAATTCGAGCCATTATTTTGTGTTTCCTTTTTTATAAAAAATATAGTTGTGACGAAGATCATGTAGATCAAAAGCTCAGAAAATAAAGGGAGACAGTACAAGCTACGGCCAAGTTATATCGTGTCATTTATTTCAGTGCAATACATCATGATATGAATAAACACACATGTTATCTGAACATCGTTGTGATATTTCGTATCCTTACTTTAGGTTTTATTTTCTCAGTCTTCATTAATATTATATGAAGGAAGAACAAAACTGAGTAGGACAAACAGACTTTACCTCATCAACTTTTGTAAGATATAGATTTGAATTGTACAATATATAACAAATATAAAATAATTCAGATGTCTTGGGTTTAAAGGCAGAGTATTCTACAAACATTGCTATCATACTCTTATAATGCATTTTCAATTGCGTTATCTTTCCGTAAATGTCTACATGGACCGATTTACGGTTCCTGTACCAAAGCATCATCACCGGGCATCATCATGTCAAAATAAAAACAAAATTATACAATCTTCAATACAGACATATATAATGCGATATCTGAAGTGAGAGGACCATGAAAAGCACATAAATGGCTCGTCAACAGTTATCATCACCAAAATAATATACAAAATAAAAATAACTTAACAAAACATAATTTACCAAAAATATGGATTACACAAAAAAGGGGAAAGATAAAGTGACTAGAGAAAAGAAGGAGGAAACATTGCATAAACATTGACATTGTAAGTCTTAGATTTTTTTTCAAAAAGAAATTGCTTATATAAAATAGTTGAATCCTCTTACTATTCTTAATTTATCTAGGAAGGTTATTCCATAAAATTAAGCAGTTATAGAAGATGGAATATCGATATATCGGGAAACGGTTAGATGGGAGATGAATATTTTGATCATTCCAGGGGGGGGGGGGTGTTTCATAAAGCTGTTCATACAGTTACCCATGACTTTACGAACGACTTTAATATGAAGTGCCAGATAGGATGCCCAAAGTTTTTCCTGATGTTTTAACAAAGGGTGACTATATTTCCAATAACCTCAATTAAATCATGGCAAAAAATGTACTTTGCATTAAAAATGATTGTTATAATTAAAATGTTAATCTACATCTGCACAGTTCAACTTTAGTTGATGTAGTTCAAAATGATTGAGCATCCCATTTGGCTTTTCTTATGTAAGTCATTTGTAAAGGCATGCGTAACTTTACGAACAGCTTTATGAAACACCCCCCCCCCGGTATTATAATTATGGACAGAACAATATAAAGTGAGATAAATATCAAAAACTTCAGGAAGATTTTTGGTGAGTAGTTCGAACATGAATATTGCAGTTTTAACGATATTAATTCATGGATATGTAACATTTTCATTTTTGTAAATAGAGATTTATTAGATGATAAATGCAGAGAATACATTATTAATTGAATACCACCTTTCTATAATTTATAAATTCTTTCAATATCTTTTTGTTTTTGCTGTAAAATCCTAAATAATATTACAACAGTTAATAATTTTATAAAATGACACACGGAAGTAATATAAAAATAAAACTTTTTGGACTTTTGAGGAAGAAATTGCAGTTTGTAACGAATTTTAATAGCCTACTTCTTGATATAGTTTTACAAAAGTTATTAATATGGTGGTTCCAGGAAAGTCTGTCATATTTAAATATCCCTAAAAGTGTTGGTATTGTAAACTTTATCTATTTTCATATTTCTATCGCTTAGGCATGAATTTTGGTCAATCTTGGATTGAGTACCAAATGATATATAATACGTTTTATCATTGTTTAAACACGTTTAAACAAATCTTTTTGTTAAGGAGAGGGGGGGGGGGGGTGTCTTTTGCTCCCCAAAGCGCCCCTAGTACCGCTCCTGTTAACAACCCGGAAACCCTCTGTAGGCTTTCACATGCAAAATATATGATCATAGTCGCTAATCGTTCCAAAGGAGTTGGGAAATTGTTTCCCCGGATTTCATGGTTTTTCCTTCGTTAAACGTTTTCAATGTACAATGGATTTCATCGAAATTCCTTTCTCTTTCCAAACCTACTACACGGTACACCTAGATTGAGAAAAGGGGAGTGTCGATTTATGCTTTTCAATTAATTCGCACGGTGGAGTGACGACTCGTGTGCAATCAGCATCACTATAGACAGTCTAATTTCATGATTTAACGAAAAGGTTCTTAGATCTGCGACTCGTCATGTTTCGGCTTGGAATCGGCAACGACCGGCTCCTCGATGATTTTCCGAATGAAATTCATCCACGTGACAGCTCCGATTTCAGAAAACTTCTTGGCGGTCCTCATTCGAACCTCCTCGCTGGTTAGAAACCGAACCGGTCCGTTGGAGAGGTCCATTTCGATGATTTCCTGGACGATGTCGGCGATTTCCTCCGTTGTTTGGACCATTTCCGTAAACCAGAGTCTGTGATATACGAAAATAATGATAATAATGATGATAATATCGACAATAATAATAATGATAATAATGATGATAAGCGAAAGGCCAAAGTCGAATATATCTTGCTTTCCACACAAACGACATATTTGCCCACATGTGTGTACTAGTGCATTGAGGACGAGCTTGGGGTGTTTACATCGAGTTTTATAGATAGTTTTAGGTTTGAAGAAAAACCTTAAAATCACCATTTGTTTGGTGTCATAAGATGGATAATTACAAATTCTCTTTAAAACTCGATTGAAACACACCAAACGCGTCCTCAATACACTAGTACAAGTTTATGCATATAGTGTACATGGGTGTATTGCTTTAAAGTTTGAGGAAAAGACTTCTCCAATTTTCAAAATATATTTCGATGTGGAAAAATACGTTTTTGATAAAATTCAATTTTTTGGAAACACAAATCACAAAGAAAAACAATTTTTTTTAAACTTAAAATTGTGATGTTTATTAGTCGAAATCCCGTTGAAATTGGTATGAAAACGTAGATAATAGAATTTTCTTTATTTTGACACAATTTCATGGTGCTTTAATGTTTCCTTGAAATAATGTTTACAAAATACTTCTTTTAGTCAAAATCGCCGCTTTTGGGCCAGTCCCCTCCGATCTATGGGACACCCCTGAAATATTATTTATTATGATAACACCTTTTGAATTAACAAGGTGTTGCAGGAAAACCTTTATTTTTAAACTTTAGTCCCCCGCTTATGATAATACTAATACTACTAATAATAATACCAACAATGAAAATAAAAATTATAATGATAATGAAACAACAACGACATTAATAACAATAACGATAATAATGACACATTATGGCAGCTGTGCATGCAGCTGTGATCCTTTTTCAATTGTAGCTAAGACGGTTGAACTCTGACCAACTTATTTATGCAATTTGCGTTCTGGCAATAGTAGTACAAAGATGATAGTAGGTGAATGAAATGCCTCATCACAACACATACCTGGGAAGGAAGCATTCAATAAAATTGAATACATTTACTTGATAAATGTCTTCACATAGAACGTCACGTTATCAAGAAAATAGCGAGAAATTGTACATTGTTCTTGCTTCATGCCTCTATCATACACTTTGGTGAGGAATCTTGGAGATTGATGGGCAAGAATATTATACATCTCTTAGAATAAGTTAAGTTATTTCTTGGGGTGAGGTTTTTTTTCAGCACGCTTTTCCTCCATCATGATCTCGCAACACTGCCGTCCGTACATTCAGACTCATTCTGGATCAACAAATTAAACATTTCGATCATTCCTATAGGGTTTTTTTTTCCTCCAATGATTCCCTTAAAAAAAGAATCAGAGTGTATTTTGCAAATTATATGTTGTATATAAAAACTTTAGTATGGATTTGTAAAATATGCTTAGGCTTTAAACTTATGTGAAAATGATTTAAGTAATCATATTCATATAGGAAAACAATATGTTATGGGGATAGAATTCAAAGATATTGGTTGTGTGTGAAGGGGCAAAGAGTCACGCTCAATACAAAGTTCCTTTCATTGCTGTCTGTATATTTAAAGAGAAGGTTGAGTTCTGGGAAGAGGTGAAAAACAGTTTGTGAGCGTTATCATCGTATTATGCAAGTGTGGAAGAACGAGAGAGAAAAAAAGTTCCGTGAAAAGCTTGGCCCTTCAAATGCAACATCATACAGATCGGGACGGATTGTTATGCCGCATATTCGTGTAGTCCCATATACATCTTTCTGTGTACAGTGCTTGTTACTTTACCAAGATTGGACCAAATTTCTTATCATTTTGATGATTCCAGAACCTTGCAGTACACACTAATACTTATATGCTAGATGATCAACCTGTTCTAATCGATTCCACAACGTTTCTGTCACAATGCAATCACATGACCAGGACTCAACTTCATTTTTAAGTTCATAAAGATAAAACAAAATATTCTTACTTCTGATGTGTGCTCAGAATCTTGAGTTGTTCTCTTGTGATGGGATCCATCTTCTGTCTTGGAGGCAGTCTGTTTCCCGCAGTGATATTATCATTAATGTTTGTAGTCACCGGACCTGGCAGCACGCTAGTTAATCTAAGTTATAACATGGAAATCAAGTCAATATCAGTTTAACCCTTTCAAAACAGCCATTCAACATTTCGATTGGTTTAGCTTAATAATATTGGTTTCTGCACACTATAACCATACTTTTTTTTCTCACTATTTCTTCTTTACTTGTCCATCTTTCGTCATCCGCCGCAGAATTATTATTAGTTTAATGTTATTTTTGTTTTTTATTTTGTATTATTTATATATATATATATATATATATATAAATGGAGAGAGAGAGAAAGAGAAGGGGATTGGAATATAAACAAAATATTTACTTGACATTGAATGCTTTCATCCTGATTGCTAATGATTCAGTGAGTCCTTCCATGGCGTGCTTTGAGGCACTGTACGTATCATAGAATGGATGACCTATAGACAGAAAATATATAGTTTCTTTGATCTCGTTCCATTTCATTTCATTCTATTTCATCTCACTTCTTTTTATTTCATCTAATTTCCTTTGATTACATTTTATTTTACTCCATTTTGTTTGATTCCATTTTGTTTTATTCGATTTCGTTTGATTCCATTTCATTTTGTTTAAGTCCATTTTATTTTGAATACATTTCATTTAGTTTAATTTGATTTTATTTTATTCCATTTCATGTCACTTTATTTCATCTAATTTAATTTAATTTTAACGAATTCAACTCTATTTAATTTAATCTAATTTCAATTCGCTCAATCTAATTTTAATTTCGTTTAAATAAATTTGATTACATTTGTTTTTGATTGGTATTTTTTGTCTGTAGAGCGGCAATCTCACTAACCGGGAGTAGTAATGCATTAATTACCATGACCAGGTACCTCGGAGAGGACCTATAGGATCCCACACGCTGTCAAAGCAGTTAGGTTAAATAAACCAACCCTACCAAAACCAAACATACCAAACAAAAGTAGTTAAGATCGTGTACCTAAGACTCCTCCAATGGTGCTGACGTTGATGATATGTCCTGATCGCTGTTCCTTCATGTGAGGCAAGACTGCTTGCATCATCCGAACAACCCCGAAGAAGTTCGTCTCGAACACGTCCCGAACGTCAGCCAGTGGATGGTACTCAATCGGGCTGAAGGAGGCGATACCAGCGTTGTTAACTACATAGATTGTGGGGGAGAGAAGGCGAAAAGTGGACAGAAGAGAGGGAGAGAGAGAGAGAGAAGAGACAAATATAGACATGGGGAGGTAAAGAGACAAACAGAAGGACAAGAAAATACTCTCTTAAATATCGATGTAGTTCAAGTCATTGGATCAGGTGTTTAACCGTTACAGTTCAGCTTTAAAATCCCCTGTAGCATATAGCTCCGTTTAGCCTCATTTGACAACACCCGCTATCGTCAGAGTCAGCAGCCTAACATGTTAGCCTATGGAATTTTACCCCCAAAATCGTTAAAAATTCATTTTTTGTTTAAACGAAAAGCACATCCACCCCGACGTACGTTATCACTAACTATTTCATTGGAACACTCATGTCCCATTGACGTTTGAAAGTTCACCCACTGTAATTTGATCAAAATAGGTTGCAAGCTCGCCATTGCCTATATAACACATGTGAAACAAGTCGAACTTTGGACTCAGTTTGCCAAGCGATTGTAAGGTTTTAGGTCCAGCACACGAAGAATAAGAAGCATGAATTGTAATAGATCAGTTCTGATCGGTTTATTATGTCCATTTTATCCAACCCCCCACCGTAATTTTCTATTAAGATAGGCAAACATTTTGCCGAGGTAAGCAAAATCATGAATATTCATGATCGCCATGGACTATTCGATTATTTACAGAGGGGTGCAATTGTGCACCACATCAAACTCCCTTACTTTAAGTCAAGTATTTCATTGTATTATGTAGTTTGGTAGGTTTATTTTAATAACTCTTTAATTATCAGATATCAATGATAGTTTAAAGATATGGAAATTGTTCTTGTATTTTATATTTAGCAAAGCAATCTCACATACAAATTCATTACCAAGTGTCGTCTTATTCGCCGATTGTCGTCTGCTATATACGTCAAGCGATCGAAAATGAGACAACCAGAACAATATGATTCGGAAAACAAAAATATTTTTCCAAATTTGGGGAGTCCATTTCCCAATTTACCTGCCCCTCCTTATCTCGTTATCTTTCTCTCTCTAGTACTCTATTTCAATCTCTCTTTCTCTTTTTTAATCTCTCTTTCTCTCTCCCTCTCTCTAGTACGCTGTTCCTCCTCACTCACTCTCTCCCTCTTTCTCTCTCTCTCTCCCTCTTTCTAATTTCAAATTTTCCATGGGGGGGGGGGGGGGAGAACGATCCCCCTTATAGAAATGAGGGGACCCCATTCCCCGGGATCGCCGCCCCTGGACCAAAGTAATCGTTTTTGCATTGGCTTTCTCCATTCACTGATCAAGAGGCTAAATAATAACAACGTACTTGTATTATCTATAAAAATTGTTTTTTTAACCACCTAAACAAATAAATCTTATTGATAATATCGGTAGTCTTTAAACCTGTTTTCTACAGTGAACATTTTGAGGCGACGTGTCATACTGTCCTACTTATAACATTGATAATTATAATATCGATTGCTTAGGAGAGCTAAATTAGAAAGTACCAAAGCGCTTACAAAATAAAAGAATGTGAAGAGAAATGTAAAATTCCGAGAGTCATAACAAATGTATATTATATTATATTACTGAAGAAATAAATATGTTTTAAGTAATTTTTTAAAAGCAGCAATTCTTTGATATCCACTTTTACCCCCGTTACCTAAGCAGGTACGGTTCAAGCCTATCAGTTATCCACTGTAACCTTGGTGGGGAATGGCAAATAAAGATCAGTGTCTTGGCAGACTCAAAGGCTGGGCTGAATTCAAAATTAGTGCCTTTGTGATGTACGTAATATACCCATGTATTATCCACTATAATACAAACACAACCCTACATATGAAAACCGATTTAAAGGCTGAATTATTTTGTTTCGCCAGTAACCTTGTTTAATATGAGTTGTATCATTATTTCTTTCTGTTATATTTGAAGAGGTGATAGGTTCCAGTCTCTGGACTGTGAACCACAAGGTACGGGTTAGAATCCCTTTCACAACGCTAGCTTCATTTGGCAAGATATGAATCTACATTTGCCACATTCCACTTAGGTGGGGAATGACTTCCTTAAATGGATTCCAAGACGGAAGGCCAGAGAGGGGTAATGGCTGCCGAACTAAGATGGTCTGATGATAATGGAGCGCAAGAAATTGCAAATATCTACCCATAAGCGCCAGACAAGACTTAAATATCAATATCATATCATCATCTTCACTCTGGTTGTCGTTACTATAATTATCATTATTATCATTATTAATTGTAGTAGTATTATCAGTAGAAATATACTTCTTGACTTACTGACTAGGTCGATTCGACCATGTTTGTCTACGATTTCGTTGACGGCACTTGTCACCGAGTCATCTTTGACGACGTCAAGAGGACGGATAAAAATCGTGTCGTTGAGGGCGTCACCTGCGGCATTCTCGAGTGGCTCTTTCTTCCCAAGGTTCCTCATGGTCGAGTAAACGATATACTTTTTCGCTGCGTTCTTCCCAAGTTGGACAGCTATATTGAGTCCGATAGCCCTGAGGAGCAGCCCGTTATCAGCGTAACTTTCTGCGCCATTTTTGATAAGTTTGTATGCGTCTGATTTTTGTTTTAAAAAACAAGGAAGAAAGATAAAAGTTAAATTGAATTCTTTTGTTGACAACACAGATTGCATACAAGGTAATGGAGAAGAGCCTACACGAATAAGAATAAGATATACGTTATACAGTTTAGGTTAGTTCCCTCACACCTCAATCATCATGTTTCGTAGTCTGGTAGTAATCGGAAAACATTCGTATATTACAATATTTTGTTATTCTCGTAAAATCTACATGCCTGTTTTTTTTTAGTTCGAGTACAATTTGCTAATATATGTCTCTCATTTTTTTGGTAATATTGCTTTGTAAAATAACTTAATTTATCACTGTTTACTTATGATATAAATGTACGTGTATATCACCTCAAAAGAGTTTTAAACGCCTTTTAAACAAAAACAGATCAACACTGTAAACTAAAGCAACTCTAAATTTTAAGGAAAACATATTTTTTAAATGTTAACATGATCGGATAATTCATGTCATGCGATAATCTGATATACATATAAGCATAAATCGACTATCTCTGTCTCTCTCTCTCTCTCCTCTCTCCTACTTCTTCTCTCTCTGTCTCTCTCTCTCTCTCTCGGTCTCTCTCCCCCTCCCCCTCTCTCTGTCTCTCAATTTCCCATTGCAATGATGTTCCCCATGACACTGAATACTCAGATATTATTGAATTGATCAGATCAGTTTTTCCCAATTTGTATCCTTAATAATGATCCGTTTTCACTCAAGATATAATTATTAGTAATAACAAACTATATGGGGTGTGTCGAAAACAAAGATATATCATTTTGCCATAAAGACTCAAAATCATTCTTCAAATGCGATATGAAATGAAATGTTCGTGTAGGTATGGACAAAGCCAATCAAATAATGCGATCACCTAAATTGTCAACATATATATTGCAAAGTAGAAATATATAAATTTTGTATTGTACCATTAATATTTTTAAATCTATCAAATAATAATAATGATAATAAATTGCTTGCAATATAATAATTATCATTTAACAGTACCTTTTTAATGCATTAATACATTTGCTGAGTTAAAATTTGTATTGACCTACTATATTTCAATGGAGATTTTATAAGCTTGTTTCATGTTTTCTTCCATTTTATTGTTAATATGACAATGTTAGTTTTCTTGACTTTTGCCTTGTTCTTTTTTCAAACAATAAAACCGTGATTGAATTTAATAGAAAAAAACCGGATAAGAATTAAGCTTTGAGGTAGACTTGAGGGTTTTCGCAGAAATAAAATGTTTTCTCTTGAATATTTCCCCAAATAATGATTTTAAAGATAAATGTGAATGCTGGATGCTCTATTGCTTTCGGAAGAAGGATCAATTAAGGGAAAAGGCGGGATAAAGGTGATAGGCCTATCAGGGAAAAGACCCCGAGGATAATAATTAATGCACACCACAAAGCTTACAGATAGAAGAAAATATTAGTAAACCATGTATATCCCTCCAGAAATGGAGGCAAATGCTGAAAATGTGAAAATTATTATAATTATGAGGAAATAAAGAAGACTAGTAGTTGTTATTTTGCAAAACAAACAAAATAGACCAAAATTAACTAAAGTACCAAATTACTCTTACCTGTCAGGTAATAATTTACTCTTTGGGAGCCGGGAGACTTGAAAATAGATGTCTAATCCAATCAAGACGAATCCTAGAAGTGCTGTTCCTGTGCCTTCCGCGAGGATAAAGACAGTTATGTTAGGATATTTGTGTTTCGTGTTTCTTTAGAAAGGGGTCATTGCTCCATTGTATGCTGACGTAGAGGAGGGGTCTGTGATGCTCTGTAATTGGTCAGAATGCCGATTATGGTAGTGCTATGCTATATTGTGATTGGTTAATACCACTGCTTGAACACCTGTTAATGGCTCGTGACTTTATCGGATCTCATTGACGAGTTTCTTAAAGAAGAAGAACAACTAGGTTATTGGTTCTTGGCATATTAAGTTGTGTGTGGGTGAGTGTATGCGCGCGTGTGTGAGGGAGGTGTTTGAATTGTGTCTAGACTCTCAATTCAAGGGTTAAGATTTCGTATCCTAGTCTGGCCTTTACTTCCTTTGGCATTACATGAATCTTCATTCGCCATCGCTTGGGTACTGATTGGAGTACCCGTAGGAAGAGCAGCATTGATACTGATGTCTATCCTGCGTTAATAAGACTCGATTATTTTATGACCTTATGTATCAATAATTCAATTACGAACATTTCTTCTCTATATTACATGTAACAAGAGCGTAATGTTTTTGGTAAAGCTTCCTGAACTGTAAAATTATAATTTCGGTAATGAACGACGGACGAGGCTTTGCACAATTTTTTCCATGCCCATATTTAATTTCCTTACTACTTGTTTATAAGTCACTTTGTTTGATGAGGAAAACTGAATTAGTTAAAGTCACAGTTGGCCTCATTTCTTAACAGTTTTACAGGCGTAATGTAAACACTTTAAGTATATTTAGAACTCAAGTGTTTCTAAATTAATACACTGGAAGCTTAAAATAGGCAACAGGTCTGAATAATCAAGATTTGATATGGTTTTTATCTGAAAACAAATACCTAAAATTACGCTTGTCAAATATCATTCTAGTCAATACAAAGGTTATCATGATCTTTAATATAAGAAGAGCTCGGTTCCAAAAGGTACTACATCCATTTTTATCCTAAATGTATTTTGTTTGCATTAATGTACTCATTTCCATTAGCCTCATGTACTGACACTTCCAAAAAACAAATCCAAAAAAAAAAAAGTAAAAAAAAAGTGGCATTTAAAAATCAGTTCGGTTTCAAAAGTTTGTTGTATCCATTTAAGTTATGCATTGTAACTTACATACAGTATGCAAGATTTCTGTTCCAAAACGTACTCCATCCAATGTCTTTTCCAAAAGGTATATATTACTGTATATCCACAAGAACTAAAAAAACATAACTTCAAGAATACTTTGTGTGCAGACTTAAATTTGTGTAAAGAGTGGTTATATACTTGTGTCATACAATAGTATAATCATCCAAAGTATTATTCCAAACTGACATGGCTAACTATGGTAATTCGAAAATCGTGTTTTCTCAGAACTTGGATTTATGGATGTAGTACCTTTTGGAACCGAGCTCTTCATAAACTGAACCAGACACAACAATATGTGTTGCGATGTTGATACAATAAAACAGTTGTTATCTGTAAACAAATATAGAGCTTAAATCAAGCATGTATAATGCTATTTATAGCGCGTTAAATCAACAAAAATCACTCTATATATAATAATGAAACACAGAAAATGATTTGCGGTACAAGGCTTTTATAGCTATTATCTGTAAACAAATATAACACTAAAATTAGGCTTGTCGAATGCTATTTTAGACAATGCAAAGTTCGTCATTAGCAATAATGCCTCTCAATAAACATGTAAAGTGCGTGCCAGAATGTTTTTATCATAGCTTAGTCACATGTATAATTAATAAATGACAAATATTTAAAAAGCTCAGAACCTCCTCTTTCATTAGATGCGACTCATATGATACCGTCCGCCAAATGAATTTTTGGTTTCCTCTCTTCAAATTCATTTTAATCACTCATGCGTGAAATATGCATTATACGATTTGCATTAAATGAAAGAGGAGGATCTAAGCTTTACAAATAGTGTCATTTATCAATTATAATTGTGATTAAGTAATTTCAATTCAATGCAATTCAATAAGGGTTTATTCATATGACGTTCTGGCAGCCGAAGCTGAATTGCAGGTCATTTGTACAAGGTAAAAGCATCATGATATCTAAAATACACTGAGCATTATACATGTTAACATAGAATAAAATTAATGACATATAAAAGGATAAATATACTAGATACATTTATACACATAATAGGCAACATCATTAAACATAAACATATACAAAAATAAAGCTTACTTTTTGGAATAATAATCGTTTAAGATACGGACAAAATAGGGAAAAGAGCTATTATTAAAGCGATTGGTTTTACAAATAAATTGAAAATATTTCTGTACATTTCGTAAATTAAATCTAACAATTCTTTGACTTGGTAGCCATAAAGAACACAATTCATGTTTTTTTAAGTTAATGGCGAAATCAAAACAAACTTTATTCCTACGTTCTTCTAACGTTAAGAAATTGCACAATTCTAGAGCATGATTATATGTTTTCATAATTAAGTCCCAAAATAATTCTACATGCCCGTTTTTGTATTCGTTCAATATTATCTGTTTGTTTACGCATTAGGTTGGAATGAAAAAGTGGTGCACAATACTCTAATATTGGTCTTATGTATCCAGTATAAACAATAACGAGATCACTAATAGGTAAATTAAAACGTTTCAGGGTACGTAACATATATAACTTTCTATTGCACTTCTTTAACATTTCCTTTACTTAAGGATTCCATTTTAAATCACATTGAATATAAACTCCAAGAACTTTGATTACATTTTCTTCATTTAAAAGTGTCTCATCAATATACAATAGTTGGTGAGTTTGATTTTTCATAAAAGAGACCGTCATAGCAATGCATTTAGTTGGGTTAAGTTTCATATTATTGAGTAAAGACCAATTTTCTAATAACAATAATTCCGATTGTAATTTTGATATGTGTGTATAAGTCCGTCTTTCTACTATAGTTAAATCATCTACATACTTATAAAAAGGGAGTAAACAATCATGACGTGCATCGTTAACCATAATTAAAAATAATATAGGCCCCAATTTTATACCTTGAGGGACTCCTACATTGTTTATTTTTTACATTTGAAATACAACCTTTATACCTTACTACTTCTTGGCGGCATTCTAAAAAATCTTCTATTAACGAAATGACACATGGTCGTACATCCAATTTAAAAAGTTTACAAATTAAAATATTATGATAAATCCGGTCAAACGCTTTAGAAAAAGTGGTTAAAACTATGGTTGAAATTGTTTTTTGTTTATCTGCATTTTTGTATAAATTATGTAACATTCCAATTAAAATAATGGCAAGTAGAAAGACCACGACGATTTCCATACTTGTTTTTATCAATCATATCACCAATATCCTCCCGCAACCACTTAGTAATGAAAGTTTCAGCTATTTTAACAAAGTAAGAAGTTAGGGCTATGGGCCGTAATTCAAGTAGAGTTGGTGGATATGATTTGGGTACTGGTATTATCTCAGCATACTTTAATACTTGTGGAAAACCCCTTGCTTAAATGCAAAATTAAGAATATAACATAATAGATAAGTTAAGTCATAAGCAAATTCAAGTAATATTCGGACAGGTAAGTCGCCTAAAATAGTATATTTTTGTAAATTAAGTTTACGTAACAGATCATACACTTCTTTCGGTTCTATTATTGGGCAATCCACAGGTGAAGGTAAATATGCTGGTAACTTTGATTTATCAAGTTTTGGTAGGTCTGCTGCCACAGATAAAAACTGATCGTTAATGCAATCGGCTACTTCCTTAAAATGTTCAGGCTGATCAGTTGCAATACTAATGATAAAACTGATAAAAATGATAAGACTTCGATAATTCTCGGTTTCGTTTTTTCTGGGACGCACTGTATAATGAAGCAGGCACAATGTAGTTCAAGGTTTATACAATATGATTAATATAGTTTTTATCTGGAAACACTAGTAAATTTCTAACAAATTAGGCATATCAAATGCTTTTTATAACAAGACAAATCAACAAAAATTACCTTAAATATATAATGTAACACTGACAATACTATGCGGTGCAAGGCTTACACAATATGATATTTTTAATGATATATATACATTTATATACCTCACTTAAGAAATCCAGCCATCTGATTGGTCGAAATTGCATTCATAAACTTTAACTATTCCTATAAAATTCCCGGTAAATTTCCAAACCCATCTAATAGTTCTAAAATCCCTGCAAAATTCCAGTTACCATGGTTACCGGGAAAATATTTCAGTCTTTGTGAAATACCCATAGGTTCACATGTTAAAAACTGGTTTGAGCGATCGAGGATACCGTACGTGTGCGAAGAATTGGTCGATATTTTTAATACAGCACGGCACAGAGCAGACGACCGTACGTACGGCATTCTCGGGCAAAAATGGCTGAAGAAACTCTCTCAAGATTTAAACTTCTTGATGATAATCAAATGCAAGACTTGCCGACAGCAAGAACATCAAAAGGGTACGTCAAATTCTCCATAATATATTGAAAATAGTAGTAGTGCTAAAATCCTTCCCATAGACTGTCATGAGTGCGCAATGCATAGGGATGTGTGCAATCTCTATGATAGAGATTGTACACATCCCTATGCATTGCGCACTCATGAGATTCAAACTAACATTGCTCGTGATCCTGAAGGTGATACTCAATAAGTGAGGTGTCATATGAAAGAGCAGATTTTTCTCCATATTCCCCACAGGGCCGGCCCACCACCAAAATTGTAAAAATATCTTACTTAGACTAGAATCTAGATCTAGTCTACTCTGAAAGATACACTCAGTCATAGTCATAAAAAAACAACCGTGCAGATAAACTAGAGAAAGGCCAAGGTGGTGTCATATGTTGACTCTTTTTTTCGGCATATAAAAGTATTAATGACTGCAGCTTTAATATTCGAGAAATAGTTTTTTTTTTCTCAAAGCAGTCATTAATACTATAATATATTTATTTTATATCGGTAAACAAATATATATAGCTAAAATTAGGCTTGTCAAAAGCTATTTTAGACAATGCAAAGTTTACAATATTAAAAAAGGAGCCTACAACTATCATTAATAGTGAGGACACTGTGTGGTGCACGTGGAAATCTGAAGCAAAAGCCTCTCTTACATTTTAAATGATTGGTGTCATGTTATCAAAATAATTATTTAAAGAAAATTCTTGTATTGTAGTTTGGGGAAAATAAAAGCCTGGAAATTTATAAAAAAGTGATTTAGAGTTAGTATTGAAGAGTGAACTTTTAATGAATTCCACGTGTAATAAAAAAAAAAAGAGTTGATTGTTGTCCATTAGATACGGGTGTTGCCTTTTCGCACTCAGTGATAAAATATTTAAAGGCTAATATTCGTTTTATGGTTATTGATTTTATTGTAAATATTGTGGGCGCGTAGCATGAAACCATTTTGCATAGTATAAAACAATTTTGCATTGTTGTAACATATGGCTCCGAATAGTCTCATTGGACAACGCCCCTATCGTCAGAGTCCAGCAGCCTAACATGTTACCCTTTGGACTTTTACCCCCAAAATCGTTAAAAATTCACATTTTGTTTAAACGAAAAGCACATCCACCCGATGTACGTTGACACTAGCTCTTTTATCGGAACCATCATGTCCCATTGACTTTTGAAAGTTCACCCACCGTAATTTGGTCAAAATATGTCGCTAGCTCGCCATTGCCTATATAACACATGTGAAACAAGTCGAACTTTGGACACAATTTGCCACGCGATTGTAAGATTATAGGTCAAGCACACGAGGGATAACAAGCATGAATTATCATAGATCAGTTCTGATCGGTTCATTATGTCCATTTCAGCCAACTCCCCACGGTAATTTTTCCATCTAGTATAGGCAAGCATTTTGCCGAGGTAAGCAAAAACCTAAATATTCATGATCGCCATGGACTATTCGATTATTTACAAAGGGGTGCAATTGTGCACCACATCAAACTCCCCTACTTCATTGTATTATGTAGTTTGGTAGGTTTATTTCAATTATTTTTTAATTATCAGATATCAATGATAGTTTAAAGGTATGGAAAATGTTCTTGTCTTTTATGTTTAGCAAAGCAATCTCACATACAAAATCACTACCAAGTGTTGTCTAATCCGCCGATTGCCGTCTGCTATATACGTTCAAGTCACATTTATCTGTGGACTGTGATGTAGATCGACAGTTTACTCGTTATCGTAGATTTATGATTAGCCATCTGCCATTATTAGTCTTTAATTGTTCACACATTACTACACACACGAACACTTTCACTTCCCCTTCCCAACACACCATTTCCGCACACCCGGTTCACCCAATGGCATACACCCTGCAATATAGTGGAACATTCTAGTTTGGTAGTTCCGTCGAACTAGTTACGTTTGTGCTGGCAATGGTCCAGCAAGCGAAAATGAGACAACCGGAGCAATATGCACAACTACTTTAAATAATCTACTCATCTGAGGACCCATGATAGCCCAGGAAAAAAAACCTAACGACTCTTAGATGGAGGTCGAAAAAAATATCCTGAAGACAAATATAACTCCTCCACCTCATTTTAATCGTTTCGAGTTGACATAAAGACAAAGCCTCTACTGAAGAAAACAGCTATACTTCTTTAGATAGAGCAATGCAATTTAAATATGTGCTTACAACGACTGTCGTCTACTGTGTTGAATTGGAAGTATACACCCTAATAATTAGTTGGCAATAATAAAGGCATAATATGAGAAGAAAAAAACCCCTAAACTTCGCAGAAAGTGACCAACATTTAAAGTTGACAAATGAACGTTTTTTATGAATGCCGGTGTAAAAAGAGTTAGGTATAGTCCGCCAGACACGGGCATGGTAATGTGCTGGTTATCAAGAATTACCATTGCTTTACAACAGAAAATCATTTCTAGATATCAAGAATTGAACTCTGGATATCAAGAAATAGGAATAAATGTTAAAACGGCTTGCCATGGACACACATGATAAGTGGACGTTCAGCCCGTTCTCGTTCACTCAATCTAAACGGCTTGCCATGGACACACATGATCAGTGGACGTTCACCCCGTTCTCGTTCACTCAATCTTCTTCTTTAGTCAGGTGGCGCTAGCTGCGCTGCTGTGGCCATCACAAGTTTACGCCATCTTCTCTGTGAGCTGTTACTCTTGTAGCGACAAATGTTACAGTGCATTCATTTATAATTCACTGGTATACATATTGTGTTTTTAATCCAAAATGGCCGCTTAAGAAGTCATTGAGAGTTCGAGGATTTGGTATTACGCCATGTCCTCAGAACTGGTTTTAACTCGATTTATTATATAACGATGTTTATTCATTAGTATTTTCATCACATGACCAATTAACATAGATGTACGCGTATTTATTCATAAGTATTTAGATCACGTGCCTTATTAACATACATGTGCGCTTGTTTTGAACCAATCGCGCTGTAGTTGATTGGCGCTCTTCTGATTTTTCCTGTGCGGGAATCAGTGAGCTGTTTTAATATTGGTATACACACATGCTGTTATTGTGTTGATATTTGTACCTAGAAAATTGTATCCAACGAGGATTGAACTGCTACGTCCCCCGACCATTCCCGGTGGACGTGCTCGACTCACCTATTTACATCTTGTACGTTTTGCAAGATATATTTTGACTCTCTCGATGTTCAGCATTGACGACACTTTAATTCACCAGCAGTGAGAATAGAACATTTAATATGACCTAACGTTTTTCTCACTTGCATTATTGTTTGACAACCTTTTATCATCGACTTCATATGATTATATTGTCTCGACATTTGATTCTTCGACCTGCATCGCAAGTCACTGAAGTTGATCTATTGACATTGACTGCATCATCATTGTATTCATCTGTATACTGATTCATCATCGTCGTCTTCATCGTCGACTTCATCATCGCTGTCTTCACCAGCGTCGTCTTCATCATTGTTGTCATCATCGTTGTCTTCAACATCGTCTTCATCATCGTAATATTCACCTAGCGTCGATCATCGTCTGCATATCCTACGCGATCGACAACCAGCTCATCGACCACCGTTTTCGACTAGCTAGTTTCTACATCTACCTAGAACTTGAAGAAGATCTACTTTGAATTCAACTCCAATGACTCACGTAACGTTAATTATATTGTGATTTATGCATTGCATTGTTTATCATTGTGATGCCTTATTTTGACTGACTGAGTGCCTGTTGTTGAGTGCGTACGCTTACTAACACATATTTTACATGTTTATAATTGCACTAGTTCTAGGCCTATGCCTGGTCTACTGATCTAGATCTGCTATAGTCTAGATCCACCGATATATTGTTGTATTCTCGTGTTGTGCATTCCGTACACATACACAAGTAGAGATTTGTTTAGCGGTTTCTTGAACCACCATATTTCGTGCCTATGTAAGTAAATCTAAACGCTGTCTAGCTTAGATTTGAGTAGTATTTTCTTGACTGTTATTATTCATGCAGTGTGAATGATATTTAACTGACTTGTTTTAGTACTGTTTTAAGTTGTACTGAACAGCTAGACTCCTGATATTTCGAGACTTGTATTCAGCGGTAATCATTAATAGTGACTAAGTTGAGTCTCCTTTACATTAATGTGCTGTTGGAAGTTATCTATGTTTGATTATTAATAGTAACTACCAAGGGCCTAGTGATAGTTTAATTGTCTGTCACTGTTGAGATAGACAGAAGAGGTTTCTGATAATTCTGTAATCATTGTATCTTATGTGAAATTATAGAATATAGAACCAGTTTTTAACTATAATCAATTTGTCTGGATGTGATCATTTATTAAGTGTTTTCTTGTCTGGAGGGATACTGCTTTTTAGTAGTTTAATTAAAAAAGGGAATTATGTGGGATTACTAGTTAACACGCAACATAGTCCATACCCCATGTAGTTTTCCAAACTCTCGTTGCCTCTGACAGCTTTTTCCCTGTCCATATGTGGATGTCTTTGAACCAAGAAATTACAGGTCTGCCTCTTCTTCGCCTGGCTTTCACTGTTCCTGTTATAAGGGACTTTCCAAGACCATCTCTCCTTACTACATAGCCAAAAAACTGTAGTTTCCTTCTGGCAATACTCTTTCTGAGCAACATCTCTGTATCCAGCTTGTCCAGTACCCATCGGTTTGTTCTTCTGTCTGTCTATGGAACCCTCAGTATTCGCCGATACACCTACATTTCAAACGTATCTACTCTCTTTTCATCTCTTTTGGTCATGGCCCATGTCTCACTTCCGTATGTGGCAATGGGAAATATAGATGTCAGTGCTATCTTTAACTTTAAACTGTTATTTATTCCCCGGCTTCTCCAGATATTCACCATTTTCTGAGTTGCATTCCTTGCTATTGCTAATCTACTCTTGATTTCTTTCTCACTTGATCCTTTGGCGCTAACAAGTGATCCCAGGTATATGAAATCCTGGACTTCAGCAATTTTTTCTCCATCCAAAATAAAATCATTAAAATATCTTCGATTCCTGTCTATCACTCAATCTAAAAGTCCCTATTATCCCTCCAGACACCTTAAAGTGAACCGGTAACATTGTTGACGGTTGATGAAAAAACTGCGCATTTTTTAAATGTTACTTATTACATTCCTTTTACTGTACTTACCCTCTAAAATGCAAAAAATCCTGAAAAAAATTCTTAAAACACAAAGATATTTATGGTTTTCTTTCAAGGCGTCACTGTACGACACCCTATAACATTAAATTCTCCCAACCAATGTTTGAATTTTCCCAACCGTTTTTCATTGAAAATTAAACATAAAACAGACTATTAAAAATCTTTTAACACTTAAATGACTGGAATAGTATATAAAGCCAATTTATTGTTTTGTGACGATTTACATTCGCCTAAAATTTAATTAAGTTGTAACAATATAGTTGGGAGAATTCAGGAATCGATCAGATTAGTTTTCCCCAGTTTTTATCATTAATAATGGTCTGTTTTCAGTTTTCACTCAAACTTTCAGATTATCTTTAATTGTACTTCTAGCATTGAAGTCATTACCTTAGCAACATTTTCTTTCATCTGAACAATGGTACCAAGTCCCTTTAAAGGTACTATGTCCCAATTGCAGGCCAAAAAAATGAAAAGGTTAAATTGAAAGATAATCCTAATTATGTTTATGCGTGTGTGTGTGTATAGGTGCGTGTGTGGGATGTGTTTGTGTGTATATTTGTATGTGGATTAAAGGTAATACAAAGTTTTGGTATGGGGTCATGAATTTGGTTCAAATGAACATATTGGAAGCATATGCGATCCTATGATATTCAGTGATCGTTGTCGCGGTTGAAATCGAGTCTAAAGTTATGAAATTGTTAATAATAAACCCTTTATGTTGTATAGCTCCCTCTAAAGGTCAATATATTAATTAAGCTATATATAAAACAATGTTTCTTGACTAAAATCGACCGATTAGCTATTTCCGTTTGGGAATTATATATCACAACTACACATTCTGAGATTTTCATGGTCGCAGCTACCATTGTACGGCCGTATGCGCTATTCGAAATTTATCAAAATTTACCGGGAGCACCGGTAAATTTTTGTATTCAATTTTTCTCGAAAGCAGAAGTGTTTTAGGGGCTTAATTTTCTAGTGCTTATAATACATCCACAGGGGTTTCCAATTATATTAAAATTGTAAAGAATCATCATCCACCCAATTTCAACATTTCCCGAAACTTTGTATTACCTTTAATGTCTTGCCAAACGATGTTAGTGACGGGCTGAGATTCGAACACTTAACCCATAGATTGAGAGTAAAGTGAATGCACCTCTCTCTCTCTCCCTCTCTCTCTTTCTCTCACTATCTATTTCTCTCTCTCTCTCTTCTCTCACTATCTATTTCTCTCTCTCTCTCTTCTCTCCGATCTCTCCTCCCTGTCTCTCTCTCTCTTTCTATCACTATCTATTTCTCTCTCTTTCTCTCTCTCTCTCTCTCTCTCTCGATTATCTAGGATATATGTTTTTATATTAAGTATAGGCGTTGATAGATGCCAGTTCAGAATTCAATATTCGTATAGTCACATGTTTATATACTCATGTAATTTGAAAAGGATATGCATAACCGTATACACCGTATATTAAGTGATATCAACATTAAGTTTGTTATGCATGAAGATACCGTAATAAAACAAATGATTATACGGATGGTAATTGTTCACAACCACTATTTACTTAAACAATACATGTATATATATTAATGTACGACATATTTGAATGTATTTTTAAAACAAATATTAGCAACTTAAATATAAATTTACTCTGAAGACAATAACGCTACATGTATGATCTTTATTTGTTACCGGTACATCATATGTATCTTTAACACACCAAAATATATGATGATATGTGTGTATAATATAGATCAATATAGATGTTAATATATAACACCTTGCAAACGTTCGTAACTTCAAGCCATGCAGATCAGAAGTTCGGTAAATGGAAATTGTTCACAACCACTATTCACTTTAAAAATGCCTATATATATATATATATATATATATATAGGCGTGAAGAAAATGGTCTAGGAACGTGAGACGTAGCTGTACTTTACAAGTTTATTACGAGCTTTCGGCTTGTGAGGCCTTCTTCCGGTTCTGAAGTACAAACACATACAAAAACAAATACATTGTATAAACAAATATACACGGCATACAAACTTAATATCACTCAATCATAGTCAAGAATCATAAACATATATATATATATATATATTAATGTTCAACATATTTGAAAGTATTTTGTTTTAAAATCCTAGCACCTTATTTATAAATTCACTCTGATGACAACAGTGCTACAGTCAAACCTGCTTAAGTGAACACCTGTATACAAAGACCACATTTGTTGTTTCCCTTTAAAATGGTTTCTCATTGAAACATGTACTAAAGGGACCACCTGTCTACACTGACCACTTTTTGTGTTTCCCTTAGGCGGTCGCTATAGACAGGTTTGACTGTATAACCTTTACTTGTCACCGGTACATAATACGTCTCTCCAATGACCCCTCAATATATCAGGACATGTGTATCTAATGTAGATAAATATTGATGTAAATATATAATAATATATTCGTGCACCTTTGCAAACGTATGGAAATTTAAGCCATTATATTGTGTTTCCTTGATTTTAACATTATAGTCGTCACGAAGATCATGTAGATCAGAAGCTCGGCAAATAAAGGGTGACAGTACAAGCTACGACCAAGTTATATTGTGTCATTTCTTCAAGTGCAATACAGTCTGATATGACATACCACATATTTCTGAACGACATTGTGATATTTCGTATCCTTACATTGGATTTTATCTTCTCAGTCTGCATTAATATTCTATATAACCCATAACAGACTTGAAACTTGTTGCATCCAATTTCTACGTCTAAGTTTTCTACTAAAAATTATTGTTGTTAGGGAGGGGGCGGGAGACTTGTGCACTGTAAAGCGCCCGTGGAACTGCTACTGTTAACAAGCCGGAAACCCGATGTGGCTTTCACAGGTAAAGTCCATAATCGTTGTAGCTAATCGCTTCCTAAGGAGTTGGTGAATTATCTCCCCAGATTTCAGGTCCTTCCTTCGTCAAGCGTTTTCAATATACAATGGGTTCCATCAAAAACCTCATTCTCTTTCCCAACCTGGGTCGAGAAAAAGAGTGATGATTCATGCATATCAATCATTTCGCCCGCCGGCGTGGCGACTCGTATGCAACGTGCATCACTATAGACCGTCTGATTTTATAATTAAAAAGAAGGTTCTTAGATCTGCGACTCGTCATGTTTCGGTTTGGAATCGGCAACGACCGGCTCCTCGATGATTTTCCGAATGAAGTCCATCCACGTGACTGACCCGAAGTCGGCAAATTTCATGGCGGTCCTCTCTCGTACATACTCGCTAGTTTGAAACCGAACCGGTCTGTTAGAGAGATCCATTTCGATGATATTTTGGACGATTTCGGCAATGTCCTCCGCTGTTTGTACCTTGCTCTCAAACTGGTCTCTGTAATAAATGATGATACAAATAATAATAATAATGAAGGCTGTGCATTTATCTGTGATTATCTTTCTTCTGCCTAAGATCCTTACCCTAATCCTAACCTCAATTGCAACATTAGCCCATGGTAAAGTCTTTCCCTATATATTTGTCAAAAATCTTTGATGAAAAATGCATGTCCATCTAGCGAATATAGTGAGACCTGTAGTAACGATTTTTAAGAAAACGAAAATATGGTCTTTGTATACAGGTGATCACTTAAAGATGAAGTTGAGTTCTGGTCATGCGATGACATTGTGAAAGATACGGTGTGGAATCGATCAGAAAAGGTAAATCATCTATCATATAAGTATTGGTGTGTACTGCAAGGTTCTAGAATCATCAAAATGATAAGAAATTTTGCCTTGTCTTGGTAAAGTTACATGCACTCTACACACAAAATATGTATATGGGACTACACGAACATGTGGCATAAAAATCCGTCCCGATTTTTATGCTGGTACATGTCTTATTTAGAATATTAAGGCATTTTGAAGAGCCATTCTTTTCAGGGAACATTTTGTTATCTGATTTTCTTCCACACTTGCATAATAACAATGATAACGCTCACAAATTATTTTTCACCTCTTCCTAGAACTCAACCTTCTCTTTAAGCAGGTTTGTCTGTATAAGCCTGGAACAAATGATGCAGTGTGGGAGCATAATTAGTGAGATATTAGGTAAACATTTAGAACATTTAACTGTTTTGTCAGCAATGACCTTAATTGTAGTCTTCAATGTCATTTCAGCTTACGTACAGGCTGACAGTAAAGGATTGGTAAACAGAGCTAATCAACGACCTAGTTTAAAATGCTATCTGGCAAATATTAATGTTGATAACGAGACGGGTTAATGAGGGGTCAAAAACATAACAGCGATTATATCTAACCAAAAATAGAAACAATCGATAGATAGTTATCTCAAACTGTAAGGTGAGTCAGCGCTATGTCTGGAAATAGAACCATGAACTACAGATATTCGGTTATCTCGACATCTCAAATATTGATATAGTAAAGGCCTAGGGAATATCGAAAAGGTGAGTATAAGTCCACAAACTTGCTCTTTGTGGTCCGTGATAGTCAGGGAACCTGTAAATAACGACCACTCAAGAGAGACAAGAAAAACTGTCTTCATAGTCAGGTGGTCTTTATGTACAGGTTCATGTAGTACAGTGAAACCTACGTATAAAGACCGATCAAGAGAGACAAGAAAAACTGTCTTCATAGTCAGGTGGTCTTTGTGTACAGGTTCCTGTAGTACAGTGAAACCTACGTATAAAGACCGATCAAGAGAGACAAGAAAAATTGTCTTCATAGTCAGGTGGTCTTTATGTACAGGTTCCTGTAGTACAGTGAAACCTACGTATAAAGACCGATCAAGAGAGACAAGAAAAATTGTCTTCATAGTCAGGTGGTCTTTATGTACAGGTTCCTGTAGTACAGTGAAACCTACGTATAAAGACCGATCAAGAGATACAAGAAAAACTGTCTTCATAGTCAGGTGGTCTTTATATACAGGTTTCTGAAGTACTATAAAGAGCACTCATGGGAGACAAGCAACGTGGTATTAATAGTCAGGTGGTCTTTCTATACAGTTGTTTACTTAAGCAGGTTAGACAACAGTACATGTACGTACATGTAGTTTGAACGACTACTAAAGGAACGGGTGAGGGGTGTAGGATGGTCTGTCGATTATGTCCCAAATATAGGTTTTCCCTGCCAATTTCGCAACTTTGCCAATCCAATTGATGCTTTCGTGCATTCAATTTAGACTAATTTAGCCCAGTCCTGCTGTTTGATACTTCAAATTCATCATCTGGGCATATAAATCCGCTAATACTCTGTTTAATTAACATGTTCCACATTCAAATTCATGTTTTTCGCTTTTCGTTGAGCATGATCACGTAATACTACCGTTCGTACATTCGGGACTAACCAATTCAGCATTTCGATCATTCAAATAAGGACAGTTTTTTTCTTATGATTTCCTTTAAATAAAAATCAGAGTGTGTTTTGCAAATACATGTGTCTTTATAGTACCGATTTTTTTATGTAATTGCTTGGACTTTAAACGTCTGGGAACATGATTACAGGACTTAAAGGCATGGTAGGAGAGGGGATAGGTTATGGGCATAGAATTAAACAATATTTAATGATGTGTGTAGGGGCGGGGGAGCCACGCTCAAGTCAAAGTTTCTTTCAATGCTGTTTGTATTTTAAAGGTATAGACCAGTTCTGGTCATGCGATTGCATTGTGAAAGAAACGTTGTGGGATCGATTGGAAAAGGTTAATCATCTAGCATATAAGTATATGTGTACTGCAAGGTTCAGGAATCATCAAAATGATAAGAAATTTGGCCCAGTCTTGGTGAAGTTACAAGCACTGTACACAAAAAGATGTATATGGGACTACGCGATATCTATCCAGTCCGGATAGATATAATAATTTATCAAATATATCAATTAGTAGGGGTTTTCCGGCAAAATTTGTATCATCACGTATTAGTCAAAACATATTTCTTCACATGATTGGTAGTAAAAACTTCCATTTCATTTTTTGAGGGGGGTGGGCGTTTCCAAAATTGGTCTATACCTTGAAAGTTCATGAAGATAAAACAAAAGCTTCTTACTTCTGATGTGTGCTCAGTATCTTGAGTTGTTCTCTTGTGATTGGATCTATCTTCTGTCTTGGAGGCAGTCGGTTTCCCTCAACGATATTTTCATTCATGCTTGTAGCCACCGGCCCTGGTATCACGCTAGTTAATCTAAGTTATAAAAGGAAAATCAATTCAGTATCAGTTTAACCCTTTCGAGACAGCCATTCGACATTTGTTTTTATTAAGTTAAATAAGATGCCCATTACTCATCTCAAGTGATATGGAGACCGGGCATTTTCCTCTATTGCTCCTCGCCTGTGGAATCCCCCCCCCCCCCCCATCATCTATTCGCGAAATTGACAACCTGGACCACTTCCAAGCTTCACTCAAAACTCACATCTTCCTTCAGACATTTAAATGCTAATTTTATTGGAGGAGCTCGCGCCTACGAATGTTTTTTTGAAACAGATATATGGCGCCATACAAATGCTGTTCATCATCATCATCATCATCAAATAACATGGTTGAGTGCTCTAAAAATATCCCAAAATGTGAGAAGGAAGAATAAGAGGTTATGCACACGCTGTGTTTGTTCTCGTTTGGTTTGTTTGGTTTAGTATGATAGCATTGGTTGAGAACCCTAAAAATACCCCCAAATGTGTGAGAAGAAAGAATAATAGCTTATGCACACACTGTGTTTATTCGCTTGACCATGGAGTCAGAAATAACTAAATTTCAAACGAGTATGGATGGTTCAAAATGCTTAAAATGACGACACTAGAGAGGTTCAAAACTATCTCCTTTTTACAAACAGAGTTGACAAAAGACTTATAACTCCGTTTCGTTCAGACGATCAGCCATGCACAAAAAAAGACGGAGACTTGACCCATGGCTGATCGTCAACGAAATGGAGTTAAGTCTTTTGTCAAATCTGTGTGTTGCTACGGCAGGCAGCCAGTGAAAACGAATTCGTTTATGGATATGCAATTCTTATGTTATAATAATTGAGAGCTGATTTGATGAGATAACCACATGTCAGTGACCATGCAGGGAGGTGTAGTCCCTCCTGGCCAAACTAGTGCAGTGGCGCTTTAAAGTAAAAAGTTCGTTTATTTTATATTTCCTACGGTTGTTTCATTATTTCTGTTTTACTTGTGTATTCTCCTCAACCGCCGCAGGAATTAAAATATATTTTGTTTGTTTTTGTATTGTTATAATAAAAAGAGAGACAGAGGCAGATCAGAGAGACAGAGACAGAGAGAGAGAGAGAGAGACAGAGTTAGACACGTTCAAAGAGAGAGGTGGAGAGAGAGAAAGAGAGGAGGAGAGAGAGAGAGGGGGAGAAAGAGGGAGAGAGAGAGAAAAAGAGAGGGAGAGAGAGAGAGAGGGAGAGAGAGGGAGAGAGAGAGGGGGGGGGGGGGTAGAAGGGGAATGGAATATAAACTGAAGACTTACTTGACATTGAATGCTTTCATTCTGATTGCTAATGATTCAGTGAGTCCTTCCATGGCGTGCTTTGAGGCACTGTACGTTTCATAGAATGGATGACCTACAGACAGAAAATAAAATATTTCATGTTATTTTATCTCATTCTATTCATTTTTTTTTTCATCTTGTTTCATTTTCTTTTCGTTTAATTCAGTTTAACTTCATCTAGTTTCAATTCATTCCATTCACCTTCATTTAATTAAATTAAATTTCATTTCACTTCATTCTGTTTTATATCTTTTAATTTTATCTCATTTCATTTTCATTCCATTTTTTTCTTCTATTTCCAGCATATTAAATTTCATTTAATTTTAGTTCGTTTCATTTAATTTAATTTAATTTAATTTAATACAGTTCCATTTCATTCTATTTAATTGTACTTCAATTTTTGTATTGGGGATTTTTGTTTAAAGGAGCGCGATGGCTCAGTGGTAGAGCTGTGGTCTCCTAACCGGGAGGTCCCGGATTCGAAACTGCGTCGGTCCCAAGGTCACCCAAGGTCACACATCTTATCAACCAAGAATCCCAACCAACCAAACCAAAGTAGTTAAGATCGTGTACCTAAGACTCCTCCAATGGAGCTGACGTTGATGATATGTCCTGATCGCTGTTCCTTCATGTGAGGCAAGACTGCTTGCATCATCCGAACAACTCCGAAGAAGTTTGTCTCGAACACGTCCCGAACGTCAGACAGTGGTGTGTACTCAAGAGGGCTGAAGGTGGCGATACCGGCGTTGTTAACTACATAGATTAAGGAAGAAAGAAGGAGAAAAGAGAAAGAGAAAGAGAGGGGGAAAGAGAAAGTTGAATAATTATACTAAGTTAGAAAATACCAAATGTGCGCTTAGAAACGCCCGTAGCAATCGCTCTATAGATGTAATTATTATTATTATTATTAAGACACAGAGAGAGAGAGAGAGAGGGGGGGGGGGGGGGGGAGGCATTGGAAGGGGAGCAGGCGTCACATAACGATACCATACAATTACAAGCTTCAAAAATAATAATCGGAGATTACTTTTATCAAATGTTCTTGATTCATTTCATTTCATTTCATTTCATTTATTTCATTCTCCATAAAAAACATTAAAACATACAAACATGATATATAGATAAAGATCGATAAAAAGAAAAATACAAAGGAAAGGAGCAAAACAAAAATTATGGGAATGTTGGGTTAACAAAAAGGGCAATTTGCCTTATGAACGTCAACCCCTTAAAGACCCGCTGCACTACTTGAAGCTACTTGCGCCCTCTCTATAATAAACAATGCCTAATCGGTGACCATTGGTCCCCCATGATCCTCTTTTTCTTATGTTAACTGAGAGCTGAGTTGATGAGATAACCACCTGTCCAGTGACCTTGCAGGGCAGTATAATCCCTCCTGTAAACGGTACAGATAAGCTTTAAAGGCATCGTTTAACAATGTTAAATCTGAGATACACGGTCCTACATGTTACCAGTGTCTTTGATATGGTATAATATTGAAGCCCTAAAAAAATCGCGCTTCAAAATGATCAAGAAATGCCTCAAAAAAGTAAAAATCTTTAAGTGACCGGTTTTACCATACTCGTTTTCCCCAATAGACTGTAGTGTTATGAAAACCGTTCGGCGAACGGATTTCAAAATTTGTAGTTCCAATCATTAATATCTTGATAATCAGACAGGCGATCGGCTTGTACAAGTTTATGGAGCTTCTGACTGACCAAAAGGTTTATAATTATCATTGCAGCATGAACTTAATCAAGGATTTTTTCTAAAGGATCTAAGACAAAGTTATCGGATCCCTTTAAAAAGTATACACTGTATTGTTGAGGAAAAAAAAGCAGAGAAAAGCTGTAAAAACCAATACAAACGGGGGAAAATAGGAGAAGGGAAGTGGAGGGGGAATACATTACAAGGTGCATTAACTGAAACGTGACGTCATTTATTTTGTTTTGAGATTGACCTTCGCACCTGATAAACACGTAATAGGATGCTGTTATCAGTACATTCTGCACAGTGACATAACGTTCGTTTACACAGCCCGAACACCGTTTTAAAAAATCTACCTGAAACACTATGAAGAAAAACAAACGTTGGAGTTTCCTCACTTTGATATTTTTGGTGTGTTGTGCAGCTATTTTCTTTCTCTATATTCATCTATCTCTCTCTCTCTCTCTGTCTATCTCTCTCTCTCTCTCTCTCTCTCTAGTACTCTTTCTCCCCTCCTCTTTCTCCCTCTCCATCTCTAGTAATCTTTTTCTCTCTCGCTCTATTTTTATCTCAATAATTCGTGACCAAAGTCATCGTTCTTGCATTGGCCTTCTCGATGCACTGATAAAGATGCTAAATACTAACAAAGTACTTGTATTATCTTATTATCTAACTATCTTCAAGTACCTCTTTAAACATCTTATCGGTTCTATTTTTAGTTGCATTTTGTTAAAAATAGATCATATTGCATACATCCTTATCAGAAGAATCGCTCACAGGGTGTGAGATAAGTTAAAGGTACTATGTCCCATTTGCAGGCCAACAAATGAAAAGGTTAAATTCCAACTCCTTTTGAAAGATAATACTAATTTAGAACTTCCCTCAAAAAGGGGGCTTAAAAATGTCTTTAAGTGGGAAAATAACGACTATTAGTATTAGTTGTTGAATCGACTTAAGAGCTTTAGAGCAAGTAAGTAATAGTCTGATTTTCAGCTCATTGTATGTATGCTATTACCAAAGAAGCAAGAAAGCCAGTCAGTCACTCAATAGTGTCTGCCAGTGAAGTCTAGCAAGTAAACGGGTTTCCTTGCATAATCTGAATATTAGGACACTGCTAACATTTAAATTTCACAGATAGGACACACACGACATATTCATAATTCCTGCAAAGTTCTACAAAATATGATGTTGGCTGCAAAAGAGACATAGTGTCTTTAATGAAGAAGTGTGTTTAGGTTCGGTACTTCGCTAGCATCTAAAACTGCTTCCTACAGTGAACATCTGGGCACGACGTTTACCATCAGGGGCGGATCTAGCTTTTTGCTAAGGGGGGGGGGGGGATTTGACCAAAATAATGACGATGCAGAGCATCGTCCACGAGCCGCGTAGCGGCGAGCCGATTTTTTTTGGGGTGTTTATTTGAACCCCGTAAGTGATGTTTTCCTGGCATCTATTAACACAATGGAGACCATAAAAAGCAGTGCATGATAACGTCTTTTTAAATCAAGTAACAGCTTAATACACAGTTATATCCAGCCTTTTTATCATGTGTTTGGTTAAGTTACCAGATGAGTTGAATATCTTCTCACAATATTTGCACTTGAAAGGGTTTCTCTCCAGCGTGCGTTCTTTTTTCTTTCTTTTTTTCTTTCTTTCTTTTTTTTTTTTTTTTTTTTTTTTTGGCCGCCCAAGGGGGGGGGGGTTTGAACCCCCTAAACCCCCCCGTAGATCCGCGCCTGACCATTCTTAACCCACAGACTCCTGAATTTCTCTCATTCCCATAGACTTAATACATAAACCACCAGGTTCCAGGGTTCAATGGGTTTAATGATATATACCATCGATTGCTAAGGGGTGCTAAAAACAAAACGTACCACAGCGCTTAGAAACTTACAGAATGTGAAGAGAAATATAAAATACATAGAGTTATAAAATATGTAAATCGAATCATATCGCTGAAGGAAGAAGAATGTTTTAATGGATCGTTTGAAAATGACATGTTAATTCTCTGATGGAAAGAAGAATATTGTTCCATGTTTTAGGAGCAGCCATCGTAAGTATGTTGATATTTTACTCATTTTGCCGAAGCAGCTAGGGCTCAAGCCTATCAGTTATCCACTTTCACCTGGGTGGGGAGAGGCAAATCAAAATCAATGTATTGCCAGACCAGAGGAGAGTACACTCTCCGTTGCCAGACTGAAAAGCCGTGCTGAATTCAAAGCCCGTGCCTTGTGATTTTACAGACCAATGTCTTAACAACTATACAAGGTAACCCTTTATAATTATATGCAAACTGATTGAGAAGGCTGGATTATTCGTGTTATCTATATGACTGTGCTACAAGTTCAACTTTTTTGTTTTTCGGTGTTAAGGTGGTATGGTCTTCGGACTGATACTTTACTGTATTATCTTATACGGAACGTCTATTTATACAAGTTGAGGCTTTGTACTAAACACACAAACTTGTATTATGTAAGATACAAAGGATAGTGTGTAGCTTAAGTTGTACCTGTATTCAAGAATTCATATGTATACACATTGTTAAATGTTAAGATACTGTACTTTAAGGGTACCAGACATGATTAGCATTTTATGCTATTTTCAGGTCCCTAATATTCATTCGAGATATTTGTTAAACATACATTTATTATTGTTATTATTGGTATATTACTGTATTTTAACTTTTGGATAATAAAACCTTAACTCAACTCAACTCTACTGTGTACCACAAGGTACAAGGTACGAATGCCTGTCGCAGCACTAACGTCCGTTGGCAAGACACTAATCTTCATTGATCACACTCCGCCTACGTGAGGTTAATGAGAGCCTGGAAAGAATTCTTAAAATGGTTGAGCGTTGTTATGGCTGCCGAGCAAAGATGGGGTACTGATAATGGAGCTGAAGGTATTGCGAAGCTCAAATAATGATATCATTACTATCATCATTATTACTATCGTTATTGATATTATTATTAGTACGAGTAGTATAAGTAGTAGCACTAGTAGACTTAGTAGTAGTAAACTTTCCTGACTTACTGACTAGGTCGATTCGACCATGTTTGTCGACAATTTCGTTGACGGCATTTGTCACCGAGTCCTCTTTGACGACGTCGAGAGGACGAATAAAAAGCGTGTCGTCGAGGGCATCACCTGCGGCAACCTGGAGTGGCTCTTGCTTCCCAAGGTTCCTCATGGTCGAGTAAACCATATACTTTTTCGCTGCGTCCTTCCCAAGTTTGACTGCAATGTTGAGTCCGATGCCTGAGGAGCAGCCTGTAATCAGTGTAACTTTCTGTGCCATTTTGATAAGTTTTTATGCTTCTGGATTCTGTATGAAAAATTAAAAAACAAAACGGATAAGTGATTGGATTCTAATTTTGTTAGAAATATCGCTTTACTCATGATACGAATGTACCTGTATAATACATCAGAATGCTTTACGAGCCTTTGAAACAAATACAAACTATTCACTGCTAACTAAAATCAGCTTTTCAAATTATGAAAAACATAACCTTTTTTTTAATGTTAACATAATCATAACATTGATGTCATGCGATAATCAGATATATAAGTAAACATGAATCGACATTCTCTGTCTCTGTCTCTCTTAATAACCTATTCATCTTGTGAGCAAGTGACAATATACATTAATCTGAAGTAGTGTCGGTAGAATGGCCTGCCTTTAATGATTGTACTATTCAGAACGTTTGTTTACTTAGTAATAAAAAAACACAGAGGGTTCAACGAAAAGAAATTTATATCATACTACCATAAGGATTAACAAATTATTCTTCAAATGCGATATGAAATGAAAATGTTCGATGAGGTATATAACAGAGGGAAAAAATAATGCGATCACCTTAATCGTCAACAAAAATATTGAAGTAGAAATACATGTAGATAAATTATTTAATGAACATCGGATCAGAATCAAGCTACGATAAGAAAGCAAAAAATGAATGACGGATGGTCTATTGCTTTCGGGAGAAGGATCACAAGGTTAGCGAATAAGGGGAAAAGACAATAGACTGGTTTACTACCATATATATTCAAAGCTTATGTAGACTTTTGTTAACCAATGTTGCTTTTGACAACCCGAAGGCTTACCCAAGTCTTGCTCGACATAACACCAAATAAAGTATGCAGACTGCATCCTTTATAGTATTGTAGTCCATTCACTAATTACAGGTTAATGGAATACCCCGTAACTAGGTCCCTAGAAAAGAAACACCAATAAATATGAATATGTTAGTTAACTAGTCTATTACTCTTACCTGTCACGAAATGCTTTACTCTCTGGTAGCCTGGAGGTTTGGAAATAGACGTCTAAAGCTATCAAGGTGAATCCTAGAACTGTTGCCTTTGTGAACTTCCTCAAGAATGAAGACAGTTATTCAGAACGTCCTCACTAAACAAAGTTTGGGATATTCGTGTTTCTTTCGAAAGGGTTCATTGGTCCATTGTATGTTAACGTTAACGCGTGTGGTGCTCTGTAATTGGTCAGATTGCCGCTTAGGCTGAGTGCTTTGCTACACTGTGATTGGTCAATATCAATATTGAACGCCTGTTGGTGGCTCGTGACTTTATCGGGTCTCATTGACGGTTTTCTTATAGGACAAGGTCAAATGAATATAACTAGGTAATTGGATCTTGGTATACGGTTTGTGCGTGAGGGTGTGTGTGTCTCTCTCTTTCTCTCTCTCTCTCTCTTTATCTCTGTCTGTATCATTCTCTTCCTGTGTGCGTGGGTGTGTGTGTTTGTGTGTGTGTCTCTCTCTTTCTTTCTCTCTCTCTCTGTATCTCTGTCTGTATCATTCTCTTCCTGTGTGCGTGGGTGTGTGAGTGCGCGCATGCGTGTGGGCGTGTATGTGCTTATGTGGGCGGTTGCAATTGTATGTGTATTTGTGTGTATGGTTGTACATGCATCCTGAAGCTTGTGGAAGATTCCTCGAATGTTATAAGAGGTTTTTTTTTTAAAGGTCAACGAATAAAAAATGAAATGAAAATAAAAATTCGAGTTTTGCATTCATTGTCTTTAGATGTACATGATTAACCTGAATTTCAAGTTGTGTAAAGTTACGTTGTATTAAAATCAAACCATGCAGTCAAAGTATTTGATTCTTAAAAGTGACAATTCTGGACCTCAAAGAAGAACAGAGCCATTTTAATAATGACTCTGTTTAGAGCATTTCAGCCGTTTTTAATTCTTGATTTGTATTATATTTGTAAAATGTATTCTTGTATGTATTTGACTTTTTTCGGAAAATAAAACCAAACCAACTAAAAATATCGGATTTTGTACAAGAACTACATTATACATGTACCATTTGATTATAATAACTTTATGTTAATCATACAGATGAAATTTCATGTTCCAATTTAATAACAACCAAATAAACCACAACATCGTTCTGCTGGAAAATACTACAGCTATTGTGTTTCCTCAGGAGGTTTAAATAACACGTGGTATGGAACAGTTAAAGCCGCCATTACCCTTGGATTTGGAAGCCAGGAATTTTTCTCACTTCTGAAAATTATAGAGGGAAGAGTTTGAGCTTTACAGTGACCTGTCTGTCACAGCAGATGAAACGAATAGGGTAAAAACCCTATACCTGGTAGGAGCAAAGGGTAGAGAGTTGTTGAAGACACTAACGATAGAGTCAACCCCTATTACTGAAGAGTCTCCAGAAGTACATGAAATTATCTATAGTATATCTGTAAAGCGATAAGAGACATTTGTATTAAGCGCTAAATAAAAATTAATTATTATTATTATTATTGTTAAAGGCAGTGTGTGAAGCTTCTGAGAAACACTGTGATCCATTCTAGGAAGAAACTGTTGATAATTTTGTTTTCACGTGCGAGCAAGTTTGTGCTGAAACACTTGAAGCATTACGTGAGAGATTTGAAGTTGCTTGGAGCCAATTGTAATTCCAGTGATCTCCACGATTCTATGCTGATTCTTGAGAGAATCATTTGTGGCATCCGGGATGATGAGTTAACCCTTTGCCTACTGGAAACGGGTGGCCCCTGTATTAAACCTACGGCAATGAATACATTCAGTAGTCAACGGGTTAAGAGCGAGATCACTGTGTGATGTGACGCTGGACAAATATCTTTAGTTTCGTAGAGCAGCGGCATTTTCGAAGGAGAAACAGCAATGTTCAACAGAGCTCAGTCCCAAGATCTACACAGAGTTCGGAAATTGAATCCCAAAATGAGTGTTAAGACTACCCTTCATTGCAAGTACCGTGTGAAATCTCATGCGGCTAACGAGAATAAGTGTCCAACGTATGGCAAGAAATGCAACAGAGACCAGAAGGCGATTTACTTTGCCATTCTTTGCAAGACATCACTATCTAAACCAGCAAAGAAGGGCAGAAGCTATTTGTAAGAAGTGAGTGCATGCTATCGATGCTGAAGATGAAATGCAGGATTTCTTTGTGGATGTCATCAAGTCATCAGAGAGCTCAGAATACTGGTTTGTTGATCTAAAGTTTGGCTCCAAGAAAGGAATTTAAACTGGACAATGGTGCCCAGTGTAATATCAAACCAGCAGTGCACCACTGTGGTACACCAAAAGTTGAGATCGCTTTTGCGGAAGTCAAGTTCAAGGCTGGTGGTGTACCCAGAGCATGAAAGTAGAAGCAGTCAAAACATGCAGCAGCCGACAAACAAGAAAGAACTACTAAGGTTTCTAGGAATGATTAACTATCCGGGCAAGTTATTTCTAACTTGTCCGAGGGGAATGCACCTTTGAACAGACTGGAGCTTTCGAGAAATTGCAAAAACCGTTGACAAAAGCTCTCATACTGCAATACTATGACCTGCTTGTGTCTGTCGTAGTAGGTGTGCAGATGCATCGCAGAACGGCGTAGGGGCAGATCTCCATTAGAATGAGAAGCCGGTGGCATGTGCATCCAAGGCCTTCACTGAATGTGAGAAACGCTATGAACAAATAGCAAAAGAACTGTCAGCGGTGGTGTATAGAGTAGAGAAATTTCACCAGTACGTGTTCATGGAAATATTTGTATTAGAGTCAGATCACAAACCACTGGAGTGGATCATGAAAAGGCCTCTTGCAGATACTCCACCACGTCTACACAGAATGCTGCGGAAACTGCAGAAACATGACTGTGTTTTGGGATACAGGAAAGGCGCTGAGATGATCGCTGATGCTCTTATCAGAACCTTCATCCCAGAGAGTGAAGAAGATGAGGAGGATCAAGACATAGCAGTATGCATGGTAGATTATCTTCCAATGTTTTCAGCTACATTATATGAGTTGCAGATCAACCTTAGCAGACCATTTGCTGTGTTTTAAAGCTGATGGAGAGAGTCAAAGAAGGCTGGCCAAACAGACGTCAAGCTATAGAAGCAGATGTCCGGCAATGCTGGCAGTTCAAGGATGAGATCACTACCAGCTTTGACATACTCTTCGAAATGCAGAAAGTGATCATAACTAGGAGGGTGAGAGAGCTCATGCTAGGAAAAAAAAAACTCCATGAGAGTCACCAAGGAGTAGAAAAGACCAATATCTCTGGCAAAAGATGAATGCTGAAATAATAGAGAAAGTTGAAATATGTGAGATTTGCTGCACATAAAGAGCCAGAAACCAGAGAGAATACATGCATGGTCATGCACTACCTGAGAGACCGTGGCAAATAGTCAGAACTGATCTGTAAGGGATTGCCAGGTCTAGAATTCTCATCCTGGTTGACTTCTATTCCAGCTACTTTAAAATCAACAAGCTGACAAGTACATCAAGTACAGCTGTGATAGTAGTATACAAGCAGCAGTTCTGAGTCAATTATGAACTGAGGCACATAACATCTTCTCTGAGATACGCACCGGCAAATGGAAAAGCCGAAACAAGCTGTGCAGTTAGCTAAAAACCTCTTGAAGAAATCGGCAGTAGAAGTTGAAGATGTACATTTAGCTCTTCAAACCTATACAGTGCGTCCCGGAAAAAAACAAAACCGAGAATTATCGATGTTTTATCATAACTTAATCACAATTATAATTGATAAATGACACATATTTTCTCCTTGAAATTCAGATACCGTCCGCCAAATGACTTTTTAGTTTCCTCTCTTCAAATTCATTTTAATCACTCATGCCTGAAATATGCACTATATGAGTTGCAACAAATGAATGAGGAGAATCTAAGCTTTCCAAATATGTGTCATTTATCAATTATAATTGTAATTAAGTTATGATAAAACATCGATAATTCTCGGTTTCGTTTTTTCTGGGACGCACTGTATACACACAAGGAGACGGCTACCATCGCATGTACAGACGCTGAATGGCAGGAGGACCAATCACACGTTACCCACTTCGGGCAGGCTACTTGGGCCACAACCTGTGCGTCAAGAACTCCAGGGGGTGTTTCACAAAGATCCTAAGTTGAACTTATCTTTAAGTTGGACTTAAAATTATAGAAAGCTGTTAGCATCATTGAAAATATTTTAAAAGGCATGAAATGTTGATTCAAATCATTCATATTTTCTATTATCAAGGAGATTTCATATTCTTGATGTGGAATTTATAAAAAGTCTAAAATACTTGAATTTTTGCTTTTGAATATATTTTGTTTTAAGGCTACAAATGGCTCTCCATAATACTTAAATCCAACTTAAAGTTAAGTTCTACTTGGAATCTTTGTGAAACACCCCCTGCTCCTGCAGTTCTGTGACAGGGATTCAAAAGATCTGTCACCGTTGCAACCTGGTGAGTGAGTCTTCTACCAAAATGGTAAGGTGTGGACACCAGTGGTCGTCACCGAGAAAGCCTCATCATCTCGCGCATACACCATCGAAGGTGAAGGAGGGAGTTGCTATCGACTAAATAGACGTCATCTTCAGAAGCGACCAAGACTGGAACAAAGCATGTGCGTTGGTGACTACGAAGACAGTGAGATCGCAGCAGAATCTACATCCAACTCATCAGATCGTGAACGTCGCTATCTTCTGAGAGTACGAAGACGAGCTGTAAATACATGTAGTAAACTGTACAAGTAAAGAGGGGCGGAGTTATCTCCTTTAGTACAGTTGGAGTATTCGGTAGTCCACCTCTTCACTCATATTAGTTACATAGTTATACATAAATGTGCGTGCATTTAACTGTTATTTTAGTGTTTAAATAGGAATCCAAGAGCCAGAATAATCTTCTGGAACATTTATTTATAGTAACTGATCTCCTTATGACATGTAACAAGGGTGTCATTATTTTAACAGCAAGATTGCCTTATCTCCTTAACCGAAATGGACGACGGATGAAGCTTTACAAAATGGTGTCCATGACCATGTTTAATTTGTTTAATTCTTGGTTATAAAGTCACTTTGTTTGATGAGGAAAACTGGATTTGTTGAAGTCGCATTTAATTGGCCGCACTTTTACCCTTTTACAAGCGTAACGTAAACACTTCAAGTGTATTTAAAACTCAAGTGTTTCTAAATTAACACACTAAAAGCTTAATATAGGCACATGTCTGGATATCCAAGATATGATATGGTCTTTATCTGTAAACAAATACCTACAATTATGCTATTCAAATATCATTCTAGACATTGCAAAGTTCATCATGAGCAACAAAAATCCTTCATACAATAATGAAACAGAGGCAGTACTTTGTTGTGCAAGGCTTACACAATGTGATAGTAATAGTTTTTTTTTTTTTTTTTTTTTTTTTTTTTTTATTTTTTTTTATCTGTAAACAATAATTAAGCATGTCATAATGCTTTTGTAGACATTGCAAAGTTTATCATGTGCAAAAAGGACCCTAAAAACTATCATAAAAAGTGAGGGCACTGTGTGGTGCACGTTGGACTTTGTAGCAATAGTTTATTTCTTTGTTTTCCTGTATTTTTTGTATGTACAAAAATTGCATAAAGTTATGTAGCTTTTGTAAAATACATGAAAATGTCCTAATAATATGTAAAAGCGGTTCTACAAGGATAATTGGGGAGGGGGAGGGGGGGGGTGATTCTTGCAGCTCGAATCTTTACGGGGAGGCCGTTGGCGGAGAAATTGGGGGTGCCTCATCCCACCCCCTAGAACCGATGATATATCAACGATTATAAATTACTTCAGAAAACTAAAAGTATATTGCAGATTCGAATAGTAGAAATAATAAATTCACAAGAAAATGGTTTCAGTTCAAGAATTTGTTTATATAAAAAGATATTTTTCTGTATTTTATTTTACTTTCCAAGAATATCAGAAAAGAATTATTGAAGATTTGTTACTTTTCTGTTAACTAAGCAGTTCAACAATACTTGTATCTTGAGAAGCCAATTTTATTTATGTTATAAATGTAAATTACCTTGAATATATATTTGTTAATTTGTTTTAAATGTAAATTAATAAAATCCCTGTGAAGGGAAAAATATGGGGAAAAAATATCAACGGCATCTCTCAAAATTAATGTTTACATAATCAGATAAACTGATGGTGAGAGAAAAATCTGCATAACTACTTTTTTGTCATGCCTCCTCCCCTCCTTTTTCTTTTCGATTTGCTGTTTTCATACCCCTTTTTTGTTGCTCTGATACACCCTTTGCAAAGGGTCATTGCAGTTTAATTTTACATGACATGAACGAATCGATCAATAAAACATTATGGTTGTATACACCATAGATATCATTAACAAACGCGTAATGCCTTCTTTATTGTACGTTAAGTTATAAAAACAAAAATATTCAAACTTTATGAGCAACAGTGTATATATGCATGCAATGTTTTAAATTGTTAGTGTTTAAGTAGGAAAACTGTACTATCCAAGAACTATTCCCCTGAACTGTAAAATTATTATTTCTGTAATGAACAACGGATGAAGCTCCGCAAATTTGTGTCCATGCACATGTTTAATTGTCTTACTTCTTAGAAAGTCACTTTGTTTGGTGAGGAAAACCGAATTTGTTAAATGCACAATTGGCCTCACTTCTTAACAGTTTTACAGGCGTAATGTAAACACCTCAAGTATATTTAAAACTCGAGTGTTTCTAAATTAATACACTGAAAGCTTAAAATAGACTACATGTCTGAATATCCAAGATATAATATGGTTTTTATCTGAAAACAAATACCTACAATTTTGCTTGTCACATATCATTCTAGACATTGCAAATTTCATCATGAGCAACACAAATCCTTAATACAATAATGAAACAGAGGTAGTGCTTTGTTGTGCAACGCTTACACAATGTGATCTTTAGTAATAGTTTGTATCTATAGACAATAATTAAGCATGCCATGAGGCTTTTGTAGACATTGTAAAGTTTATCAAGTGCAAAAAGGACCCTAAAAACTATCATAAAAAGTGGGGGCACTGTGTGGTGCACGTTGGACTTTGTAGCAATAGTTTATTTCTTTGTTTTCCTGTATTATTTTTATGTAAGAAAATTGCATAAAGTGAAGTGGGTTTTGTAAAATACATGGAAATGTACTAATAATATGTAAAAGCGGTTCTACAAGGATAATTGGGGAGGGGGAGGGGGGGGGGTGGTGATTCTTTTTATCATTTTCCTTTTGTGCAGCTCGAATCTTTACGGGGAGGCCGTTGGCGGAGAAATTGGGAGTGCCTCATCCCACCCCCTAGAACCGATGATATATCAACGAATATAAATTACTTCAAAAACTAAAAGTATATTGCAGATTCGAATAGTAGAAATAATAAATTCAAAAGAAAATGGTTTCAGTTCAAAAATTTGTTTACATAAAAAATATTTTTCTGTATTTGATTTTACTTTCTATGAATATCAGAAAAAAATTATTGAAGATTTGTTACTTTTCTGTTAACTGAGCAGTTCAACAGTTCTTGTATCTTGAGAAGCCACTTTTATTTATGTTATAAATTACCTTGAATACATATTTGTTAATTTGTTTCAAATGAAAATTAATAAAATCCCTGTGAAGGGAAAAATATGGGAAAAAAATATCAACGGCATCTCTCAAAATTAATGTTTACATAATCAGATAAACTGATGGTGAGAGAAAAATTTGCATAACTACTTTTTTGTCATGCCTCCTCCCCTCCTTTTTCTTTTCGATTTGCTGTTTTCATACCTCTTTTTTGTTGCTTTGATACACCCTTTGCAAAGGGTAATTGCAGTTTAATTTTACATGACATGAACGAATCGATCAATAAAACATTATGGTTGTATACACCATAGATATCATTAACAAACGCGTAATGCCTTATTTATTGTACGTTAAGTTATAAAAACAAAAATATTCAAACTTTATGAGCAACAGTGTATATATGCATGCAATATTTTAAATTGTTAGTGTTTAAGTAGGAAAACTGTGCTATCCAAGAACTAATCTCCTGAACTGTAAAATTATTATTTCTGCAATAAACGACAGATAAAGCTTCGCAAACTGTTGTCCATGCCCATGTTTAATTGTCTTACTTCTTAGAAAGTCTATTTGTTTGATGAGGAAAACCGAATTTGTTGAAGTCACAATTGGCCTCACTTCTTAACAGTTTTACAGGCGTAATGTAAACACTTCAAGTATATTTAAAACTCAAGTGTTTCTAAATTAATACACTAAAAGCTTAAAATAGACTACATGTCTGAATATCCAAGATATAATATGGGTTTTATCTGAAAACAAATACCTACAATTTTACTTGTCAAATATCATTCTAGACATGCAAAGTTCATCATGAGCAACAATAATCCTTAATAAAATAATGAAACAGAGGCAATACTTTGTTGTGCAAGGCTTACACAATGTGATCTTTAGTAATAATTTGTTTCTGTAAACAATAATTAAGCATGTCATAATACTTTTGTAGACATTGCAAAGTTCATCATGTGCAGAAAGGACCCTTAAAACCATCATAAAAAGTGAGGGCACTGTGTGGTGCACTTTGAAATTTGTAGCAGTTGTTTATTTCTTTGTTTTCCTGTATTATTTTTAATTTAAAAATATTGCATAAAGTGATGTGGGTTCTGTAAAATACATGAAAATGTCCTAATAATATGTAAAAGCGGTTATACAAGCATAATTGGGGAGGGGGTGGGGGCATGACTACGTATAAGTACGACTGTAAATTTGTTGATCTGTGGCGTTACGGAAATGTATTATCAGAACTCTGAAGATATTTATCAGGATAAAATATTTAATCTACTTCAAAGTATGTTTCTTCATGTTTAGTATGGCGCGCATATTGAGCGACGCGGTGAGTACAGTTATGTACAATCGGGATGAAGTTTACTGGTGGGGGTACAGATGCGTACAGGGGGGGGGGGGGAAGCCCTCGATCCCGGATATTTTTAAAAACGTAAAAGGGATAGTACCGTTTTGATTTAGAGGGCGCTTCAGATTGTTGTTTAAGGAAAAACTAAGTGTAAACTTAATAAAGCACAAGATCCCCTGTCAGCTTATATCTTTCTATTAGTATGCTCCGAAATACTAGGTCTTTTGTTTAGACAATCCTATCCCACTGTTGGTATGAGCTTACCTGATAGACAACTTAAAACAATTCAGTATGCAGATGATACTCTTCTAACCTCTCCTTCTCTCTCACTACAGTATATCATCTTTCCTATCTCTCGCCGGGCGTCAGCTTGCTCCACCTGTCCCATTTTTAAAACATGCGTCATTCAGATTTGTCTAATTTCCTACTTATTAACTCTTTACAAAGGGAGATTGTTTGGTTTGTTCGTTATTTGTCTATTATTTGTTCGTGTTTCGTCGTTCGGGGTTTGTTTGTTTGTGTATTTGTTGTTGTCGTTGTTGTTGTTGTTGTTGTGTTTTTTTTGGTTTTTTTTTAGGGGGGCTGGGGTGGGGTGGGGTCCACGCAAGAAGGGGTTTCAGTCCCCAGAGCCGCCCCGCCTCTGGACACGCTAATGATATGACCCCTGAGATCTCTATACATTAAATGATTCTGTAACAAACATCGTTCTTGATTTCGTTCTCGTAAGGTTAAAAACTAAGATGAACAGACTAGAGGGGCAGCAGAACAAAAGAAGAAAGAAAGGGAGACCCATGCAGAGGTGGATAGATTGTTTTAAGGGAAACGACAGAGAAATTGACTTGGAAGTGACTACATACAAAAAGAGAGCCATAACGAGGGACCCCCCCCCCCCCACAAACCCACATCCCATTGAGGGGACCCACGAGATGATGGGAATAATGATGAGGTTCCATTGTAAAGCCTAACGTACATTATTAAAGAGTTTCATCTGGATGGTTGTGATTATGATTTTAGAGTTCTTTATATATCACATCGAAAAAGAAAATGCCAATTCGCGTCTGAGGAAGATGTCTGAACTTTAGACATCAAAATGGTTAATTTTCCTTTTGGATGTGATAAAAGAACTTTAAAATTTAAAGAATAACAGTTTGTATAGATGTTTCGTTTCTTAGATAGTTTTAAAGCCCCACTGTACTACTTGCAGCTACTTGCTCCCTCTTTATAGAAAATAATGCTTAATCAGTGACCATTGGTCCCCCATGATCCTCTTTTTCTTATGTTAATTGAGAGCTGAGTTGATGAGATAACCACCTGCCAGTGACTATCCATGGGTGGTCTAATCCCTCCTAGCCAATCTACTACAGACGGCCTTTAACTGAATGCATTTCATGCTTATTTCTTGGGCATAAAATAAATGTTTGATAACAATGGGCTTGTATATATATATAATACATGTAAATTATATTTTGGATATGTGAGTAGCCTTGCATCATTCTGTTTCGATTTGTTAATTGGGGCACATGAAAAACATAGCTAATAATTAATGGACACAGTGTAGGTCGTGATTTCGATAGAGGTTACCGATAAAAGCCAAAATAAAATCGAACTAAAGGTCCGTTGATATTTTGCTCAAAATTTGAGATTATCATTGTGTCAACAAGGCACTGGGGTCAACATATCATTACTGTGTTTAAGACAAGTGGAAACCATGACAAGATATATTAGAGATAATAGTAAATTTATCTTGATAAAGGCCTCTCTGTGACATGGCGTTTTTGTGAACTGTAAACTCGCTCTTCATGCCGACTGTTCATCAATCAGATTGATTAAAAGATAGCTCATTTGCATCAATTTGCATATAATAACTTGTACATCAAGTAAGGTTATTGTCAAGGTTGTGGTTCTTGCTATCTTTAGAAACAGGGGCCAGTTTCTCGAAACAGGTAACAAGTCTAAAATCGTGGACATCCTATACAAATGCGTGTTCATTCTATAAACCATGTTTCAATGGAATGTCTAAGAAGTTAGACTTATGACGGTCTTGAGAAACGGCCCCGGGCCTCTACAACTGTTTAGATAATGCAAACCGAGAAGGGGGTGGGTATCCCGGAGTAGAGGCAAGGTTTGAAAGTCATGGGGTTAGTGGGTATACATAACTCGATTACAACCAATATTAACACATAGCCTGCCATAAGGCTGCATCACGCTATCGTTATACTGCTTTGTCCATGCGAGAGAGCTATCGCTTGAGTGCCATGTGCGTGCAATGCAGCATTCGTAATAGCAGTTATTGTTCATGCTCATTGGACTGTGCTGTGTGTTTTGCACTCGCTATTCATAGAAACATGTCGTTAATCAGATTATCTCCAAAACAACCTGGCACGAGGGGATTTGGGGCTTGGCACAATGGGGATTAGCCATGTGGCATGATAAGAGTTAAATATCAAATATGGACAATTTCAATAAGTATATCACATATAAATAGTGTTTGGATGACGGTTGTATGTTTGCACGTTCATAAGCAAGTGATGGACAAAGTTATTGAAATTGCTAAAAGTGGATTGCGGAAAGAACATACCCAAAAATGTAATGAATGTAACAAAAGTCATGTTTTATGTAAATGATCATTGTAATTATGTCCAAAAACGTGAATCGTTTTAACGAACAATGTACTGTTAAATTGTGGTTGTGGAAAAAAAACCACCAAGATTTATGTATGTGTATAGGTCTGTATGTGTGTAATGGCATGGGCAAACGAATTAAACATCATACCCCCCCCCCCCCCCCCAAAAAAAAAAAAAAAAAAAAAAATATATATATATATATATTCCTCTCCTTTCTTTTTCTCCCATTCACCTTGTATTCACCACTCAGTGCCCGCCCTCATTATATCTACGCCACTAGTCCCTTCCCATTTGTAAGGACATTTACCCCTGGACATCAACCCCCGGATAACCAACCTAAGTCAACTACCTCTAGGCCACTACCCTCTAGGACAACTACCCCCGGACAAATACCCCTTGGACAACTAACCCCTAGGACAAATTGCCCCCGGACACCTGCCGGGCGAGAACATTAGCGTGCTCAACCAATCAACGGGCCGCTAGCTCGGTGCGGGCCGGCTGGACGGGGAGTGTCTTTATTTCTTTATTTCTAAATCTAAAATGTCAAAATCACTTGTCTCAATCGAGGCAAACAAACAATCAATCAAGAAATATCAAATAATAGGTTTAATTCTAAGGAATAGACCTACATGAGCAAAATCGACGCACCTCATTCAAATAGACATAACCAAAACAAACCAAAACCATTCCGGCATGACTAACAAACAAACAAACTAACAAAACCAAATTACTATACAAATTTACCCCCCCCCCCCCCCCCACTATTTTTATTTATTTATTTATTTGTATTTTTTTATTATTATTATTTTTTTTTTTTTGGGGGGGGGGATCATCCCCCCGGCAAATTTGAAAAAGTGCACACACAAAATGTATAGCAAATACTGACTACAGATTACAACAAATTTTGGTTCTGGAGGGCTCAGGAGTGCAGCATTTAGATTAATACAAATGCAAAAAATCTTCTCGCTAGGTCGCTACGCTCCCTCACATAACATCCTTCAAAATGTACAAGTAAATATTGAACGGAATACAGATTTCCCCTCACATTTCGTCCACCCGGTCATAAAAAGAAATCGCCGCCCCTGAATGGCTCTAGTTGGGTGTAGGGAGAGTGTTTATTGTTTCATCTTTACATCAAACAAGACTATAAGGTCTCATCACAACAATATGATAACCCCAAAATACAAGACAAGCAACGCAACATGAAGTCTCAATCAAATAATTCACGAAGTGGTGAACTGCGGCGGTTTTTATTTGTGATGACGTAACGTGTTTTATAATTCACAATTCTGTATTTGGTAATAAATCAGAGCTTCAAGAATAAGCGTATTATCTTTGTTGCACGTAGTTTCCATTAATTTTATTTACACGTAAAAAGGAAACCTCAGCGGTTATTTTATTATTATCTTTACAGCATCATTTGTCACGAAGAGCACACATGACTATGGACGTGAATGCTACACGTTGATGTATCAATAGAAGTCAAAAAAAATTTAACACAGAGGAAAAATTCTGAATACATGTGACTGCTGATGCAATGTTAGTGAAAAGTGAAAGTACTTACATAAGTCAAACATGTACATCTCTATCACATGTGGTAAATCGTTTACAAACATTCCATCCACATCCTTTACTTTATCAAATGACGTAATTCCATGAAATAAGTGGGTTCTTAATTAAATCGCTTTCTAATAAGAAGACCAAACAAAATTGAAGGCAATTGTCAAAATGTATCAATGTATAACAAGCAAATATTACGCTCTTTCGGTGCCCATAGACTTTCTTCCTACCATATGCCCCTGTACTAGACCTTAGTGGATGATGCTAAATGTGGAGCAATATGTTTCCGAAGGAAATTACGATGAAGAACAATAGGAAAATAAGATAGTAAACTAACGAAACACACACAAATCAGCTGGCTGCAAAGCTAAGAACATGAAGTTGGGGATATTTGACGTTTTTAGTTGATTTAAACGATGAATAAAGCGTGTGGTAGAAAATAAAAACTAATCACACTACTGATAGTTTACAAAATGTATTACACAATCTCGAGCAATGATTTCCTTTTTGACCCGAAATTACTACAAACATTAAAGTTTTACATGTGCTGAGTTTTGTGAGCATAACTTATGTAACAAACGAGAAAAGTAAGGTTAGAACAATTTATTATTTATATAGAGAGATTAGTTTTACAATAGCATTAATACGATAAGGTATTTTTTGATTTAGTAATTTAGTGCTGGTTTGATAATGCCCAGTAAAGCACATATTTAGCTACTGGTACATGTACATATTCAGATTATATACTACGAAGAATACAACATAGGAATGAATGCCAGTGGTGAGTTTATGTCACTAAGCGTTGCAATTGTTAAGAAAGGAGTAAAGTAGCTTTTATAAATCACAACGTGTTTTTATGCCATTTCATTAGCCTTCGAACGTACAATGGTATAACTGGTCAGTCAAACCAAAAATAGCGGTAGTCTGGTTCAATATTGCCTACCAAAGAAATAAAAAACAGTCCTTGAAGAATTGGAGATTGAGCAAAAGTTTTTAGAGTCGGTGAGAACTGCAGGCTTTCTGGACACGTCATTAGAGGCCAGAGTCTCCGTACTCACATCCTTGAGGGTGTAGTCAAGGGGATAAGGTTAAGAGGAAAGGGGAAGAAAGAGTTGAACAGGGGGGGGGGGGGGGGCGTTTCATGAAACAATTAGTCAGTGGTTTTCACCGACTAATATCATTTTCACCGACAACTCTATTGTCACTGACTATTTTCCAGGCCTCTGACTGGTCAATTTAGTCATTGCTGACTAAATTGTCGGTGAAAATTATATTAGTCGGTGAAAACCACCGACTAATTGATTCATGTAACCCCTCCCCCCCCCCCCCCCCCCCCCAGATGATAAGACACAATGGACAGGCAGATCCCGTACAGAATGCACAGAAACATTGAGAGAGACAGAGAGACAGAGAGAGAGACACAGAGAGACAGAGACAGAGACAGAGACAGAGAGACAGAGAGACAGAGAGACAGAGAGAGAGACAGAGAGACAGAGAGAAGAGACAGTGGATAGGATGAACCCCGACCCTCAGTCGTACGGATGGGAGACGACCGAACGACGATCATCTACTTCTTGAAGATGGCCCGCTTGACTTGTCTGAACATTTCTACACAATCCTGACGAAAACCTCTGTTCAGTTGCCAGTAGACGAATAGGTTGATGGTTGAGTTGATTTCATAGAGGTTGAAGAGGACTGAGTAAATGGTATGATGCACATCGGACCGGTTCATGAAGGCTCGTCGGGTCTCGATGGGTATATATCGACCGATTAGCAGCGGAGTTATGCTGATAAGGTAAATACCAGTGATGGTGCCGAGCATTAACGTCAGTTTCTTTTCTGACAGTCGAATGTTAGTGTTGGCATTTTGATCATATTTTGTTTCCGTTTGCGATGAGGGTATGGCGATGACCGGTGCTGTAACTGTCGCGTCGGGAAGAGCGGTCGTCTTACGATGTTTGCCAGAGACGACTTCAACATTTCCAGTGTGCGGGGAATCACGACTTGTGAAAACTGATAAACCGTCTGCCTGAGATTCATCGAGGCCTTCGCAGTGCATGCTGCCTAAAGCGGTGTGAACAACAGATTGATCTGTTTGGTCTTTTGTCTGTCCAGTCCCATCCTCGTTCAGTGACTTTGGATCAGCTGTCTGTCCACCTTCGTTGCAAATGCTAGATGATGTCGTCGTTTTCGGTCCTTTGGTATAATCCTGTTGACTTACAGCCATGCTGGTACTTGGAGGTGCTGTTATGCTAGTTATATTGGTGACAAGCCTTGCGTGAACCTTCGACAGGCGACGAAGGACGAAGATGACCCGACAATATAACAAGAACGAAGTAAAGACACAGGTCATGACATACCCCTGTCCAAAGTATTTGTCCCACTTAGTAAACCAATTGATATCCGACCTATACATGCAGTCTTTGATGAAGTCGTCATAGCGTATCGCCACAATATTAGGTGCATTGAACAGAAACCCCAGCAGATAATTGATCACGACAATGATGACGGCTCGACGCACTGTCGGTCGGCGGTAGACGGGGAAGCACACCGCTAAGTACCGGTCAATGCTAATAACCATCGTCATCATCATTTGACAACTAAAGAAACAAATGTTCAAGTACCATTTTGATTTGCAATACAAGTCGCTTGCTACCCATACCTTAAATTTAAGGAGGCATATTACCGAGGACAGCAAATCGGCGATTGCTAGCCCCATAATGAAGATATCTGTCCCAATTTTCTTTTTCTTTTTCGAGTAGCCGGCCAAAATAACAATATTGCTCGGCAATCCGATAGTGAATACGATTGCGTAGAGAGCAAAGAAGACGCTGCGAATGATAGCCATACTTTGACAAATGGATCCGTTGGTCGGTGATCGGTTCCAACCGCAATGTGTTACAAAGTAGAAGTCCGAGAATACTTTAAGAGCATCATTCTGTGTCTTCATTTATAGGCTGAAAACCATTGACGTAGATGTTTTCAATCACTAGGGATTTTTCCTCCTTAGGGGATTAATTTCACATTCAAATCTGACAAATCAATAGAAAGTTAAGCTTGCACGAATAACACAAAAGGTAACTATTACATCAAATTAAACTTACACATGTCAGTCCAATTTTCAAGTATGCTTCAAAAATCCCTTTTTAAGTCTTTATTTCGTTTTGTTTGTATGCTTCCCTCTTTGCTTGATTTATTTTATCCAAGCGGAATCCCTTTTTTTAATGCACTTGTCCTCTTTTATTGAGTTTCAAAATAAAGTTATGTCCACTCCAGAATAATATGATCAGGGGAATGTTTGACAAAGACTACGATCAACTTTAAGTTGGACTTAAAGTAGATATTCATTGATTTTAAAAATTAACTTTATTTTCATTTTTGCAAAGATTATTATAAATTACAAAACGCTTCAATACAGCCCCGGCATAGAACCTGATGAGTTCTCTGAAAGCTACTGAGATGTGTGAGATCACAAGATGGACATGATTTGCACAAGCAGACGATGTCCCATGATATCTCATATGTTTTCACTGCCTGTTTTTCATCTTCTCTTGAGTTCTTTCTCTTACTTCTGTTGGCATCTACATGTAGGTATTTTGTATTTCATATTCTATGCATGTATATATTCATATCCATTGCTTGTTTCTTTTCCCTTTGTTGTACAAATTTGAAACTATTATTATGAAGCCTCCAAATCACTCTCTAGCAAATGGGGACTTTTTTTTTCACAAGGCCAATCTGGCTTTATTTTAAAGTTCTCATAATTCATTTTCTTACAATGTAATAGGCCTACTTATAATATTTATTGCTTTTTATTTCATGACTTGTAAATATGTATGTTTTTTTGTCACGTACAACTGTCTGTACATTTTAGAAATGAATTGAATAAATGAACTGAACTGAAACTTCACCACCGTCAGGCTAAATGTACAATCTATTGCCTCACTCTAAACCCCGCGCATGGTTTTATTTTGATGACAAATGCAGCGATACAAAAATAAAGGAATCTGTCGCTTGTAAACAAAATAAGACGCCATTGTATATTCAGCTGCACACACCGCGGTATGTTAAGAACCATTTCGGGTTATACAAGCTACATCATATTATATGAATATCACACAAAATACTCCAAGCAATCTACAAATAGTATTTCCAAAATTAACTTACTTAATGTTGTTTTAAAAGAAATTTGTTCAAGTGAAGTCTAAATGAATACAATTATCTTACTAAAGCAAAGAAAACTACAAAGTTTATGGCCATTTTAGAAGTAAAAACAATTATATTCTTACCAACTTATACAAATCATGTGTTGTTACATTAAGCTCAAACAAAGACAAATTAATACCTCCCCTGTTTCTTCTATTTTTATCAAGAGTAACAAAAAAAAAGTAAAAACGCTACATAATACAATGAAAGCTATTACTGTAGGCCTACTCTTCTATTTCTTCGTGTTTTTATATTAAAGTTCGATAAAAAAAACTTTGTTTGCGCGACAAACGAATATCAATAGCGATATTATTTCCGATACTATATCCGCAATGAGTTATATATTTAGCATTAAACCTTTTTTTGTTGGTCATTTATGTACTTCTTCAATAAGTGCTTCAGCCGTTCCAAGTACTTTAACCGTATCACCATTTTTTGACAAAATTAATTTCAGCGAAATAATGAATCACGCCATCATCCATTTATTTTGGGGGTGTATACTAGAGAAGAACAATGACCATTCAAATACAGATTTGAAAAGAAAAGGATTAGTATTTTGTATAACCTGGCCTATTGAAAGACTCAATGAAGAAAATGCATTAGTTTCATTCTATTTGTGGGGATATTGTATGATTGTAATAACAAGCTTTGTCATGTGCATGATGCGATTCTACTGTAATCGTAGATTTAAACACTGCGACGTAGAGATTCTTTATTCAAAATGCACTTTAAAATTTTTTACCATTAACTATGAAAGCCTGGATATAGAAAAGAAAATTGTCGCTGTATATCGATAACGTGCAGAAATCACTTTAAATCGTTGTCAATGTACATTTTATAACCTTATTTTATGATTTCTTGTATTTAACTGTAAATATGACTATGTTAGTTCTATGTTAGTTTTGCCAATTTGTTTTCAGTTGGTTAAAACATGGAGTGTATTCTGTTGTTTTGTCCTTGCCCAACGAAGCAGCATTCGTCTTAAGCCTCAGTCACAAATACTATTACGAACTGCCACGAACGCCTAACAAACGATTTCAAGACCATTTCGTAAGATCTTCTTAAGAAGGCCGTACGAAACCAGCGTTCGTAGACCATTCGTAGACCGCTCGTAATTTCGCAGACTGGTCGATGGTCTTGTCCAAAAAATTTGTCAACCTCGTAAGGTGCTCGTAAGGTGAACGTACATAGTTTTTGCAATTTATCGAACGCTTTTTTTTTTGCAACCCGACAAAATATACAAAAAACTCGTAAGATCTTCTTACGAGTGACCTGAGAGTGCCGTCAGTAACACGTAGGATCATCTTGCGAAAATAAGATGGCAGTAAGTCTGTCTTAAGAAGAACTCATGGCATTCTTACGATAAAAAAAATTAACGGCGTTCGTACGAACTCTGAAAGAAGGACATAAGAAACTATGCCCCATCTACGAATCTCTACGAACTCTGGAATTTGTAGAACCTTTGAGCACCGAGCAGGCCAGACTCTCCTAATAAACGCCGCTTACACATCTGAATTTGAAGTAGCCTTATCGTGTGTGATCATTTGAAATAATTAATTACAGACGGGTGTTAGATACGTAGTGAAGTATGTCAATTCATTTTTACATCCAATTCGAATCTTCCTACGGTAAAATGCGGACAAAATTAGGACATTGTGTTAGTAGTTAACCAAAAATAGTCATTGATGACAGACAGAGGATGTCACAAGGGGAATGAGATCTGGAGGTTTTTGGTGGTGGAGCTTTGGAAGTTTGACGAAAAAACTATTTCAAAAAATATTTAAATTCAGAAGTTTACATATCAAAATATGAGATGTATGCAGGACTGCACACCAACAGGAATACACTTGTATTTCGATGTCATGGGCCCTTTAAGATAACTGCTAACAGACAATTGGTTTTATCGAGAAGAAATGTTAAAGGTACTATGTCCCTTTTGCAGCCAACCTCAAATGCTGTAGAACTTTGCAGGAATTATGAATATGTCATGTATGTCCTATCTGTGAAATTTAAACGTTAGCAGTGTCCTCATATTCAAATTATGCAAGGAAAACTGTTTGCTTGCTAGACTTCACTGTCAGACACTATTGAGTGACTGACTGGCTTTTTCTTCTTTGGTAATAACATACATGAAAAGAGTGTAAAGGGTACATGAGCATTTGTCTACATCAATAACCCACTTCTTGTGATGGTCAAGATTAAACTGATTGAATCTTTGCGCAGCATAAAACGTATGACCATTCAGTACAATTGTCTGAAAATCAAGACTATTACTTTTGGGCTCTTTAGCCCTAAAGTCAATTTGACAACTAATATTCGTTATTTTCCCACTTGAAGACATTTTCAAGCCCCACCTTTTTTAGGGAAGTTCTAAATTAGTATTATCTTTCAAATGCAGTTGGAATTTAACTTCTTCATTTTTTTGGCCTGCAAATGGGACACAGTACCTTTAAGATCCACATTTCATTGATCAATGGCTCCTAACCATTGCTAGCGTAAGGACGCCCTCTCCCGACATCGAAGTTATAAGTTAGGATATTTGAGAAAAAACTTTCAGCTTTATTTGTTTCTTCATTGATTTATTTCGTCTTTTCTTCCTCCCTTCGTTAATTCCTCCCTCTCTTTTTTTTCTTTCACTTTGCTGGGTTCCTTTTTCAGAAATACGGGATTTCTATGAATAAGGCCTAGCAATCTTCGGAATGTATAAATACTACAAAATACAATGTTCAGCTCAAGTTTGTATCATGCTGATATTCTCAAAACAACGACCACCACGAAAACAATAGGCCTAATGATGAATAAATAAATGTCAACATTTTATTCTAAAATAAGAGGACTGTACCCCTACCTAAATGTTGTCTTCTGACAGCTGACATCCTTGTATAAGTAAAGTGGAAATTATTGTTTTGGATTGACCAAAGCAAGACCAACTTTAATAAGGTGTTTGTACACAAACAATGAATTCATTATATAAGTACACGGCAGCAATGAAACAGATGATTCATTTTTGTTTCTTCGTCGACTTCTTCTTTCTTGTTTCGGAACTTCCCTTTTGTCTCGTTTTTTTGTTTACAGCAGGTATCGAGTTGTCTTTTTACCAGACCAATGTGTATAAACTAGCGTAATTCTGTGCAAACATTTGTTTGATCGCAAAATAGTTTTCTTTAAAAACCGCTGTCCTATAATTAAGACTATCATTCACTTTCCAGCTATCAAAAGAGATCGAGGGAGCAGACGGCCGATGGGTTTCAGTATATAAATATTGACTGCTCATGAGGATGATGGTGGAGATCATCATTCCCAAGGGGTGGTGTTCTAACCGGCCCACAGTGGGCCAGGGAGGAACCAAAGTGCGCCAAAACCATTTTTGTGATATTTTTTTTTCTTTCTTTTCTTGCCCTGTTGAAAGATAAAACATTGAAGAATACCTCAGTAAAATATTTAATTCCGGTATGCACGATAAGGGTATAAATTTACTCCTTCAAACAACAAAATCTTACATATTCACAGTTTTAGTGCAAAGGTGACTTATTTTATAAATCTTTCAATTTAACATGAAGTTTCAAAGTTATTGATATGAAATATTTCTCACATACTCCTGATAGTCATATTCATTTCACTACATTAGTGGGTTAAAAATGGATAGAAACACAATCTTCATAATCTCTCATCAGTGAATCGGGGAAATAACGCCCCCTCCGTACGCCCCACCCCCCTTCCTCTCAATCGAAGATGAATGTTAAAATGTATAGGGTATGCAAATACAAAGTCTGTCTACGAAATAAGTTTAATGTATCCTGGGCAAAGGAAAGCTTTTTTTGGAGGGGGGGGGGGTGGAAGGGGCATGTACCATAATCTTGATGAGAAAAATAGATTTGCAGTCTTTTACACTGTAATATTTTCCTCTGGCGTTGTTCCCTCTGGTATTTTTTCCTCTGGCATTTTTACCCGACGCCTGTATTATGTATGCATGGGCTTATGTGCGTGTGCATTCGTGTCTTTCTGTGTTTGACTTCACATAGTTATTTTGTGTGAAACAGTTTCAATAATAACAAATAGTTCAAGCAACCTAAAAGTACGATAAACGGATAGTTCTGCTTCTCCATCCTTTTTTTTAACACACACTTTCGGCAAAAACGGGGGGGGGGGGGGGGGGGGGGGGGGGGGGCTTTGGACGAATTATGGTCGCGTTTCAAGTCAACGCGACGCTACCCACCCTTTCGGCATAAGCCATAATTTCAAAACGGGAATAGCTAATCGGTTGATTTTAGTCAAGAAACATTGTTTTATAGCTTAATTCATATTTTGACCTTGTGAGGGAGCTATACAACATAAAGAGTTTATTATTTTACAATTTCTTAACTTTACCCTCGATTTCAACCGTGACAACGACACTGAATATTGTAGGATCGCATATGCTTCCAATATGTTCATTTGAACCACCCCATACCAAAACTTTGTATTACCTTTAATCTGTGACATGGCGGTTTTGTTAACTGTAATCAATTACCCCTCGCTCTTGCCCACTGTTCATCAGCTTTTATTGTTTTAAAAGATTGCTCATTTGCGTCAATGTGCATACAATACCGTGTACATAAGGTAGGGTTGTCGTTAGGATTAAAGACCTTGTCGGAAGTGAAAAAAATGAAATAGATGAATTATAATTATATCAAAGGAAAGCTTACACGCCATAGACTACATCATTATATGCTACTTGAGTGCCTGTCAGACGAGTAACAGCTCTCTAAAACTCGAAATTCAAAGCGTTGAAAATCGGGAGTTGTCAACCTAAAAATTAGCTATCGAAACTATGACATCATCTTATGTGGGTAAGCATATTCACAATGGCTTTGCATTTAATAATTAAGGACGGCTCATCGCCTCAGCTATATAGGCGAGCCGATCATGAGGCGCTCATATTATGTCGTCACTGTTACTTCGGCAAATTTGACCCTCAGTGACCTGTAATTTTGATTACGGAAAATAAGTTTTTTGTGCAATACTGAGAGGGAGGGAGAAGGAGAGAGAGAGAGAGCGATAGACCGATGGAGAGAGAGAGAGATAGAGATAGAAGGAGAGAGAGATGGAGAGAGTGCCATTATGCTATCAATGGTTCGATCCAATGACTTTCTTCTTGAAGTTCTTCTCGATGATTGTCTGTTACCAGGGATGAGGAAGTAGGGAAATAGAAGGAAGGAGAAGAAAAGAAAAAAAGGGGGGGGGGGGTAAGGTTTTTTCATGAATCCTAAACCACTGAACTGGAATATAGTGATCCTAACCCATTTACACTAGAAATCCTTTAACATATTCTAATATATAGGATCTTTACACCAGCAACGGTTCCTATCAATTGAACTTCAATTCATGTACATTGGTGTGTTAATGACATTTCGATATTGAACTTTCTTCTCGATAGTTCATTATCTGTCTGTTTGCAGGAAATTTTGAGAAGGCAGGAAAGTAAGATATTTAGGGCTCGCTCGATCTTTCTGCCCGCCAAAGCATTATCTCTCTCTCTTTTTTTTTTCTTTACGTCTATTCCTCTCTTTTACTCTTTATTCCTATTTATCATTATTTTCTTGTTTTTAACACTCTTTCGTTTTTCTATTCAGCCCTTATCTTTTCTTTTCTTTCCATTTTGTTTATTTACTATTCATTTATTTATGTATCTATTTGTGGTTAACGACTAACATAATGTCCTAATCATTCTGCATTTTACCATAGGAAGATTAGCATCGGATGTAGAACTGAACTGGCATACTTCACTACGTATCTAACACCCGTCTTTAATTAATCATTCCAAACATCACATACAATGAGGCAGGTTCGTACGCAGGTGTGGGGGCTCAATTTGTGTGTGTGTGTTTTGGAGACCCCCCCCCCCCCCAAAAAAAAAAAAAAAAAAAAGTGACCTAACCCCACCCCCCCCCCCCCCCCCCCCCCCCCCCCACCCTCCCACCTGCGTACGAACCTGCCTATGAGGCCACCTCAATTTCAGATGTGTAAGCGGTGTTTATTAGGAGAGTTTGGTCTACTCGATTCGAGATGGGCAAAGTAAAATGAATGCTGCTTTGTTATGCACGGACAAAACATAAGAATACTGATACTCCATGATTGTGATACGGCACTAAGTGGGCAATACTACGCGAACAAACATTGTCATATTTACAGTAAAGTACAAGAGAACATGAAATAAGGTTATAAAATGAACATTGACTAAGATTTAAAGTGACTTCGACACGACAAACATGTTTATCGATATACAACGACAATCTTCTTTTATATATCCAGGCTTTCATAGTTAATGGTCAAAACTTTTAAAGTGCATTTCGAATAAAGATTCTCTACGTCGCAGTGTTTAAATCTACGATTACAGTAAAATCGCATCATGCACATGACAAAGCTTAATATAATAGTGATGAACAGAACAGAATGATACTAATGCATTTTCTTTATGGAGTCTTTCAAAAGGCCAGGCTATAACGTATACTAATCCTTTTCTTTTAAAATCTATTTTTGAATGGACATTGTTCTTCTCTATATATAATGATGATGGCGTGATTCATTTTTTCGCTGAAATTAATTTTGTCAATAAAATGGTGATACGGTAGAAGTACTTGGAACGGCTGCTGCACTTATTGAGAAAGTACATATATGACCAACAATAAACAAAAAAGTTATCATCGAACTTTAATATTTTGAGAATACGAAGAAATGGAAAAGTACAGTAATAGTTTCATTGTTTTATGTAACTTTATCTTTAAGAAGGATATAGTAACTTTTTTCTTTTGTTCAGGTACTTCTGATAAACATAGAAAAGATATGGGGAGGTATTAATTTGGCTTTGTTTGAGCCTAATGTAACATCACATGATCTATAAGACTAGAATGTTTACTTCTAAAATGGTCGTTAACTTTGTAATTTTATTTGCTTCTAAAATTTCTTTTCAAACAATATCAAGTGAGTTGATATTGGAAATGGTATTTGTAGTTTGCTTTGAGCATTCTTTGTGATAATATGATGTAGCTTGTATAACCCGAAATGGATTTCATTGATGTAATAGTTTGAGATAATCTATCTATATCCCTTTTTTACTATATCTTTCTCTCTGCGTATCCTCTCCTATTTGTTTCTCCCTATCTATTTTTACGACTATAATCTGAGTTGGACTCCTTTTTTCTCGAGCTGAACATCATCCTCATCTCCCTTCCTCCCTCATTCTCTCCTTCTCTCTCTCTCTTTCTTTCGTCACTATTTCTTGTATATTTGTAAGTTATTTATTTATGGGGACCTATAGTATATATTACAAGCTTCGCCTTTCGTATGGGTCCCCCACACTCTCTCTTCAGCTTGATACAAACGAGAATATTTATTTCTCTTTCATCATTTGATGATACAGGCTATATGTGTAATAGTTATTAACATGTTATAATCTCTGACATTTATACTTGTGTCTCCAATTGTATAAGGCCCATGTTTTGCACTTATTGTGTTAAAATTGTTTGAGATGTGTGGAAATAGATAAATAAACTTGAAAAACTTCAGGGAAAAAAAAGGAAAATGATAACGTTATTGCATCTTTAACACTCTGTTTCTCTTCTCATTCTCAGCTGAACATTAATACTAAATTAGATAAGCGTAAATAAATAGTGTTCGCATTCATGACTCAGGATGCTTGGGGTCCGGGCTTGAGGTGCTCCAGAATGTCGTTGCAAACCATTTAGGGACTGTTTCACAATGACTTAGAGTTGGACTTAAAAATGGTAGGCCGCTCATGCCACTGTTTGCTCTCACCATTATGATCTTTAGATAATATGTTTTCCTTCAATAACGAATTATAAAAAAAATTTAACTCTGTAGATTTGTGACCATGATGTGTACGTCCCTTGAGAGACAAATGCCTGTAAATGGTGAGAGCAATTGAACAGCCTGCCATATTTAAGTCCAACTTAAAGTTGATCTTATTGTCAAACACTCCCCTGATCATATTATTCCGGAGTGAATATAACTTTATTTTGAAACTCAACAAAAGTGGACAAGTATGTTTATTTTAAAAAAAGAGATTCCGCATGGAAACACATGCTTGATGAAATGAATCAAAATCAAATAGAAACACAAATGATTAGAAGCAGAAAGGGACACATACAAACAAAACGAGTAAAGACTTAAAAAGGATTCTTTTATAAAAAAAAAAAAAGCGTATTAGAAAATTTGACTGAAATGTGTAAGTTAAATTTGATGTTTTAGTTACCTTTTTGTGTTATTCGTGCAAGCTTAACTTATTATTGATTTGTAAGATTTGAACGTAAAATAATCCTCTAAGGAGGAACAAATATCGTTGCGAACGGGAGACAACCTCCCTCTTTATCGAAAACATCTACGTCATAGGTTTCTGCACTTCTGTAACCACATGCTATTATATTTATTTCTTTAGATTAATCGTGTAACATAATTAAAGCGCAAAGAGAATTTATTATTGTGCGCTATTAAAAAGTGACTTTATAATTAATGTTGGTTTTTAGCCTATAAATAAGACACAGACGGATGCTCTTAAAGTATTCTCGGACTTCTACTTTGCAACACATTGCAATTGGAACCGATCACCGACCAACGGATCCATTTGTCAAAGTATGGCTATCATTCGCAGCGTCTTCATTGCTTTCTACGCAATCGTGTTCACTATCGGATTGCCGAGCAATATTGTTATTTTGGCCGGCTACTCGAAAAAGAAAAGAAAAATTGGTACAGATATCTTCATTATGGGGCTAGCAATCGCCGATTTGCTGTCATCTGTACTATGCCTCCTTAAAGTTAAGGTATGGGTAGCAAGTGACTTGTATTGCAAATTCAAATGGTACTTGGACTTATGTTTCGTATGTTCTCAAATGCTGATGACGATGGTTATTAGCTTCGACCGGTACTTAGCGGTGTGTTTCCCCGTCCACCGCCGACCAACAGTGCGTCGAGCCGTCATCATTGTCATGTTCACCTATCTGCTGGTGTTTATAATAATAACACCTACTATTGTCGTGGTACACTACGACGACTTCATCAAAGACTGCATGTATAGGTCGGATATCAATTGGTTCACTCAGTGGGACAAGTACTTCGGACAGGGGTATGTCATGACTTGTGTCTTTACTTCGTTCTTGTTATATTGTCGGGTCATCTTCGTCCTTCGTCGCCTGTCGAAGGTTCACGCAAGGCTTGTCACCAATATAACTAGCAGAATAGCACCTCCAAGTACCAGCATGGCTGTAAGTCAAATTGAGTATATCAAAGGACCGAAAACGGCGACATCATCTAGCATTTGCAACGAAGGTGGACAGACAGCTGGTCCAAAGACACTGAACGAGGATGGAGTTGGACAGACAAAAAACCAAACAGATCAATCTGTTGTTCACACCGCTTTAGGCAGCATGCACTCGGAAAGCCTCGATGAATCTCAGGCAAACGGTTTACCAGTTCTCACAAATCATGGATCCCCGCAAACTGGAAATGTTGAGGTCGTCTCTGGCAAACATCGTAAGACGACCGCTCTTCCCGACGCGACAGATGCAGCACCGGTCATCGTTGTAGCCTCATCACAAACGGAAACAAAATATGATCAGAATGCCAACATTCGACTGTCAGAAAAGAAACTGACTTTAATGCTCGGCACCATCACTGGTATTTACCTTATCAGCATGATTCCGCTGCTAATCGGTCGATATATACCCATCGAGACCCGACGAGCCTTCATGAACCGGTCCGATGTGCATCATACCATTTATGCCATCGTATTTCGCCTCTATGAAATCAACTCAATCATCAACGTATTCGTCTACTGGCAATTGAACAGAGGCTTTCGTCAAGATTGTAAAGAGATGTTCAGACAAGTCAAGCGGGCCATCTTCAAGAAGTAGATGATCGTCGTTCGTTCTTCTCCCATCCGTACGACTGAGGGTCGGGGTTCATCCTCTCCACTGTCTCCACTGTCTCCACTGTCACACACACTCTCTCTCTCTCTCTCTCTCTCTCTCTTTTTTTTCTCTCTCACTCTCACTGTTTCTGTGCATTCTGTACGGGATCTCCCTGTCCGTTGTTCGATTTCATCTGTTCATCTCTTTCTTCTCCTTCCTCTTGACCTTATCCTCTAGATTCCACCCTCAAGGATGTGAGTACGTTGACTCTGGCCTCTGATGACGTGTCCAAAATCCTTTTTCCCACCGACTCTAAAAAAAACTTTTGCTCAATCTCCAATTCCTCAAGCACTGTTTTAAAAATTCATATAGATATATAGTCAATATTAGACCAGACTAAAGCTATTTTTGACTGACCCGTCATACCATTGTGAAGTCGTAGGCCGATGAAATGTCACCACAAACTTTGTGATTTGTAATAGCTGCTTTACTCCGTTCTTACTTATTGCATAACTCGGTGACATACAACTCACCACTGGTATCCCTATGTTGTATTCTTCGTATTATATAAGCTGAATGTGTACATGTATCGGTAGCTCAATATTTACTTTACGGGCAGCACTAAATTACTTAATAAAAATTACCCTATCGTATTAATGCTATTGTAAAACTAATCTCTAGAGAAATAATACGTTGTTCTAATCTAACTTTACTTTTTGCATATAAAACAAAACTTATGCTCATAAAACTCAGCACATGTATAATTTTAATGTTTGTGGTAATATCGTATCAAAAAGGAAAGCATTGCTCTAAATTGTGTATCAAATTTTGTAAACTATAAGTAGGCCTAGTGTGATTGTAGTTGTTATTTTCTATCACACGTTTTATACATTTACAGTAGGCTTGCGGGTGCACCATGTGAGAGAAAGGGAGGATTGAGGAGTCCTGAAAAGGAATCTCGGTAATCTTTCTTGAGGGTGTGTAGTCCTGAAAAGGACTGTTGGTGTAGTCTTGAAAAGGACTATTGGTTATCTTTTTAGCTTATAGTTATATAGCGCTTGGAGAGGATGAGTGGTGGGAGTGGCTCGACGTATCGAATAGGTTGACTACCCGTCGCACCCACAGGCCTACTGCATATCTACATCACCATGCAAGCCAATACTTACAAGCAGTTTTATACATTGTTTAAATCAACTAAAACGTCAAATACCACTAATTTCATTTTCTTACCTTTGCAGCCAGATAATTTGTTTAGTTAGTTAACTATCTGATTTACCTATTTTTCTTCATCATTATTTCCTTTGGAAACACATTGATCTACATAATATGGCAGTCTCCACTAAAGTGAAGTACGTGGGCATATGGTAGGAAGAAAGCCTATGGGCACCGAAAGAGCGTAATGCAGGGGCGGATCTAGCTTTTTGCTAAGGGGGGGGGTTTGACCAAAATAATGACGATGCGGAGCATCGTCCTCGAGCCGCGAAGCGGCGAGCCGATTTTTTTTGGGGTGTTTATTGGAACCCCGTAAGTGATGTTTTCCTGGCATCTATTAACACAATGGAGACCATAAAAAGCAGTGCATGATAACGTCTTTTAAAATCAAGTAACAGTTTAATACACAGTCATATCCAGAGTTATCATGTGTTTGGTTAAGTTACCAGATGAGTTGAATATCTTCTCACAATATTTGCACTTGAAAGGGTTTCTCTCCAGCGTGCTAAGAGGACACCTTTTTTTTCCCTCAAAAATACACACATAAAAAATACCCCCACACCCCTGTGTACGCGCCTACCGTGTAGCATTGACTTGTATAGTTATTTTTTTTTATTTTTTATTTTTTATAATTTAAAGGCTCGTTGAGATAATACGCGGTAAAATAAAAAGCCCGCCGCGGTTTCCTTTCAACGTGCTAATAAATGACAACTACGTGCAATAAATGTTATACGCTTTTTCTCGAAGCTCCGAGTTATAAAAGATACAGAAATGTGAAGCGTGATACACGTAACGTCAACATAAATTTTATTTTAAACAATTTCGCGGTTCACCACTTCATGAATTATCTGATTGAGACTTCATGTTGCGTTGCTTGTCTTGTAAATTGTTGGTATCATATTGTTGTGATGAGACCTTAGTCTTGTTTGATGTAAAGATGACACAATAAACACTCTCCCTATATACCCGACTAGAGCCATTTATTCAAGAAATACTTTGATTTATTATAGTGATCCTTTTTTAATAGTCACTTGATTTTGTTAGGCCACTTAAACAAATATACATGTTTAGCATCCCCGCCCGCTTCCTTTTCGGGGGCGGCCTCCTAATTCTTTTTTTTTTTTTTTTTTTTTTTTTGAAATTTTTTATATATATATTTTTTTTTTAAAGAAAAAAACATGAAAAACACTGCTAAAATCAATCTATTTCTGATTTAAAAAAAAAAAAAAAAAAAAGTCGGCGGCCATCTTGAAAAATAGCCCGACTGTCAGGGAAAATAAATCGAGCGGCCATTTTGAAAGAAAAAAAGAAAAAAAGAAATGGCCTCCTCTTTCCTATTTTTCGAAAAAACAGGACGCTAAACATATATATTTTTTTTGGCCTTAGTTTATTTGATTGTTAGTCATGCCGGAATGGTTTTGATTATTTGTGTTATGTCTATTTGAATGAGGTGTGTCGATTTTGCTCATTGTAGCCTATATTCCTTAGAATTTAACATATTATCTAAAATTCTGTGATGTTTGAATGAATCTGTTTTGGTTTCTTGTTTCTTTGTTTGTTTGTTTGTTTGCCTCGATTGAGACGAGAGATTGTGGCATTTCCCATTACACTGATATGGTTTTGATTATTCTAGCCACGCCTGAACAAATTGTTTCCCTTTTGTTTTGTAATGCCAGAACGACTTTGGTCTTTGTTTTGTAATGAATGTGACATAGACTATAAGATATCTTCGTTTAATGACTGTATGATGCTTAGTTTGTTAGCCATGCCGGAATGATTTTGGTTTGTTACGGTTATGTCTATCTTTGAATGAATTATAATGGGATTCTTGATTGTTTGTTTATTTGTTTGTTTGCCTCGATTTAGACAAGTGATTTTGACATTTCCCATTGCACTGAAATGGTTTTGATCATTCTAGCTACGCTTGAACAATTTTTTCTTCTTTTGGTTTGTAATGCCAAAACGACTTTGGTCTTTCTATCTGTTGTTGTTGTTGTTGTTGTTGTTTTGTAATGAATGTGACATATAGACTGAGATATCTTTGTTCAGTGACTGTATGGTGGTTGTGCGTCATTTTTGTATAATTAAGGTTAGCTTTTTCAGGCGGGGATCCACGGGGGGGGGGGGGGGGGGGGGGGGGGGGGGGGGTTAAAAATAAGAATAACTTTTTTTGTTTAAATCACGAATAAGGCACACACACAAAAAAGCTCTTACAAAAGTAACATGAAACAATCATAATCTTACAATAATATTCTGGAATCAAGTAATTTGAGACTAAATTTAGGTCGGTTTGTTGTCGGTGTGTTATCGGTTTGGCGGTGCGACTGATATATTACGGACAACTCTCCCGTTGTTTTTTTTTCTTCAACAATTTGAAAATTTACCGGATCGACCTTTCGGTCCGTTGGGGTGGGTGGGGGGGGGGGGGGGGTGAGGTCACCTTTTTCGGGTCACCCATTATAATATATTTTTTTTAAATTTCAAAGGGGGGGGGGGGGGGTTTCGTTCAAAATACACACATAACAAATTCCAAGGGAGGGGGTTCAACCCCTACCCCCCCCCCCCCCCCCCTGCGTACGTGCCTGTGTCCCATTGACTTTTGAAAGTTCACCCACCGTAATTTGATCAAAATAGGTCGCAAGATTGCCATTGCATATATAACGCATGTGTAACAAGTCGAACTTAATTTGGACGCAATTTACCACGCGATTGTAAGACTATAGCAGTTCTGCTTGGTTTATTATGTCCACTTCAGCCAACCCCCCACCTTAATTTTTCCATTTAGTATAGGCAAACATTTTGCCGAGGTAAGCAAAAACATGAATATTCATGACAAACCATTGACTATTAGATTATTAACAGAGGGGTGCAATTGTGCACCACATCAAATTACCCTACTTTCAGTCAAGTATTTCATTGTATTATGTAGTTTGGTAGGTTTATTTTACTAACTGTTTAATTATCAGATATCAATGATAGTTTAAAGATATGGAAAAGGTTCTTGTATTTTATATTTAGCAAAGCAATCTCACATACAAAATCACTATCAAGTGTCGTCTGATCCGCCGATTGCCGTCTGCTATATACGTTCTAGTAGACGGCGAACTAGCTACGTTTGTGCTGGCGAAAATGAGACAACCGGAGCACCACTACTACTAAGGTTCGATGTCCCTTTAACATTGAAGACGTATGGATACTTATTCCATTACGCAAATGGCCTATTGATATTGACGTATATTTAGAAGAGGCGCGATGGCTCAGTGGTAGAGAAGTGGTCAAGTAACCGTTAGGTCCAGGGTTCGAAACCTAATCAGTTTGCTTGTGCCATTTGGCGAAGCTTTAATCCTCATTACCAAGTCCTCCCTTTTTTTGTTATTGATTTGATTTGATTTAATTTTCCACTAAATATTAACATATTAAAATGACATATATAAACCATACAGTATTACAATATATAATAGAAAAATGAATCATACAAGTAACGAAATACTGATAAGTATGTACGTAATATAATAAAATTACAGAGTACAATTAAGTTTGAGAATAAGACAAAATATTCTATATTGCTTGATTTAACTGATCTTCACAGAAGACTTAAAGCCGTAAGTCCCCTGGCTGCTTAATTACGAACAATGCTTGCTTAGCAGACAGGTAAAGCAATCCTCAAAGATGATCATCACATAAATCATTAAACAAGGGGCTGAATCCCTCGTGTGAAATGTTACAGTCCCGCCGGATGAAGATACGTTATTGCCCATATTTTATTTTTAATAGTGGTTGTAATCGGCCTATCTAGCACTATCCCCATGACTTCCAAACCTTGCTACTACTCCGGGATACCCCCCCCCCCCCCCCCCTCTCTCTTTTCTCTCTCTTTCTTTCTGTCTACACTCTCTCTCTTGATCTCTAACACTCTCTCTCGTTCTCTCTCTCTCACACACACACACACACACACACACAAACGCACGCACGCACACACACACACACACACACACACACACACACTTTCTCTCTTTATCTCTCACATTCTCTCTCTCTCTCTCTCTCTGTGAGTTATACTGCTAACAGAGAATAAATCCACATTTGATTGATATTGAAGATCAAAGGCTCCTAACCATCGCTAGTGTAAGGACGCCCTCTCCCGGTATCGAAGTTATCAAGTTAGGATATTTGAGAACAACTTTTTCAGTTGGTCTATTTCGTCCTTCCTTCTTTCTTACCTCCGTTTCCCCCTCCATTGTCTTTTTCCTTTCACTTTGCTGGGTTCTTTTTTCAGAAAAACGGGATTTCTTTGAATAAGGCCTAACAATCTTCGGCAGATTTATCAAAATACAATGTTCAGCATAGGTTTGATTCATGTTGATATTATCAAAACAACGACTACCAAGAAAACAATATGCCCATATAATGATGAATAAATAAATGGCGACATTTTGTTCGGAAATAGAGGACTGTACCTTACCTATATGTAGTCCAATTTGCCTAGTTGACACAGAAAATTGGCAAGGGTGAACCCCTACCTATATGACAGCCTTGTAAGTGAAGTGGAGTGCATGGAGATTCTTTTTTTTGGATTGGCCTTACAACTAGACCAACTAGAGGTGTATGTACAAACACAAACTCGCTTTCTCCCAATTCATTATATCGACCTAAATTACAACAATGAAACAGGTTTCAGTTTCATTTATTTCTCCTCAAGAGATCAACAGATAAAAATACATATATAAACAGATTATTGTATGCCAATATAGTCTACATAAGATGAATTATATAAGTGAGGAAGGCCAGGCAGTGGCCAAAAAGGAAACAAACCTTGTAAGAGGCCAACCCTTTAAGAAAACTAGGTTAGGAATATTTCTTTTTCTTCTTCCTTCATTCCTTCCTTCTTCTTTCTCTTCTTCTTTCTTGTCTCAGAACTTCCTTTTGGTCTCGTGTCATGTTTACAACAGGTATTGGTTTGTCTTTTTACCAGACCATTGTTTATATACTAGCGTATTTCTGTGCAAACATTGGGATGATCACATTATAGTTTTCTTTAAAAACCGCTGGGTTATAAAACTAGCATTCACTTTCCAGCTGTCAACAAGAGATCGAGAGAGTACACGGCCGGTGGGTTTCTGCAGCGCATATAGAGTATACACGCGATCGCGAAGCAAAGTTACAAACATGCAGCTTAGCTACTGAGGCAAGACTTCCGGGATTATTTTCAGAAAATCTTTCATATTTTCTGTTTTCTCTGGGATTTTAGAAGGATATTCAGTCGCAATGGGCAAGGAGAACGACTTGTTGGAAGCTGCAAGAACTGGTAACGTTGTCACGATTGGAAAATTATTGTCTGGAGGACGTGGAAAAGGTGTCATTTCGGCCGCTTTGAATTTGAGGTGAGTCTTTTTTCTTCCTTCGTTCTTTGGCCAAAGTGTGGCCGACAGTGGTGTCGCCGTAGCCGACTGGGCTGCGGGTGCAGTCGGGCGAATCGTATCCTGTCTGCCGCTAGACGCGCGACGCTTGACGTGTAGAGGTACCAACTTTACATATTTCACCCGCCCATACATGACTTAAAGGTACTATGTCCCATTTGCAGGCCCCGAAATGAAAAGGTTAAATTCCAACGACATTTGAAAGATAATATTTCAGCAAGTTCATCAAAGAAATGGGCATAGAGTCTAGACCTATTTAATATTGTTTGGCTTCTCTAAACTTATTCTCCACCTTATCCATATCCATCATCGTTTTGTTCTCTTTTCCTTCTCATTCGCGCTTTAATACACCCCTACTTATACTAGTAAAGCTTCAATTGTGTTAGCTTAAGCTTGCTTAATTGATTCTATTTCTGCCTGTCGCATCAAGAACACTTTTCTACTCGTGGGTCTTTCTTAGGCTAGCGGAGGGGACGCGGCTCAGGAAGCCCGACAGACGCGGACCAGGCTGGCAGTGCAGCATCCTCCCATCTCTCCCTGATCATCGTCAAATCTACCATAGAGTCTACTACCAAATTACCAATACTATGATGGGAGGGATGAGATTGGATCAATATATTTTAATCTATTTTCTTTTTAAAATTTTGCGTCCCCAACCCCCCAAGATATGGTATGTTGCTTGGTTTGTGTTGTTTGAGTGATTGAAAGGGTATGTTTTCATTCAAAAAAAAGAAAAAAAGAAAGAAGGCGGCCCCCCAAAAAATGGCGGCCCAAAAAACACATGGCGTCCGAATATTCAAGTATTCACCTCATTACATGGCGCGTCATTAATAAGCGCGTCACTAATAAGCGCGTCACAAGTCAGAGGTCCAATATAAGATGCGCGCAAGGCAAGGTACGCTTATTTTGCGCTAATTTTTAAACAATGGGTTATGTAAATGAGGGTTTAAACCTTGGGTTAAATCTAAACCACCTTTGTGAATTTGGGCATTTAAGTCTAAAAGTTCCCCATCCACTGGCATTTATGTACCGTTTAGACAGAAAATCTATCTTCAATCTTGGAGGAGAGGGACTTGATGAATCCTCGGGCCCGTTTCACAGGCCTTTTTTCAATGACAAATGACAAAAATCAGTGACAAATCTGCTTATAACCAATCAGAAGCAAGGATTTCAGTAGCTTATAACAAAAACTGTCATTTGTCACTGATGATAAGTTTTGTGAAATGCCCCCCTGGCAGATGATTTTCTGCTCCCCCCTCCAGATCCCTAGCTTTGTGGATGTTGAGTAAGAATTTAATTCATCTGGGCCCCTCTTTAAAAGAGTTGATATTAATCGCAACTACAGGTATGTTCATGTAGAGATAGGGACTGCAATCTTGCGATTGATCAAAGCAACTCTTTTTACGTAAGAATATGAATTCTGTCCCTGAAAAAATTTAATTTGGGTCTATTGCTGGATACATGAGAGAGCTATTCAGGGGTACAACGTTATCTAAATTCCTCGTACATGTACAGTCAAACCTGCTGTAGCGACCACCTCTATAAAAAGATCACCTGTCCATAAAGACCACATTTTTCATTTCTCTTGAAAATTAGTTTTCATTGAAAACCTGTACTAAAAGGGACCTTTACATACTTTATGTAAATACCACCTGCCTTATAGGAGCAGTTTTATTGTCTACCTTGAGCAGCCTTTATATACAGGTTTCAATACTGTACATTGTATACTTGTACATGTACATCTGTAAATGGATGTTAATGTTGTCTTTCTAACTGGTTTGAAGGGCATACCAAGTTCATGCCACATGCAGTCCCACATGCTTGAAATGACGTGGGCAAAGAACAGCTGCGAATGCAGACATCAAGCTGAGCTCTATATGAGTATCTTGTAATGAGATCACTAACCAACTGGTTGAGTTGAAATGTCAGGCGTTGCTACCTTACTTGACAAGCTCGTCACGCTATCATTGTAAAGGGCATCACTAAACCAGGCCAGGCCTGTATCTACCTCTGGCCAGCGGGAAGGAAGTGTTATGACATGGACTATGTGGTAGCCTTGTTCATACAAGATTAGGTTCAGGTTAGACCAACAAATTGGTCCGTTTCGTTCTGAGATATGTTTTGCTGAAACAACATGTGTGATGGGGGTTTGGGTGTCCGGACAATTGACAAAGATTAAAGCCTTCTCTTTTGCCTTCAGGTTTAATACATCAAAAAGCACTAACCATGGTGAAAAATTGTCCTTTATATTATAAAAATTGCAATTATTGTTAAACAATAGCCTTTGATTACATTAAAAAAAAAATCAACTGTCTGGATACACAACCTCTCCGGACACACAACCTCTGGGAATACGTTTGGCTTCATGGAATCCCTCTTCTTGGAGAAAAAAATATGTTTAAAAAACTCCCAAGCAGATGGATTTCTCTGCAACAAAAAACAATGTTTGTAGTTTGTACTACATTGTAACTACCGGTACATGTACATGTAGCATTTTTTAAGGGCAATCCAGTATCTTATTTTCTACCCTTTCATAGTGTAATTCATGCTCAACAGGGCACAACATTGTGCAGTGAGATAAATTGGTGGGAAAAATTAATACAAATTTTAGCTCAGTTTGCTTGAGTGGTCATGCATTACACCACAAATCAACACTTAGTTCATACTGTACTAGTATCTGAACCTGTGGCTATGTGGAATGCAGACAGGCCGCTCCTATTCAGACAAGATTTAACAAAAAAAAAAATGCAAATTCATTGTTTATGTATGACTGTACAAGAGACTGCATATGAAGTTCATGAACATGATGAATGTGTAGAGCTACATCGTACATGTAACATGGAAGATAATTTGAGCAACATTCTTGTATGTTTAAGCAACACTTGGTTCCAATAAAACAAAAAATTGATGGAGAATCAGGATCCGTTTCTTTTCTTGGTGTTGTTACAGAAGAGTGCACTGTACATGTACTTCATATCATGAACACTGATAGCTGGCAAGCTGACTTACAAATACAACAACATGTTTATGTTGTACAAAAATTAGAGCAACACGATTACGCATCTTTTCAAATGAAAATTAAATTAAATATTAAAGGTCCAGTTCTCCTTAAAAGTAAGACCTCTTCAAAGCAAGTTTCTTTTTATATAAATATATACCATGTTTGATTATGATTTGTGTTCAGTTCCAATGCAAGCTAGTGACAGGAGTAATATGGGTATGGGTACATCCAAGTCACACTTGGACTTGATGATTATTATTATTATTTACCAGTATGATTAAATGAATATTAATAAACCATATGATTAGTAGACAAAATGGGCACTGGACCAGCTGGGAATTAAATTACAACTGTAGCTGGAAATTACACTACATTTATGAGCAATCGATCAAATCATCAAATCATGGGTGGTAGACTTGTTCATGTATTGGAGATTAGACCATGGACATTAGACCAATTGAAATATAAACCAAATGATGATTGTACTAGTCTAAATGGTCATTAGACCAAATTATTAGATCATGTGGATAATACTGAGACAAACTGGTTGCAGACCAAACAGCTATTATAAACCCATTATCTATTAAAGTCATACTTGTACAAACTACAACTGTACATTGTACATACATGTAGGGATTAGTTTTTCACATATTATCCAACTGAGGAGGAAATTTGTTTTGTCATGTGCAAATAGGAAGGGGAAGAAGGAAAAAAATAGCGAACAGAAAGCCGGAAGTGGGAAGTTTCTGTGAATTCCGTTTGTTGACATACATTGCAGAAAACTGTACAGTACAGTACAGGACATTTTTGGCAAACAATCCAGGCCTGGCTTCAGGTACATGGACAAAAATGTATAGTGTAGTCTACAAATACAAAATAGTACTGTACATGTGTAATACATTAATTAATAGGCCTGTATAGACACAAATAAAACAATACATGCTGTCACCTGTACCACAGCCGGAGTTTTCTTTTGTTAATCTGTTATGTTGTCATCCATTGTTGGAACAGTGCAATGAAAACAAACAATGAAAAGTGAGTTGACCTGCACATGTACAGTACATACATGTGTATATTGGGCATACGTATGCATACATGTACAAGCCTGTACCTGTACACACTATGAACATGACAGACAATGAAAGCGGACAAAATATACAGTTCCTCAGGTAGACAAAGGAACATCCCTTCACTGCTATTTTGTAAAAATGTGTAGAACAGGTGAATATGCATATTCACCTGTTCTACCTGAGGAACTGTATATTTTGTCCCCTTTCATTGTCTGTCATGTTCATAGTGACATTACATGTACTGGTTTCACAAGATGTCCAGCAAGATTTTACCAATTTGTTGTGATTTTGTTGATCATGATTCCAAAACCAAATCAGAAATTGGTGAGATTACCAGTGTCGCATATGATTTTAGATTTTGCCATTTTGGTTTTTGTTGGTTTTACCAATCAGTTTCCTAATAGTTGTACTTTAATCCCTAATCCATGATTCATTCCCTGTTGAGTGGGTATGCACTTTAAAGCACTTAGATTCATGGAGTGATAAAATGGAAACCTCTTTGTTGCGGGTCAGACAAAGCACGTTGAATGATTCATCACTGTGCAAACATCCAAACTTGACATTGACAATTAGAGGATGGAAGGGGATCCCCCTACCTGATCAGGAGACAAAGGCTCCCCCTCCCGCTTCTCCTCCTCCTTTCTTTGAAGTGTGTAATCCCTCTCCATCCACTCTCACTAGAGTAAAGACCTACAATGCTAACATGCTGTCTCTACATGTATGTCTCTCCTCCCCTTTGCATAATTATTTTGCTAGTAATTGCTACCCTCCCTCTTCCTCAAATTTGTAGTTAGTTCTCCATTCCCTTCTTGCTTTCCTGCCCCTTCTCCCCCATCTCCCTTCCCTTCTCTCTCCCTCCTTCTCTTCCTTCTTCTTTTTCTTCTTCCTCCTTCTTCCTCCTTCTTCCTCCTTCTTCCTCCTTCTTCCTCCTTTTCTCCTTCTTCCCCCTCCCCCTCCCCCTCCCCTCTCTCCTTTTCTTCCTCTCCCCTATCTTCCTCTCCCCTATCTTCTCATCCTCATTATCTTACTCCCTTCCTTCCTTCTTCTCTTCCTCTCCACTCCCTCCTCCTTCTATTCCTCACCCCTCCCTTCTTTTTTTCTTCCTCTCCCCTTCTCTTCCTCCACGTCCTTCCTTGAGTTCCTTCCCCTTTGTCCTTTTGTTTCTTCCCTTCTCCCCTTCTCCCTCACCTTCATCCCCTTCCTCCTTCTCTTCCTCTCTCTTCCTTTCTCTTCCCTTCTCCCCCTTCCCCCTCCCTCGCTCACTCACTCCCTCCGTGTACACAAACAAAGAGGAGGGGGGGGGGGGGGTGGTTACTGATTTAGGAGAAATATACACTGTAATGTAGGTTTGAACATTTCTTTATTTTATAAATCTGATACACTTGTGCATTTGTCTGTAGAAATGCTGAACAGTTACATGTAGGCTTGATTACATAACACAGACTTGCTGGTACTAGAAGCGTACTGCAATCTCTGAGTGCAGTGTGATTTATTGGATTTGTGAAATAATAAAACCACTGGTATCAATTGATATTGAATTACACAAGTCTTTATTAAATTGGTACACTGTACAAGCAGCAAAATGTGTTGTACATTTCATACAGCTTTAAATAAATCTCATTTTAGAAAATACATTCATAATGTCATATTTGCCATTGAATTTGTAGTTACAATAAACAGTATATCTTCACAAAATTAATATCGTGTACAAGTCATAAATGCTACATAATTATGTTCACACAATATTCATGTACATGTAGGTATGCGTTGTGAACATTATACAGCACATTAACATGTTTACAATGTAAATAACAAGATGGACATACATATCAGACAGGATGTAATGAAAAATTAAATATGAAGGGTTGATTGCAGTTTGGTCTACATCCATTTTGTCTAATAATAATCATAATAAAAGGCATTTCTATAGCGCCATCTATCAAGATAATTCTATTCCGAGGCACATTTATTATTACCCCGGCTTTAGCCCCAATCGGTCTATTCCCATTTGGTCTTCATCCAGCCTGTCTTCAATGTGTACAGTACTATCCACACGATAGTCTATACTCTAATACTGTTTATCATTTTGTCTACTTATCATTTGATCTACATGTACATGTACATATAATGTATATGTCCCATTTATTATCATTTCCAGTTTGTCTAATGCCCATAATACTATAATCATTTAATGGGTAGTATATTGTAGATGAACTGGTTGTGGACCAAATGGCAGTTCAGTATTCACCGTACTGTACAATGGCCAGATCTGGCAGATGGTTGATTTCATGCACATTAATCTGTTGCGACATGCATCTTTGAGCACAAAAATTCTACGCAGCTCTGAATATCGGTGTGGTGTGCATTAGAGCACGTCGAGAGTCAATGGCAAGTGCATGCAGTTGACTGATCAAAGTCATTAAATCAATCATATAAAATCAGAAGCCTTTAATATCATGCTGTGTTATGTTTACACTCAAACAAAAGCTCTCTAAAGTGAAGTACTATCCTGAGTGCCATGTAAAGGTGACCTGTTTAGATGTACTGAAGGTGATTTATTTGAAACCTAAAGAAATGCATATTGCAGAACCGGTAAATTAATTAATATTTATTAATATTTACTTTCGGGTGCTACTTTTCAAGCTTGCCTGCATGAAAATAACAATCTAAAATTTGTTTAGCATTGAACTCTAGCAAATTTAAAGGGCTCTTTTCAGATTTTCGGGGGCTCTTTTGGGCATTTCGGGGACTGTGTATTTTTTCATTGTTGGTGTATGCACTAGGGAACTAGGGAACAACATTGTATTTGAAAGAGAAATTGTGTGAAAGAAACAAGTTTAGTTGAGTGGTAAAAGCTCTTGAAATGCGTAGGTCGTGGGTTTGATCCCCGACACAGGAATAATGTTCTTTGCCAAGGCATTAATCTACAGTTGCCACTCCATATCCAGGAGAGAAATGGGGACTTGGTAGGATGTCAAAAGCCTTTGTGTTAGTAATTACATGCCTTCACGGTGACCATAAGGTAGGAATATTTCCTAGGGAGTGAATATAGAGCACACAAAATTGTGCGAGAATGAATCTGATGACCGGGGTAATATTATCTGTAAAACGCTAACTTCGCTAAGCGAGTGTATTTCGTATTAAGCGCTATTTAAATCCAGATTATTATTATTAGTATAATTTAGAAGAGGTCATTTGACATGACAGCGGACCAAGTTTCGCTGCACACTCATGAAAAGCTCTGCCCAGTTATACTGTTTTCGTATGTTACAACATTCGGACGAAAGGCCCCTTATTATTTACTGGATTTCTCATACTTTGCGTAGTTTTAAATGACTTACTACCTTCCAGAAAATGAAATCCACCCCTGTCTCCTCGTTTCATTGTGACTTGCTCCCAGCCAAACAGCAACCTCTTTCATGACTTAGACCTAGAAATTATCACCACATACCTGTACACCCCCCTCCCCCCAAGTAACAACTCAACAATTTAAAAATACTCAAGAGTCCCCACTCTATAGAATTGTATTGAATTCTACATACCGTTTTTGGTTATTTTTAGCCATACAATAAATGATAAATGTTGGTAGGCCTATTCTAAATGGAAGAAGGCCAGGGGGGGGGGGGTAGTACAGGTACATGTACATGGACAACTTTACAAAGACGAGTGAGAAGCCCCATTGTGTCTATTGTGAACAAACTATTAGTCTAACTGTTCTTGAGCTCATGAATTCATGAAAGGGATTAGAAAAGATTATCCATCTTAAAGTCTGTAAAGGGATTAGAGTAGATTATCTCCTTGAATTGGATCAAGGGATTATTAAAGCTACATGTACATTACAGTGTATCCCCAGACCTGACCTCAAGTTGATCCAAGGTCAAGTTCAGATGATTCTATGGCTTTCAAGTTTCAAGGCTTTGCTGTTTGTATTTGTATGATAATTGGTCAAGTCTTGTATTTATACAGAGGATTTTCCATATAAAATGCACTGAAAATGTACATGTACAATGTACTGTACATTGCTATTTAATAATATACCCAGTAAAAAAAAAAAAAATAGTGTCTGCATCTTTACTATCTTGACATTTCTGTACACGACATGTACTGTACACACCTAGCCAAAGAAGTAGTTTGGAATACTACATGTACCTGTAGCGTCATATAAATAATGTACATTTAGATATCCAATTATCCATCTTTTGGAAAACTCTTTAATTGGTAACTCTTTCATTTCATGCTTCATTAGAAACAAGGAATTCAGACCTGTGTACATTGTAGATCTCTTTTAGAGGATTAATGCCCTTCTATTCCATTCATCCATACAACATACAATGCAGTGGTTTGCAGGCACAAACCCTTGTCAGTTGTAATGTGTAATAGAGGGTCTGTACAGTAGCTGCTCCAGAGATGGATAGAATTAGACTCGATCCGCTCTAGATTTTATGGTCAAATGAGAGTCTCTGTCTGAAGACTAGCAAGTGTGCACAAGATCTCTGAAAATAAATGGAAATTTGACCAAATGACTACAGTATTAGCCTTAATGGTCAATAGACCAAATGTTAAGTAGACAAAACAGTTATTAGACCATGTGGATAGGAGACGTACTGGGTGTAGACCATATGAGAATAGAGTAGACCAAATTTTATTTAATAGTAGATGAGTTGGTTGTAGACCAAACAACAATAAGGATTTGCGTGGACTGATACGTGTGACGTCCATTCAAGGCAGTGCATTAAAAGGACGTCGATCGTACATTTGTAGCAATACACGTTGTCGTTGTACAAATCTAAAAGTCCCTATTAAACTGCCATCTCATACCAGTCCTTGAGTTCAGGCAGTCAGATGATGATTAAGAGATCTAAAGGAGATGCCTTGGTCCTTTGTCATTAGGAGGAGAGTGGATCTTCATTAAGAATGATTGATGAGGTCTGAAACATGAGATGGAGACAGGTTCCCAGGAAAGCTCGTTGGATGCCTCTGCATGGTGATACGATTCTCCGGCTTAGATCCAAAAGAGCGTTAATTCTGCCCTGTTTCATAAAACCAGTACTCATGCGCGGTGTATACTGTATAGATACAGGTACTCAGGGAAAACATTAATATTTCTTTTCGGGGGCTACTTTTCAAGCTTGCCTGCATGAAAATAAAATTCTAAAATTTGTTTTGCATTGAACCCTATGCAAATTTACAGGGCCCTTTGATTTTCGGGGGCTCTTTTGGGCATTTCGGGTTTATTTCGCCCTTAACCCCCGTGAATTTTTTTCACTGGGATGCCTTTAATTCTTTTCACTGGGATGCCTTTAATTCTTTGTCATTAGGATTAGAGATCTTCCTCAAAAGAGATTGATGAGGTCTGAATGAGGTGAGGACAGTTTTCCAGTGGAGTTGGATGCCTGCATCGATCTCCCATTTCTGCATGGACTGAGATATTCTGTTTTACAGCCAGGAGAGCTGCAAGGCTCTGACACAGTCTATAATAACTTTTTGTGAGAGGGTCTGGCTTATAGAGACATAAGGCCTGTTTGAATGACCCATACAGCTGTACATATACTTGATACATTGGATGAAGTGTACATGTACATGTACTGTACACTTGATGATTATTATTATCTGTGATGAAAAGATTATTAGAATAGAACACATGTATGCATAGTAGACAACAACAGAATTAGACCAAATGATAAGCAGGCAAAATGATATATTAGACCATGTGGATAGAAGCCAGTGGGCTGGAAAGAAAATATATCGGAATTAGACTCACTGGAAATGAGACTACATGAACAATAGACCAAATTTTCAGTCTAATTAAATTATAATGGTTTTGTTTATTTCTTTCTCGTTTTTTGTTTGCTTTTGTTTTTTCCCGGAAAGGAGACATCCCACCGACAGACATCACATAGTCTTTGACCGGTATTGGAGGGGCCTACATGTAGGCTGCGCATGAAGCCGAGAAGCCTGTTCAACGTACCGAACCGGGCTGGCCAGAAAATACGCTCAAAACGGTTAAATGATTTTATGTTGACAGCCTGTCTGGAATCTCCGCAAAATGCGAACAATTGAACAGTGTCGATTTTTTTTTTCCCTTCCTTTTTTTTTGTTTCCATTTAAAATTATTAAAAAACTTGAATTCGGCGTAAATATTCACAATTGAATGACACACGCCCTTAAAACTAAAACAACAACAACAACAACAACAAATGGTAGTAGACTAATTGGAGATTAGACCAAATGACTATAATCCTAAATGGTCATGAGACTTAATGATAAGCAGACAAAATGAATTATTAGACCAATGGAAAGTAGATGAGCTGGGTGTAGACCATATGGGAATAGATGTATTGGGTAGTTGATGAACAGTTTGTAGACCAAATGGCAATAAAAACCATTTGAATGAGCCCATCTTGCTAAAAGATTTTGTCTTGATAAAGTGTACATGTACCGTCCTCTGTACGTTGATCTACAGACTCGGTTCTAAAGCTGATAGACATGAACTGCCACTTTTTGATGGATGATTCACAGGGCATGTAGAGTTTAGTAGCTCCAGTCATTGTTCTGAGGATGAGGATGAATTTTCATTAAAGAGAGATTGATGAGGTCTGAGTGAGATGGAGACAGTTTCTCGGTACAAGGACGGATGATGTCATCATTGTACATATTTTCTGTGACAATGATCCCATCAAGTTCATTTAAATCTTAAGAAATCTTACAATGTACATTGTTTTTTTTTGCACCAACTATTTTCATTTTCACATTCATACATGTACATGTACATTGTACATCTAGTTTGAAGAAAATAAAAATATATATTCAGAATTACCAAGTGTCATGCATTTCAAGGGTCTGAAAACGCTTTCACGCACGATGCACTCACGATTTTGAAAAAACGCTATACGTACGCTATATCCTCGCGCACAGAGTTGTGAAAATGTCACGCATAGCTGATCTTTGAACTTGCGTCTCTGATATATTACCTACATGTACAGTACATGTATTGAAAACCAATATGAAGGGAAATTGCAAAAGTGGTTAATATTACACTATAGTATACAGATATTTTACGCAGCATATAGCCCATTCAGAGACTTTTAATGTTTAGTTACAATAACATTTAAATTGCTCATGACGACCAAACATACTGCATTCTCAATGAACCCAACATTTTCTGTGATTTTTTTCTGATTCTGCTCATGAATGAATAATGTGCAGTTCCTAGCATTCTGATTCTAAATACAATACAAAAAAGTAACCACATGTATTAGAAAGGACACACTGAACTACTATGGGTTAACCCTACTAGATCAGATCAAGTTTCTTGATTATTTGTACATGTATAAATTGATTGAGACTGATTACAGAGGATGGAGACAAATTCCACTTTAGTGACTCAGTCATTATCAAATTGACCTCAAGACCTCAAAATGTCTCGCTGTATTGTAGTTTTAATAGAATGGTTTGAGCCTTGAGGGGAGGTTCATGAACTTGAGTTTGGATAAAGAACATTTTGAGTTGAAATGGTGGTATTTCTACCACCAGTGACTAAGTTTCATATTGTGCAAAAGTTATTTTGTTATTTTCACTTTGCAGTGGTGATAATGTCCTCACACAAATCATGAGGCTACATGTAAAAGGCACACAAAATACTGTATATTGTGGGAAGTTCTAAATTAGTATTATCTTTCAAATGCAGTTGTAATTTAACTTTTTCATTTTTTTGGCCTGCAAATGGGACACAGTACCTTTAAATTGAATATACATGTACATGTATGGCATATACATTGTACATGTATGCTTTGCATGATTTTATGTTTAGGATAAACTGTATGATGTTTATTTCTCTTTTGTTATAGATTTACAGATTTACAAAGTACATGTATTATTATTGAAGTGATGACAAAATATGATGCTGTCAGCCCTGGGAAGTATGTATAATACCTTGTCTTTGATTTTATGATTTAAAAAAACCCTGGATATTCATGAATATTTATTTCTCCATTTTTGTTTCAGTTTCCGAAGAGCTCTGGGCCCGAACTGTCAGGACACTTCAGGATACACCCCCCTTCACCATGCTGTACTTAATGGCCACAGGTAAATCACTAGCAGCAGATTAATTACTAAATCCTTGCTATCATTTTAAAGTTAAATTTATGGACTATGCTCTGTGCAAGGAAATGAGAGTGAGTGTTTTCCTGCTCCAAAAGCTTGTTTGCATTTACTGGTATGTAAATCATGATGCATTTAACTTTTTGAATTGGATACATCAATTTGAGAAGCCTCTTGTACAAACCAGTATTATAAGATTGATGGATTTAATTTTTCATTCCTTTCTTACTTTTTTTTTTTACAGTACATGTACGTTTGTTTATTAGCTGATTTTTGATCATTTATTTGTTTGTGTGTTGTTTATTTTTATTACTTTATTAATTTGTCAAGTTTTTAAATAAAATACAAATATTGAATAGATCGCAGCTTTGTTAAAGGCACTGATCTGATCATTTGAAGGAATATTAAAAACCTCCTTTTAAATGTACCCTTTTCTTTAGACATGTCAGTTTACACTATTGACTTACAACAATGTAAATTGCCACAATTTGGCATGAAGGTTGTGGCAATTTGTATTTGATGTAATTACCATCAATGTGTTTCTTTGTTTTGCTGTGCATCTTTAATAGCACTCCTACAGTGTATTAATGCTGGTTGGCAATCCGGATAAAGAACTTTCCTTGCAGAGCCGGCAATAATCTCCCTGTGTGAAACCAAAATAGCTGCGGTTGTGTGTAAATGTCAGTGCATAGGGGAATTAGGACCTCTTCACACTGGGGAAATGATACAGTATACAGTACATGTACATATTAACCCATATTAAGAAACATCATATACAAAATTAAGGCATGGTGAAAGGGGCATACAAAATTTAAAACGCATACAGGTGTAGTATGATGTAAAGAAACATAATACTGCATGGTACTAGCAGTAAGTGACACCTCTCTGGTTCTAGTTTTAATGTGGTCAGTGGCTTGACACCTGACCACACTGACCAATTAACCGTCACTCACTATAAGCCTTGCCCAGTTAATCATTTTTTGAAGGATATATACAATGTTCACGCTCCAAACAGATCATTATCCTTTGTCAAGTGTTCGTTCAAAACAGCGAAAAAAATACACGGGGGCTTAGCCCCCAAAATGCCCAAAAGAGCCCCTTAAATTTGCATAGAGTTCAATGCAAAACAAATTTTAGAATGTTATTTTCATGCAGGCAAGGTTGAAAAGTAGCCCCCGAAAAATAAATATTAATTTTTCCCTGGTTCAAGAGGATGCTTAAACCTCCGTTTTACCATACATGTACGTTTCATTGTAAGATTTTTTCATTTTACATGTATGACGTTCAGTGCAAATGTCATTCAGACTTGAAATATTGATTAGTTATTGTACATACTGTATATGGCAGTATAAATAATTATAAACAGTTTTCATATTGCTCTCCGTTGAATATAACTAGTGTGAACAGGGGGGTTGGAAACTTACTTGGACTGGTAGGAAGAAGCAGTATTAAGAATAGCGATTGTGGCAGCCTAACATTTGAAAGGCATGGGATTAGGGGGGTAATATTGAGGGTGAAATTGGGGATTTCCTGAGCTTCCTTGCAAATCTGACAAGTCGACTGGAGACTGCTGACAAGGAAACAGCGAGTCTATGCGATGCATTCTCATGTGCATTCTGACTGTGTGGAAAATATCACTGACTTCACTTTAATAGTCACATCATGTGATATTGTGTAGCCAGGCCAGGGCCCCCAAGACAAAATGATTTATTTTCCCTTTGTTTTGAATATGGACTGTTTAAAGAAATTCAGGTTTTATGTGAGCTTTTTGGGTGCATGATATGCAGAATTTTTGTCAGGCCAAAATACAGCTTCTTCTTTTTGCAAGAAATGTTTGTTCTTGAGACAACTTTCATTTGACGGAAAGGTGCAGAAACTTTATCCAGTATTTGGACTCTAAAATTTCCCTGGCAATCATGGCCACCCTGATTCCACTTCCAAATGTCACAATTTTCATAAGAGAGGAGACCCTAAAAGAAAAAATTTCTGTGGGCCATGAATATATTTCACTTTTTCAAATGACGATTAATAATTAAAGTTGCGTTTACTCTGCAAGCAAAACACATCAATTTTTTCTCACATTCTGGTGTTTCGCTTGTATTTGCTTATTTTGCTAACAATTATGTGACGAAAAACTGAAATATAAAAATCGACCTCTGCAGTTTTTTGTTGTTGTTAAATCCTGCTGAATTTTCACCCATTTATAGAGTCACCAAAACTTCAGAATGAGCAGACACCAATGTTTTTTAAATGTGTTTTTCAAGTAGTTATGGTAATCAAAAGAATATACAACTTTTTCAAAACAGTGTTTGGGCTATGTAATGGGCCTATTGTGTAGATGCAGCGTTGCCATAATGACCTTAACCTTGGAGATAATCCCTAGAAGTACTAATGAAGGAATGTGTGATGTGTGACCCCTTGACCCTCACCCTTCACCCTCAGGAGAGTAGAGTATTTGTTGACCAATGCATAGAGAAACTAGGTCACTTGCTAGTGACCCTTTGCATTTTACCCTGTCTACATTTCCGAAGTACATGTGAATGTCAATTTACATCGCAGAAAAATAAAATTTGAAAATCTATCTTAAAAATAACTACCATCGTTTCATTTACACTAAAGAACCCCCCCCCCATTTAAAACTGTCAGTGTTTGCTTATTCTTTTTTTGTGTGAGTTGTGCGGATGCGCAACTTGTCGCTGCTCTGCATGACGAACACGGAAGCGACCAAAACCGTGACCCATAACCGGTAGAGTTACTCGGGCATTACAAAAAAAAAACATTGTAGGTTTTTCCTGATTCATGTTTTTCATTGTGTTTATGGGTACTGTAGTTGCCTCACAACCCCCGCTTTTTTTTGGGGGGGGGGGCTGCCTCCTTTTTTTTTTAAAGAAAAAGAATATGACCAACACTGATTAAAAAAAATGCCATCTGCCATATTGAAAAATAGACTGACTGTCAGGGAAAATGTACCGAACGGCCATTTTGAAAAAAAAAGGTCCTCCTTCCTATTTTTCAAAAAGGCAGGACGCTAAACATGTTTGTTTTTTAATTGGCCTTACTGTAGCTGCCTACTGTAGTGTAGTAGGCATACATTACTATATATTTGTACCTGCATGTATATACTGTACATTAGGTGAACAATTCGCTAAGCAGGTCCATGGTTTAGTGCACTTGTTCTCATTCTTAGAAAAAGGAAGAATTGGTGTACTATAAACAATTTGTAATGTGCAACATTCCAGATTCACGCACAAGCACTCTCAGAGTCTCATGTATCACAACCCCCTCAGTACATTCCTTTGTGCAACTTTCTTTCTGTTTTTCCCTTTTGTTATTGTCAAGGCGCTCGGCATATATGGTACTTTAAAAATTGGATCAATATTTCTAGGAACGTATGTATGATGTCATTGCCTTGTTATTGTCTGTAAAAACATTCAAACCAAAAGGGAAACTATAGTACATGTACACATGTAGGCCTACTATTTTACACCTGTACACAGGTCTGCACTGTACATCTAGTATTTCAAGATTGGAACATAAGTGGTCATGTACAGTAGGCTTTACATATTCAAGTACAATTACAATTGTGATTTTTCAGATTAAAATAGCTATTAATGCTACAATGTCTACTTAAATCTATTTTTCTTTCATCCCTGAACAAGGATGTATTTGTACATGTCGGAATGCACTGTACATTACAGGCTTGTAACTTGCAGAAATGTACATTTCATTGTTTACCACATATTTGCCCTACAGTGGCTTCTTGCCTTGTACTTTGTACAGCAGCTATGTTCACATGGTGAAGTTTAAACCTTGGAGTTTAATATAAACAAAGATGCACTAATGACAAGGAGGGTTCACATGGGATGGAAACAATGAGTAGCCTATTAAAAGTTAACTACAGTGTATAAGCTGGTGTAATCTCAAAGTTGATTGCGTCAACATGATACAACTCTTTGTATGAGGACCCCCCTCCCAAGTCCCAACCCCCAACCCCCAACCCCCAGTTCCAAGTTATCATGCCAACCTTTAGATCGCTCATGGTTTATGACTCTTGAGTACCAGTTTAATTAAAGGTTTGTAATCACTAGTGTGTCTGAGCGGTTCCTAACTACAAGATACAGGTAAATTCATATTTTAATCATTAGTTTCAAACCATAACCTAAACTCAAAGTTAGCAAACTGCCATGTGAACCTAACTATTTTGAGTGTTGTTCTTCCTCTATGTTGAGGGTCAATGGTTCTAGGCTTGGTTACCAGACAGTATGCATGCCCTTTTGTTTACAATACCAGTCAAGTACCATCTCTGATTTTGCATTTTCCTTGTACACTGTATTTAAAGACACACCTTTTAATCTTCATTTATTAAACCCACATCCGGACTCCTCCCATTCAATTGAATTCATGTACATGTATCTCAAAGGTTTTGTGGTAGAACATGCCCTTACATGTATATAATCTGTTAAATTGCTATTGATATTGAGCATGAATGGGAAGTGTGTTTAAAAAAACTATAAAGGTAGACTAATTTGTAATGTTGATGCAAACGAAGAAAGTGTTCAAAATACTTTTATGAATTCTAAATGCATATCTGCTGATAGTGATATACATGTACATTGCACTCTTGTCTCATCTGCAAGTGCATTTGCACCAGAGTGCTTTTGTGAAATGTTTTTATCCCTTTCGGTGAATTTAAGGATTGAAGTTTTGTGCAACTTTTCACTATTTTATGTGTTCTGACATGGAGCTGGTTTGAATGTTACCCCGGCATGAGTTGCTTAGGAAAATTATTATTAAGCATTGTTATATCAAAAGTATTGTCTCAAAATAAGTGTTGTATGTTAAAAGAAAAGTACATTGAAGTCTGTGATATAGACTAGTAGAGGAGAAGAGGATATGGACAGAGATTGTTTATTTATGTGTAAATCATTGAAGCATGACAACATAATAAATACTTGCCTCATACATTCCTAGTGGAGGTCACAAACTCAAGAATTTGAAGTCTTTTTGTGCATTTGAACTTTGTACAAAGGATGTCAGGAGGGCCAAGGGACATGGCAGAATTTTACATAAATAGAGCATCTATTCATCTGCCATCTAGATATGTCTGATAATCATTTGATGATTGTTATTATTTATGATTAAATGATTATTAGACCATATGGATAGCAGACAAAATGGGCATTAGACAAACTAGGAATGATACCGACTGGAAATTAGACTGAATGAACAATAGACCAAATGGGTACAGTGTAGTAGACTTATTGGAGATGACCAAATACAAATTAGTCCAAATGAATATTATCCTAGAATATGGTTATCATTCCAAATGATAAGTATACACAATGATTACTTAGATGAAAGTAGATGATAGATAGGCTGGGTGTAGAATATATGGGAATAGACCAATCGGTAGTAGACGAACTGATTAACTCTGTTCCTCCAAGGCCCTTACGCACTCGTCAATGTAGGCCTAGGCTATAGTCCTCCGCCCAAGCCTATTGTACATGTTTAATGCGGAAAGCTTTTGAGTCTCTGACAATAACATTATGAAGTTGATTGATATCCCATTGAAGTTCCTTGTTGTAGTGTGGGTATTGAAACCAATCTTCAGATACCAAGATCAATTATCAGAAAGAGAGGAAACTACTCCATAACCGGAAGGTACAAGTATATCACAGTCCTGCCAACTCTCTCCTAATAAGTGTACTTTGATCTATACATGAACAACTCAACCAACTACACAGTGGGAACAGGAAAGGAATGGAGTGCTATATTAGGAGAGGTAGAGCAATATAAAGTGAAAAAGTACAAATGTATGCTGTCACTTCAAGAGTTAAAAAAACAAACTTGTTCATTAAACTGATTAAAGTGACAAGGAGAAGCTAGGATACATTTTTATTTCACATATTGAGTTCAATTGTATGGGAGAGGGAAGGAGGGGGGGGGGGGGGTGGTACATCAAGAAATATAATTTCTTTCCATGCAGACTCATCTGCAATTACATGTACCTTTTATCAACAAAATGCATGATGACCCAGGCAGATTTTTTTTTTTTTTTTTGGGGGGGGGGGGGGAATAGATAATTTAAGATGGGAGTGAAGACTTGTAGAATGTAAATGTAGGCCTATGCAGAGTACATGTACAGTGTGTGACTTTAGAATTACCACAGACTTCCCCTATACAAATTTCAGTACGCTTACACGCGAGCTCGTCAGCGTGCTCGCCAACGAGTTCGTTGACGAGCAAGCAGACGAACTCGCCAGCGAGCTCGTTTCGTTCCAAATATGCAAATTAGCTACGAACTCGTTGGCGTGCTCGAAATATACACGCTCGTCACTGGCCGATAAGCTCGTTGGCGAGCTCGTCGGCGAGTTCGTCAACGAGTTCGTCGTCGAGTTCGTCGGCGAGTTCGTCATGAGTTCGTCGACGAGCTCGTCGGCGAGTTCGTCGACAATCTCGTGGAAAAAATGGCTGCACGCTTTATAATGGCGTGCTTAACAGCAGGTTGGCATTGAGAACAAATTTGTGTCTACATATAGAGGTGAACTTGATGATCCTGTTGAGCTATTGGCAAGCATATATATATATTTATCTAACTTATCAGCCTTTCAATGTCCTGGTAACATCTGCAGGCTGGCCATGCAAGGGCAATTCAGTTGGCTAGCTGGTGAAGAATACAGTGATACTCTTAGAGCAATTTAAAAGCTCATTACTTCTGGGATATCAATCAATTAAATCACTAATATATCAAAGAACAGAAAGAAAAAATTTAACATAAAATGTAACTTAAAACAAGTAGCTCTTTATTAGAGTCAATACAAACCCTTTATAATGCATGTTACCTGTATGCAGGGTTCACAACTTCACACAACAATATGAATGAATAAATGATTTCCAAATTATATACTTACACTGTATAATGAAATTAAATATGTGAGTAATTACACTGTATAATACTCTGCCTTTGAAGAAATATTATTATCCATTTTGGTAATTATTTATCCATCATTCTAATCACTCATAATATTACAAAGATCCAAACTAATAAGCGGTATTCATACAATAACTATGTAGCATCCCCCCTTTTTGTCAGTGTATTCACCAACCCAGGGTACCAAGTAATGATACATGTACACTATAGGATCTCTAGAACAATCCCTTCTTTATATCTGCTAGCAAACTAGTTTTCAGTATTCAGACCAAATGCATTCTTGTGCTCTCATGTTGCCTAAAAGGTAGGGTTTGTCATTCAAGATACAGAAATGTTTACATGAATATAACCTTATCACATAGATATCTAATGTTACTTTATTGAAGTGAATATACCATGTGCTAGATAGATAAACAAAATTCCCAATATATGAAAAGATATCTCACTAGAAAGAGAATGAATACATTATCTCATTAATCATTACTCTACACTTCTCTTTCATAAATGTATAAGAGAGGTAGGCCTAACTGTTGGCCTAGTCTTATTATAAATACACAATAGAACATTTAGTTAAAAGGTGTGAGAAATTAGTTTTTCTCTTACCTAAAACAAAGGAGCTGCAATACCATTCAAAACCCATGTCTGCTCTCCACAACAGCAATATAGAAAAAGACTTGACCAAATGGGCCCAAATTAATTCATTCTTATCAGGAATGCTACCAGTGGTAATTCCACAAGAGAGAGTACACAAGAAAGTTAGAGAGGGGAGAAGAGAGGAATAGGGATTTGTGTCTAAGCAGGGGGGATCCTATGTACATAAGGAGAGAGCAAGATAGAAACAGGGAGTTGACCTCGAATCAAGCACTGGGTGTGTGGTCTTATGTAATACCTGACAGTGACATTTCAGGGTGTTAAATATATGATACAGTCAGAATAAATGGCACCCCCCTTCCCAATCTGGTATGCTGCAAATAAATGTTTCAAAGTTTCAAAAGAATTTAATTAAATTTACAAGAAATTTGACAGGTTACTTCAGCATGAAAAAGCTATTGTTTCAATTTCAACATAAATTTTCTGAACTTTCAATGTAATTGCATATGTGTATTTTTATGATACTGGAGAGATTTCACCATGGATATTTCAGATCCAAGTATAAAAATAAAAGAGTATATTCTATGGTGATAATTTTGTCCATGTCTTAATGCAGATATGTAGTGGAGATAACTTAAATAACGTTGTGTTTCAAAATCCTGGGTTTAAATTTTTATGTAAGGTGAAACCCATTTTTCGCCCTTTTTAGGACTTACACCAATTCAATTCAATTCAATTCAATTCAATTCAAGGTATTTTATTCACTCATTGTAGCCAAAGGCTAAATTACAAATGAATTTACAAAATTCAAAACGTTAAAAACATCATACAAATTAAAAGGAATCATACACAATATTGTAAAAATAAATATTAAAGCAAATGAAAGTAACTATACATGTATAATGCTAACATTATAAAAATATTGCTTACAAACAAAGACAATTTTGGAATTTAAAATAAAATTTAAATATAAATATTATTATCCACTTTCCATCAAAATTTAAAGCTTTGTGTAAAGTGACTTGAGTGGTATCTGATGGTAAAAAAGATTAAAAAATGATTATTTTTCATTAAGTTTAATTAAAGGAGTCTAGAATTATGAGTTTGCTATTAAATATATATACAAGTAAAGGTATAATCAAAAGGAACAAACATAAAAAAATCAATACAAATTCACAAGTGATTAAATAGCTATAAGTTCTGAATTATAAGAAGTAGACTGGCAAGTGGTCAATAAAGTATGCTTGGGTTGTATCAAATAATTAATTGATTAAAAAGGGTATTATTAAACTTAAAAAACACTAAATTAAATGAGTGTAAACAAATGTTCGGCGTTTCTATTGAAAATATAATAAATGTTTAATATACAGTCATAGCTAGTGAAATTTAATATGTACGAATGTAAATTATACTATTAATCTAATCTAAGCCAGATTCATAAATAGGGTAAAAACAAGTTTGTGATAATCAAGGATCATTTCTGATTTAAAAGTCTCACAAGAAATGGGAGAGCACTTTTCCGATAGCGCTCTGTTCTACATTTCACAGGCCTGTACTGGTCACTGAAACGTAGTGCACGGAGTTCAGATTGCTTAGGGGGCAACCATTGGGGAAAGTTTTTCTCAAGTGATTTGGCAAACTTGACACACAGTTTGACACGTCTTTCCGACAAAGTGGTAAGTTTTGTAGTTATTAGTGCATTCTCATACGTTTGGTACTCTCTGCCTAGAATGATGCGAAGGGCCCTTTTCTGTATACTTTCTATCTGGTTGGAGTCCGCTAAGGTCAGGGAAGAATGCCAAACTGGGGCGCAATATTCGGTAATGGGTCTGATGTACGACTGGAACACGGTAAGTAAATCTTCTGCGGGATAGTCCAAACTTTTTGAGGGTTCTGAGCATGTACAGTTTTTTACTTGACCTTGAAACAACGTCGCAGACATGCTTGTTCCATTTCAGGTCATTCTGGATGGTAACGCCTAGCAATTTTACATGGACGCACTCTGGGATTGGTTGATTTGAAATGGTGATGGGTTCGGGATTAGGGGGTCGTCTGCTGAATGATATCTGAAAGAACTGACATTTAGCTGGGTTTAGCTTCATGCGCGTGGATTCACACCATATTTCCAACTCCTGGACAGCTTGCGATATGTTACTTCTTGTTGTAGATTTTCGGCTTTCAGCTATCGTCAAGTCATCAACTTATTTCCACCTGGAGGTTGTTGATTCGTCTAATGCATCATTTACTAGGGCAAGGAAAAGTACTGGTCCCAAGCGTGTTCCCTGTGGAACACCTGCATTTGTCACCACTGGTTCCGAAAGTTTGCCACGGTATCTCACTTGCTAACGTGACATGAAAAAACCTAGTTCCTGGTAATGAGAATTCTCTTAATTTGTATGACTATCTGATGTTCAATTATTGTCTGGTAGTAAGTGCTGAATCTATTTATGCTCATGTCATTAATAACCTTAGGTTGCGTGGCAAAGTTTTTTCATAATCACCATATTTCACATCTTGTAACAGTTGTTATGCATGCATGGTGTCCACCATGCAACACACGTTCCATTTGGTGCTTCTGCATGATGAATGCACATTATATGAACAACTTTGACAATTCCCAGTTTATTTCTTGGAAGAACTCCATGGATCAAATCAAATAAAAAAAGATGAAGCTTAAAATGTTATAGTTAAAAAAATCAGCACATGTTTTAAAATTCTAAAAAATTGTTGGTGTCCACCCATAACATGCGTTACCGTATATGAAAAATACAAAATACAATTTTGTTAAGAAAACTTCATTTATAATCGTTCTAATCTTTCACAAGAAAGGCTTTCTACATTGTGTATATAAAATTCATTGAATTGTTCAATTTTGAATCAATAGATATTTTTAAAAAAATTATGAAACTTTGGTGTCCACCCTAGAGGGCTGGGTTTACCAGTTTAACCTCGAGTTCGCCACGAGCTCCCCAGTTTAACCCGAGCTCGCCACGAACTCCCCCTTTTACCCACGAGCTCGCCACGAGCTCCCCCTTTTACCCACGAGCTCGCCACGAGCTCCCCAGTTTACCCCCGAGCTCCCCAGTTTATGCCCGAGCTCGCCACGAGCTCCCCATTTTACCAACGAGCTCGTCACGAACTCCCCCTTTTACCCACGAGCTCGCCACGAGCTCCCCCTTTTCCCCACGAACTCGCCACGAGCTCCACCTTTTACCAACGAGCTCGTCACGAGCTCGCCACGAGCTCCCCCTTTTACCCACGAGCTCGCCACGAGCTGCCCAGTTTACCCGCGAGTTCGCCACGAGCTCGTGACGAACTCGTTCACAAGCTCGTGAAGATTTTGTAAGATCGTTACTAGCGTCCTGGAAGCGTGTACGAGCTTAAAGCCTAAAAAACGATCTTATTAAGCTTACCACGAGCATAATACGAGTTCGCGACGAACTTAAATTTGTATAGGGGTTACATGTACTGTTATATGAAGGTTATAAATATGCATGTGTATGTCCATGGATCTATCTCTAGGGTTGACTGGCTGCATGTGTCTGAAGGTTCGTAAGGTCATTACTATCCCTAGAGCATCCAAGCAGGGAGTAAAAATAGAGACAGGAATCGTCTGAGACCATGCTGAGGGAGAAGGAGGACGTCAAAAGCCAAAGGAAAGGAAGGGAGCTCGCCACTAGTTTTACAGTTCAGAGAATAATTTAAAGGGACAGGAGCACGCAAAATACGTCACTGAGTTGTTAATATGTGTTTGATTGATCGCAACTTCCAAATTTCATAACTTTCTTATTTTTAATCGGATATTGCGTAAACTTTCACTGATTAGTTTCTCTCATTTTCTCAGATTGACATCAGCCTTATAGTGGACTTCCCCTTAAACTGCACGAAGCTACCGGTACATGTATACTGTTTTCACACTGGCAATATTTTGCTTAACCCCGTACTATAGGTGGGGTTAAGGGGGGGTCTTAGCCCCACCTATAGTACGGGGTTAAGCCTTTTCCACTTTCTGTTCAGACTGGTTTTTACCAAAGTGGGCTAAAGTTGGCTAACCCCACCTTATAGTACGGGGTTAACTAACCCTGCTAAATAGCAGGGCTAACTCCGCAATTGTGGTGCTAACTCCTGCTAACCCCGCAATTGCTGTGCTAAGCAAATGAATGAGAACAGAAACGAAAAATAGTCCGGTACTACGCAATGGAGCGTATCACAGCTGGCCAGATGCGAAGTATGTCCAATCATAACATTAACGATATCCGGGGTTAACGAAATGCAGTGAGAACAGCGGGGATTTTCTTATTCTGGAATAGGCGCTAGTACGGGACTAAAAACAGCGGGTGTGAAAAGCCAAAAAAATAGTCCGGGGTTAAGGATAGTACGGGGCTAAGCAAAGTACGGGGTTAAGCAAAACCAGTGTGAAAAGAGTAGTAGTCTGCTAGTATACAGATACAATGAAAACTTTCTCTTTTTCTGTTTGACTTTGTTGATTAACATTTCTAAAGTTTCCACGAACAAGGCTTTAAAAGGTCACCTTTTAGAACTGGTTCAAGAGGGTTTGGGGGTCCCCTCACCTTTAGTGACAGCCCCATGTTAAATACTTGCCTTTTATTAAATCAAGGCGATAGGAGAGAGAGAGAGAGAGAGAGAGAGAGAGAGAGAGAGAGAGAGAGAGAAAATGAAAAAGGTTGTTTAGAGGTTCTAATGGAAACACGTTCATGATATATTAAAGTATCTCCTTGGTCATACGTAGATAGTCATACAGAGAGAAAATAGCAAGGCAAAATTTTTGAAAGCTAACCAAATAAACCTTTATTCATTTTTTTGCCCCTCAAATACCTTTGAAAGTATCACTTTCTATATCTTTCACCCCAAATATCTGATGCATTAATCTTTCTCAATTCTCTGTTTATCAGCAACTTTCGGCGTGCATGAAATTTCAAAGAATTTAGTTTCACCATTACGTCTATGGTTTCACCGAGGGTGGATACCCGTTCCTTCCTGCAATGCTTCTTATGTATCGCATAGCAAGCATTACAGCATTCCATTCAATCCAACAGTAAATGGCTGGAATTCCTGGCTTAAAGATAAAATGGAGTTTTGGTCATGTGATGAGATTGTGAAAGAAACTGGAAATGAATTTGAAAGGTAGATTATGTACACATGTAGGAATTGGTGGATCGAGGCCCTTTATGTTTTGGAATCATCAACTGATGAGAAATCGACACAATCTTGATGAAAAACACACAGACTGCATACATAAAGGATTATATGGGACTACACACACATGTGGGACTGTTTGGTCCAAACAATTCATCTACATGTATTTCTTGCCATGTTCTTAATATGAGGGCATTCAAAGAGAAATCCTCTTTAGGGGACATTTCTATTATGAGTTGTTTCCAAAATAATACAAAAAGAACAAGAAACTCAAGAGAAAGTTCTCAAATTATGTGTGACCTTTGCCGGAACCCGACCTTCTCTTTAACGTTGCGCAAACCACCCCTGCACTCCGTTCACCGGCCAGGTTTGGGATTGAGTTCGACAGCAAGTGGAAGAGCGCACACCGGGCTCGGGGGAGGGTGTTTTTCTAAAATTGGAAGTGAACTTCAAGCACCTCAGCATGTACCCCGGGGGTCAGGACTCTGTGCATGCTATGGAGGAAAAATATGTTCTGAATTAGGACGACTTCTTCCTTGCTGTTTACGTGCGAAAGCTCATGAAATCGTACACTGTATGTTTGCAGTCAGTGGGTGGGCAAAGAAATAATCTTGATACGATTGAGAACTTCATTACATGAAAGTTTACTATTGTGTACTATTGTGTAGTCTATGAATATAAGTATAAGATTGGCACAAGTTTACATGAGAAATAGCTAGTCTTTGAAAGAACAGGAGAAAACAGTTCACTGAGAGAGCCAGAGAGATTGCCCAACATTTGCTCCTGGGACAATCGCTCCACGTCCATTTCCTACACCAACTGAATATGTAACTTTAACCCTGGACCCAACAATTCACCTAACCCTAAACTAAAAGGCAATTGTAAGCCTAACCATTGTAGGACTACATGTAGTCAAATGTAAATCATCCCTGATGGTAGTAGCAATGTTTTTAGAGCTCATTAAGCACCCCTAGTCAGTATTTTGTCTACCAATAAACATCAATTACTCCTGTCAAGGAAACATGCAATCATGCAATTAGGAGCTGATAACCCGGCACATTAACTGCAGAGTCCCTCGTTAATTCATCAACTAACTTGAGCCATATGATGGCTCGACCAGTTCACATTGACAAGTTATAGGTCTATAGTACCTCTATTAATTACTCAGCAAGACACTGCAGTCTATTAGTATTGCATCAATACATGTAGCTTGACCCAAAGGCAAGTGTGTTCACATGCACTGTTTATGCAAAAGAAATGCAAACTATTAGCTAACTACATAATGTATGTAGTACTTTTGACCATACCAATATCTACTAGCATCTAACTTGTTCCTAAGTTATTACCATCTCCTTAACAGAGATGTAGGCAAATGCTGCTCAAGTTTGATGTCTCAACATTAGTATTTAATATCTTTAGATTTGACCAACCTGGCAACTATGAATCTGAATTCTGGCAAGTTGTTTTCTATCATCATCTTCTTCACAGAGATGCCATCCAGATTGTGCTCAAGTTTGATGCCTCATGGACAGTGCCTGACAACAGAGAGAGAAATTACCCCTTCTTTCATAGATTCACCAGGACCTTCTCAGTTCTCACTGTTGACCATGCATGGTGTCAAGCTATAGACCACACCCGGCAAACATGATTCTAAACCATCTAACCTTTTTATTTTGACTATAATCTTTCCTACAGAGATGCTGTCCAAACGCTTCTCAATTTTGCCTCACCGGTCACCAAAAGTATCTTGTATCCTACATTCCGTTTTTTAAAATATACCGGTAGTGCTCAATACATCAACGATGTCCCTATAAAGCGCTTTGCTGATATATTATTGCCCCAGTCATCGAATTCAGGCTTGTCTGCACAATGTATGCATATTCTTCACTCCCTGTGGAGCATTCTAGTAACACATATTCTGATTGTCAGTGTTTATCCAGTCTCTTTATCTTTATTTTCTTTTATACAGAGATGCCGTCCAAATGCTGCTTAACTTTGCCTCACCGGTCACCCTCATTATCTTGTATCCTACATTATTGATGTTCCTAACAACACATATTCCTAGTGTTAGTGTTTAACCAGTCTCTTAATCTTTATCTCCTTTATACAGAGATGCCGTCCAAATGCTGCTCAAGTTTGAAGCCTCACCGACAGTGCCTGATAACCGAGGAAGCAACCCCCTTCATCTAGCCGCCTGGACCGGTAACCAGGAGATCGTTCAGACCCTTCTCACCGTTGGCGTCAGCAAAGACCAAGTCAATGAACAGGTATTGCAGCATGGGCCACACCTCACAGATAACAGTAATGATAAGTAATAATAATAGTGGTTACTTGATAAATCCATTGAAGTGGTAGTGGTGGTCATTTTACTGCTAAGAAAGCATAAATGCTTGTTAGTAAGCAACCAGAGGACCGAGGAATTTAGGTCCTGGAACCCGGGTCGCAGGATTACGACACCACTGCTCTACCAACTGAACTGATATGTGCTCCGGCAAATTTACTGCAGGTGAAATTTGTCAACGATGCAGGGTGAGGGTAGGGATTTGGCTAAGCTAGGGTAGCATAAATATTATTTGTGCATGCACTGGCCTATTAACCAAACAACAGAGCAATTATCGCCAAAGCATACACGTGTCACAGAACACTGCACACATGGTATTTCAGCCATACATGATAACCATATTATTATCCCAATCATATTTCAATCATGAAAAACGAAACGCTGTCGACTTCATTTAGGAACCAACGGGCATTCACCCTTTCCACTGAGGTATGGGTTGGTTGTTTATGCCAGGGCGGACTCATACAGGGTAAAGAACAAGTGCTCCAATGGCGAAATGATAACAAACTAAAAAGAAGAGGACAAAGGGAGAGTGATCATGGCGCAAAAGTCTTTCAGTCCTCGTACGATGGAAAATGATGATGATAATGATGAGGGTGATGGTGATGGTGATGGTGCTGGTGATGATGATGGTGCTGGTGATGGTGCTGGTGATGGTGATGGTGCTGGTGATGGTGCTGGTGATGGTGATGATGATGGTGATGGTGATGGTGATGATGAGGGTGATGGTGATGGTGATGGTGATGGTGCTGGTGATGGTGCTGGTGCTGGTGATGGTGCTGGTGATGGTGCTGGTGCTGGTGATGGTGCTGGTGATGGTGATGGTGATGGTGATGGTGCTGGTGCTGGTGCTGGTGCTGGTGATGGTGCTGGTGCTGGTGATGGTGCTGGTGCTGGTGCTGGTGCTGGTGCTGGTGCTGGTGCTGGTGCTGGTGATGGTGCTGGTGATGGTGCTGGTGATGGTGCTGGTGCTGGTGCTGGTGCTGGTGCTGGTGCTGGTGCTGGTGCTGGTGCTGGTGCTGGTGCTGGTGCTGGTGCTGGTGCTGGTGCTGGTGCTGGTGATGGTGATGCATACATGCCAACATTTGAAAATCAGAAATCTGTACACTATGTGCGCGAAGCGCACATCATGAGCCCGAAGTCCTTTTAGCCGGGGTCCAGGGCCCGCTTTAGGGCCCTGGAAGCTCTGGGTTTCCAGATGCCCTCTGGTGCAATCTGAGCCTATTTTAGGGACCATTTCCCCTAAAATTCAACCCAAGTTTATGGGTAATTTTTGTGTCATACCAAACAAAAAAGTGATTGAAGTGAACTCCACATTTTAATTTATCCTTGGCAGAGGCAGAGCAGATAATAGACATAGATTTAATTAGCCACTCATGCAGAGTGATGCATTTAAGTCTAGTTACTTTTTAAATAATTATACATGACATAGATCTATGCATAAAATGAGACTGGCAATAATGGTATTCAACTTTCCAGACAACAGTCAACAATCCAAAATTATTGTAACTCATTGAGCTACATCTATACGAGGTTGTCAAAATCAATGTCAGCAGAACAAGACATCTGTTGAAAAAAATATAATTATTTCTTCATGAAAGGAAGGAGCATTTGGCTTTAGGCACCACATACTTTCAAGTTTCAAAACAATGAATTCAGTGCAGGTGTTAAACACCCCTGAAGCTTCTAAGTTTCTGCATGTTGTGAAACCCCATGATGCTTTTATTTTATGGGTATACTTAAAGTTAAATAATTTTACAAATACTTGTATTATAATGTAGTTGATGGATAACCCATATAGAATGGTATCAATGAACTGTTTTGCGCATATCTTACCGGTTAACACTGTTCAGTGTTAGTTTCAAGGTACCCTGTGACAGTAATTAAGTCATTCTGATTATTTGGAGGTAGAAGCTCCAGCATGAAGGGCCAAGTATGTAGACTTCTTTGCAGCCTGCAAGACATCATCACTGTATGTTGTGGTATAGCATTTCAGGTTTCTGTTCTGCATACTTAGTTTGTGTGTGAGAAGGGAGCTCATAGTTCTGGTGCTCATATTACCACGATGTTTAGTCTTGATCTTATCTACCATCGAGAAGACCCTCTCTGCATCACTGTTGCTGTGAAATACCACCAAAACACACTTCATCACTTGGGAGAGCAGGGAATACTTTCTCTGGTATCTTGACAGTTCCATCATCTGCCCAATTACATGCCACTTCTGGTCAATTCTTGTCACATCTTTGGTGCAGTCATCTATTGTTTCATGATCTATTTGATACAGATTGAACTCGTCCTGAAGTTGATCCATCTTGTCATCTGGTATTAAACTGAATCTGGAGGTGAAATATTCCACTGTAGTGAACTTGGCTGTGCTTCTTTGAGAAATGTCAAGCACCTCTGCATTCACAAGGAGCTCCTCATTGAAAGGATAGTTGTGAATCATGTAGCTTGCTGCAGCAATGTAGAAATTCTTCACACCTTGGAAAAATGTCTTCAAATCCAAGGAGGCCTCATTCTCTTTCAAGAACTGTCTGCATTCAAACCCTATTTGAACCTCATCATTGCTCTTGTGGTGTGCTTCATTGGCTAGATCTATCTGGGTGATGTTTTTTGCTTGGCGAATTACATTAGGTTTCACAAATCTGGACAGAAGTCTAGACAGTTGACTTACAAGAATTCCATGCATGCGATGAATTAGTGGTTCGTCTCTCTGGAATAGCTGGGGATAGAGGAATAGGAAGACACATGTAGAGCTATTGATCATAGAGCCAAATAAACATTTGTATTACGCAATCAGATATATTGATATTTTAATGACATCAGTGACTCCACATAGGTAATTACAACTGAATACATTCTTGACAATAATCAAATTCAATGTTAAATTTTTATAGTACATTCATATTTCTGTAACAGGGATTCCAAATCAATGATTGATTACAACTGAAAACATTCCTATCAATAATCAAATTTGAAGTATTAAATTCTAATCATTAATCATATTCATGTTTTAATGACATCAGTGATTCTGAATCAACAATTACAACTGAAAACATTATAGTCACTAATCACATTCAATGCAAACAAATAATACTCTGCAGAAGAAATTGAAAATGAATTAATTAACCAAAAACATGAATGTACAAATATTTTCATTTAAAACAGAATAATAATCATACAAATATTACTCATCAAATTGAACTCCACATTCTTACTGCAATCAAATCCATCAGCTTTCCCCAAAAGTTGTAAATATCTACAGAATTGAAATGGAAATGAAATAAATGTTAGTACTGAACACATAACACAATAAAATCAAGGGTACATGCATCTTTGTAACACAAATAATGAAACTACTTTCAAGTAGAATAACACAACAATAAAATCAAGGGTACATGCATCTTTGGCTGCGTTCATGCTTAAATTTTGAAGGCAGAATGAGCGATCTGAAACGCTCATCGTAAACGCTCATCGTGATCGCAGTTCCACGATGCACTGTTCATGCTTACTTCTCTGGCTCCCCCAGGCAATTCTCAGTGTGTGGCCTTAATTGGTCTTCCAGCTGGATTCGCAAACCTTCACTGTGCATGCTACGTAGCGTAGACCCACTAGAGGTCAGTGCGTTGACCCCATTTAAACGCGTTTACAAATTGTAAACGCATCTTTTTGTGAGTTTACGATCGGCGATCGTGATCGCCGTTTTTCGGTGATTCTACAAAAGTGAGCTAAGACGCAAGCGTGTTTTAAACTAAACGCGTAACAGATGCCTGATTCTGGCCGTCAAAATCAAGCATGAACGCGCCCTGAGTATTAACACAAATAATGAAACTACTTTCAAGTAGAATAACACAACAATAAAATCAAGGGTACATGCATCTTTGTAACACAAATAATGAAACTACTTTCAAGTAGAATAACAACAATAAAATCAAGGGTACACACATCTTTGTAACACAAATAATGAAACTACTTTCAAGTAGAAAGATGTAAGATTAAATCAATGCATGGAACCAAATGTTTTAGTTTAAACCATGTAACATTTTAATTTAAATAAAAAATACAGTGTATTACCCACCTCATTGGTTTCTTCAAAGATGGGCAAACATGCTTTCAGGAATAGAGCTTCCAGCTTACAATTGGGGTCAATCAACTGTTCATACACAAGAGTAGGTTTGTTTTTCTTCAGAGGCTCCTTGGCTTTCTTACTCGAGCTTGATGAAGCACTCGACTGTCCCTTGTTAGCTTTGATTTTACCTCCATGTAGCTTTGGGGTTTGTGAGTGTTTTTTACTTAATTCTTGCTGACTGAAGAAATATTTGCTAAGATCACATTGTCTGTGAGCTGCACTAGATGTAGTATCAGTCTGTCCAGAGTTGCTACCTTGGTGAACATTTTTGCTGCTTGCACTTGGCGTGGAAGTCTGTGTAGCTTCACCCTTTGTAGAGCTTGCAGGCTTGATTTGTGCTGTTCTGCCACTTGTAGATGAGGTAGTGGTAGTCTTAGGGCGCGTTCATGCTTGATTTTGACGGCCAGAATCAGGCATCTGTTACGCGTTTAGTTTAAAACACGGTTGCGTCTTAGCTCACTTTTGTAGAATCACCGAAAAACGGCGATCACGATCGCCGATCGTAAACTCACAAAAAGATGCGTTTACAATTTGTAAACGCGTTTAAATGGGGTCAACGCACTGACCTCTAGTGGGTCTACGTAGCATGCACAGTGAAGGTTTGCGAATCCAGCTGGAAGACCAATTAAGGCCACACACTGAGAATTGCCTGGGGGAGCCAGAGAAGTAAGCATGAACACTACATCGTGGAACTGCGATCACGATGAGCGTTTACGATGAGCGTTTCAGATCGCTCATTCTGCCTTCAAAATTTAAGCATGAACGCAGCCTTAGTCTGTGTACATGGAGTTCCACCCTTTCTAGAGCTTGCGGGCTTGATCTGTGCTGTTTTGCTTGAAGAGCTACTTGTGGTGGGCATCTCTGAAGTGGTATTGCCCTTCACCTTGGTATCATCACAAGTTCTCAGCTTCTTTGGATTTCTGGTAGAAGCTGAAGGTGATAATTCCCTTTTCTTGCCGACTTTGGCTACTTTTGTTGTACCTGTACTTGCTTGAGCTTTGAAGAACTCCGTCAAGGGCTGCCAATTCTCAAGAAGCCTTTGAAGAGCTGTTCCAAGAGAGAGCCACCTGAGGAGAAAAAAAGGAAAAACAGTATCAAAATACACCATCATAATTATCTTTAAAAAAGAAACATCAAGAAAGAAATACCACGCATGAATTTATATAGCTGTTTTCTTGTGAATTTTGTGAAAAATGTCATCACTAGAGTGTCCTCTAACCCAATACATACTGAACTTTTTTTTTTCTAGCTTCTTACATGCTATTGCTATTTATTTGTTTGTACATGCATGAACATTATCTTTTTAATCTGCACAATAAGAAAAAGTGAAATTTGTTTTCCCCATTCTGCTGATTAATGTGCCTCACCATCCTAGCACTGGGAAGAAAAAAAGACACTCTAAGTTCTATTTTTCATTTCTAATATTAACATCTCACTATCAGCTAAGTGAGTTTAAACTAATTCAGTGCCATAAATGTCTCTCAAAAAGCCCTCAATGCAATTTTGAAAGTCAGAAGTGTAAAATTTTTCATTCAATTGCAAATCTAGATTTAATTGATTCTTTAGACTTTACTTTAATACCGTGTCGGTACATGCTTTAGAATTTTCCTCATTTCAATGCCATGCTGTGCTTGAAGCTTTATGATTTCCTGGTGCCGTAGGCTGCTCTTGTCCATGTAGTACCAGATGTCAATGAGAAGATCATCAAACTGAAACTGAAGACTCTTTCCACCTTTCTTCGCAGACAAATGCATGAGGTGACAAGAACAACCAGAAATGTACACATTGGGATTTTCCTTGTTAATGTATGCTGCCACTCCTTTGTGTTTTCTGAGCATTACCGATGCATTGTCAGTTCCGAAACTTACACAATCTTTCCACGAAATGCCCCAGTTTTTCAGTTCACTGTCCATTATTTTGAAAATATTCTCACCGGTGGACCTTTCAGAACATTCTCTGAGTGACGGAAGTTCACACACTACCTTGCCAACATTCTCATCAAAGGTTCTTAGTAGAACAGGATAGAGTTTGACTGCGCCTTGGTCCGTGCTACCATCGGTAGCGATGCTGTACGGAT
>NW_022145603.1:5046409-5206409 GCF_000002235.5 Strongylocentrotus purpuratus
TTTTGTAGGATGAAACATTTGCAGATGTCAACCATTGGGTAAAGTTTGCTATTTAAAGGTAAAGACTAGTTTTGGAAATGCCTCCCTCTCAAAATATGAAATGGAAGCTCTTATATTACCAATCACGTGAAAGAATATGTTTTGACTAATAGGTGATGATAGAAATTTTGCCGAGAGACGGCCTACTAATTGATATATTTGGTAAATTATTATATCTATTTTGACCTGATAGATATCGCGCATGTGTCTTGCACGTGTCACATACTGTAGTCCCATATATACATCTTATTCTTTCTGTGTACAGTGCTTGTTAGTTGTAACTTTACCAAGACTGGGCCAAATTTCTTATCATTTTGATGATTTCAGAACCTTGCAGTACACACCAATACTTAAATATGCTAGATGATCAACCTTTTCTGATCGATTCCATAACGTTTCTTTCACAATGCAATTGCATGACCATAACTGGTCTTTATCTTTAAAGTTTGTGGTTATCTAGTAAAACTTCAGGAAGCCTGCTTGTTTGTAACTTTATATCTACCGTAATGTTGAATGAAAACGTACTTGCATGGTACATACAAGAATTCTATAGGTTGATGGCCAAATTGACTTCATACATTTGCAACAAAGTAATACCTCTGATGGTATTAAATGAACAACATGTGTAAATGTACAGAAGAGTTGCGTACGTATCATTAGGTCCATGGTATCTGTTTTGAAGGATCAGATATCTTGTTTACTAAGCTGTGGATATTTGAACCTGAACATGATATCAGGCTGACATCTTTATATCTAGCCTTGATTCTAGGCTGAAGCAATATACCCCATCTCAATTAAATATGTGATGGCTTGAGTCTAGAACTTCTAAAACGAGCCATCTATACTTAGGCCTACATTTGCATACATGTACACGTACCTCTTCTCGATCTTGCTCTTTTTGGGTCATGAAACTTTCCTGAATAAATATTAATTTTTTCCCTGAGAACAACAATTTTCACAGCAAGACATTGCCCTTAATGCTTAAAAAAGACTTAATAGCCTAAAATTAGTGCTACATGTATGTCAATTGTGAAATAATTATTTCATGCCATGATGAAACTTCTGCGAATCTAGCCACTAGGGAAATTTGTTAACATTTCATGCACAAAAGTGTCTGCTTCGAAGTAAGTTAAAGTGGCCTCATGCTCTCATCTAGAGGGCTAGTCTATATGCTTCCAGACTCAAATCAAGTTATTACAAATGTAGGTGAGAGGAGAAAAAAACCCATTCAGCCTTGAATCCAAGCTACCTCCCTAGCCACTATGCTATGGAAGGAAACCACTTTGGCTTGTTGATTCTCTCGGAAACTATGCCAGGGGGTCAGGAGGTCACGTTCATGTGCCTTTCAGGTATGCAAAGAGATCTTGTTCTATGGGTCTATTTAGAGTGTGGTGATGAGAGATAGAAAGACTGCATGAGAAGATGATACCAAGAAGATACCAGATACATACACATCGCAGGATCTACAACTGTGACATTCCAGGTACATGTACTGTACTGTACATGTATAGAGGGGCCTCCATTCCTAAATGGCAATCCAAACTTGCTTCAAAGTTCATTATTTAAAAACAATAAGATTAATAAAACAAACATAGAACAAATTAGAGAAACAGATTTGCAAAAGTTAAAAAACTATCAGTAAAATAAAAAAAAGTTATGAATGTTTGGAATATGAGATCACTAAGGCTATGCGAATATCAAATTGGCAGTTTGGTCAGTGGATTGTGACACGTACATGTATAGGCAGGGATAACTCTCCTGCTTGTTGGGTACACAAATATAATGATTTTTTTCCTTCTCCAAAGTGCCTTCGTCCTCGTAAAACTATTCAAACTCTATCATGGATAGCATATTATTATAGGTCCTCTCTAAAGAAAATATACCACCCTGAGTAGTACCATTAGGAAAACATTGAAATGTTAGTCATTTTGTGTGTTATTTAGAACAAATCTAGGAAATTTGTCCACCACTAAATCACAAAGACATTACCAATCCAGCAATTTTAACAGCCCATACCTGTAGTGATTGCAACTTTTAAACTTTCTTTCAAACTTTCACCCGTCTACTTCTCAACATTTTCTGCTTTCTTCGAGAGTAGATTGCTATCAAAGTTTGATTTTCCTTCAAGACAAAAACCTGGGCATCGTAGAAATTCTATTGTTAACATACAATAGCAATGTTAAAACCAATAGAACACAAAGAAAAATATTACTGGCAAAATTATGAGTCTGTGGTGTTCCTCATCCAGTTTCACTCTACAAACATGTTCTTGAAATGAATCCATTATTCTATGAAGTATGAGTCTGAACCACTCCCAAACTTCACAAGATTCTTCAAAAATATGCATGCAACAGTTTTGAAGATACAGTATGAAGATCTCTATTTTGTTCTTGGGTATACAACTTTACAAGTCTTTTCTTTTGTTTCACGTCCCTGTCTCTTTTGATGCAGGTGATAAATCCTCAAGACATTTTTTCCTGTCCCTGATGTGTAGTATGAAAGGACATTATCCTTCCAATCTTTCAGCATAATCACTGCTGTAAAGAGGGAGTTCTGTTTATTTTAGTTGTCAAACTAAACCTTTCATCACAGAATCCTGAAAGAAAAAGGTCCCTTGTGCTCCATATAAGACCTGTCCTCATCAGACCGAAGTTGCAAGGAAAAAATATAGGGGCGATCTAGCCCCCAAATTGCCCCAAAGAGCCCCCAAAAGTCATAAAAGAGCCCCAAAAATTTGCATAGAGTTCAATGCAAAACAAATTAATCGTTGTTATTTTCATGCAAGCAAACTTGAAAAGTAGCCCCTAAAATGTTTTGAATATTTTTTTCCCTGCGAAGTTGCAAAATAAATACATACTATTTTCAGACGCTCAAAATTGCATTTTCACCAGACCGATACGCTCATTACAAGCTAGCGCAATTTAGCCGCTATATTTCCAAAATAGCAGGCTATTTTGGAAACAAGACCACGATTTCTCTGGATATTTTCTAGACCAAGTAGCTCGCTAATTGCAACTACAGGCTAGTGAAGACGCAAATTAGCTGTCTTATTTGAGATTACGCTAGTTAAAATAGCGGGTTATTTTGCAACTTCGGTCTGATGAGGACACAGCAAATAAAGAAGGTCCCTTGTGCTTCACTAAATGCCAGATATATTTATAGAGATCATCCAGATCAAGCCTAATGTTCTCAATAGCTGCGTTTACACTGCAAAAGATAACATTGATTTTTCTCACTTTCTGGTGTTTCGCCAGCAAACATGAGGAAAAATTGAGGGAAAAAAGTCCACCTGTAGAGTGGGGTAAAATGCCTGCCGAAACCATGGTTCACCAACTTTTGCACTGTAAATGCAAACTTTGGTAAGATACAGATTTTTTGCTCACTTGACTCTCCTTGCTTCTGTGCTAACTTACTAAAACATTGGTATGAGCAAAACTTCCAACGTTTTCTGTGGGGGTTCTAGAAGTGTAAATGGCATTTAAGAAGAAAACCCCAATGATATTTCAAAATGGTATTTGGGCTGTGTAAATGGCCAAATGTCTGTTATTTTTTCCTCCCCTCAAAAGATAAAGTTTGAAACAGAACAGTCTCATGTATGCCCATCATTTATTCCAGGCTTGCCCTTATTGCAAAATGTAAACTGTGACCATTTTGAGGGCAATGAATTAAGTTGAACTTTCACAAATTATTGCAAACATGTTTGTGCAATGACACTTAATGGCTAAAACATGATCAAACTTTACTCATAACATGTTATTATTATTTCATGCACACAAAAAGTACTGCTAAGTTGTGGTTTTATTCCTGTTTCCTCTTTCGTTACGCAGCCATTAATAGAACAGGTGTGAATAGGCCTGTTTCAGAACGCTCGATTGTGGTGGTGCGAATGCTAAGAATGGGTTTACCACTTGCTTACTTTAGATCTTGTGGTTTAGCTTTGGAGACACCATAGTAGACTTGAGTCTTGCCTGAGTGATATTGATGGCTGTGTTCACACATTGCATGTATGATAGTGGTCCTCCTGAATACTGTCTTTCAGGAGATGTACATGTGAAACAAGCACAGAAATATGATTGGAATATTACGTCTGTCTAGTACATGTACATCCAAAACATTGAGGTATATTTACTGGTAATCATAATAAAGCTTGTTATTTAAAGGTCTTGAATAACATTACTGTGATATCGTTCAAAGTTTTTATTTGAAAAAATAATTCCCTGTTATTATAAATCTTACTTGATCATTGATGAAAAGATTCTGGATATAAATAGACTCGACCTGTATTTAAAAAGAAGAGAGTTATCCCTTTCTGTTGGATTCTATAGTGGATATACTGTACTTTGAAGCTTGAAGCTTGAAAATGATCCACATTCTTATCAAGTTTTCATGTTGCAAACCGATAACATTACTGCAGTGCTTTAGACTATGGTGCATTCAATAATGATTTAATATAGCAAGTGTTGTTATGTATTCAGGTTTCGAGAAAGAAAAAAATATTGAATAGAAGTGTTGTCTTGAAGATATTTGATTTCCAATGTGGTGGGGTGGATTTTCCAGTTGGCTTAGCGTAAACCCTGTGGTTGTCTGGAAAGACTGAAAGTCTGATTATTCCCTGTCTGACCCTGTTCTCACTACAATACAAGGGTGGACTGTGGGTCATACTTTTGAAGTTTGAAACTTGTGGTTGTCTGGGAAGACTGAAAGTCTGATTATTCCCTGTCTGACTCTGTTCTCACTACAAGGGTGGACTGTGGGTCATACTTTTGTAGACCCTACTCATTTTGATACTTAATTGTAAAGTCGGGGTAATGGTATGATTGCAGGGACCTCCGAGGCTACCCTTGGTAAACAAAATAGACATTATTATTATTATTAATTTATTATTATTATAATTCCATATACAGTCTATGGAAGATGTAAAAATAAAGTCAGGGTGCTAGTGTGATTTATGATTATCATCTTTAATAGAGATAGAGCTTTGGATGTACATGCACACTAAAAGGTGCTAGATTGCACTAGTGTAGCATCCCTTGGAGGTGCTCTAGATCTCGCCCTGGCAAGCCGTTTGGGCAGACCAAAATAAACGTTGTGTTCTCATCTCAAAGAAAGTGGGACTTAGTACGTGCGCTGGATCGGGCTGGATCTCTTGTAGTGAGAACGGCTTCATGTTTACAAGTGGTCTGCTTGAATGGAAGGAAACACTTGGTGGGTTTGTTTGCATAAAGCACAAAGAGTCATGTCTGTCTTCCAAGAAAGAAACAGAGGATTGTATTCTGAGTCTATTATGTTCTAATTCCTGCGGCGTTTTGGGAAAGATTATCCATTGTGTCTTGCCAGGAAATGGGGTTGTCAAATGGCAGAGTACACATATTATTTTCATAAATGCATACAGGCTACATACATGTACATAGTGGATTGGTTGTATGATACTTCCTAATTTTAATATTTCATTTTTTGAGCTAATGACTATTACCCTGCTAAGCTTATTTGCTACATGTTTGCTAATGACTTTTTAATGTGCATTATTACATGTACATGTATGTCTATATTTGCTTACATGTAATGACCATTAACAGTAATGGGCAAAGGGTGTACTCTGAATTTTTTTATTCCATTTTATTTGCATTAATCAATAATTATGTGTTATTCTTGTTTGTTTTTCTCCATACAGAACAATTACTGGGACACGCCTCTTCACTTTGCTGCTCAGTACGGGCACACGGATGTGGTCTCGCTATTACTAGAGGTAAGAAGATGGGATAAGTGATGAAGAGAAGGTACATGTATATTTGGGGACTTGTGATTTGTAGGAGAGATATTACCATTAATAAAATAAATAATGAAATGTTCATTTGAGCTACTATATAACTGTTTTGGATTAATGTAAAACTATAAAGGATATGAAGGATTATATGTAGGGAAAAGGGTAGAAGACAAAATAGGAACATGTAATATGGAGGGCAGGGGGGGGGGGGGGTGGTGGAATATCTAAGGGGCAGACAAAATGGGAGTAGGGGAAAGCAAAAGAGGAGAAATGAGACAGAAGAAGGGAAAGAGACAGAAGGAGGAGGAATAGATGGAAATGGAGGAGAAGGAAAGTAAAAAGATTAATGAGTTACTGTTCTTTTGGCTCTAAATTGATATACTGTTATACAGTAATGATAATAATGATAGTAGTTCTTGTATATATAGCGCTCATATCTTTCAAACCTGACACTCCTTGGCCCTGGCGCTCCACAACTATTACCCTGGCTCTAGCATGGCTGCCATCATGGCGCTCTAGCAATTCAAGGAATCAATTCCTACCAGGCAGGTACCCATTTACCTCACCTTGGTCCAGTGTGGCAAATGTAAATAAATCTCTTGCCAAAGGATATTAGTAAAAAAAAGTACATGTAAACAGATAATAACATTAGCCTATTTTATTAATGGTGGATTGTTTCACTTCCTCAAGTCTTCATGTAGGCAAACATGTACTGGTATTATAAACCACACATCTGGAACATACATACATACATGTACATGTACAGTACTAATTAAAGGGATCCGGTAACTTTGTCTCAGATTCTTAAGCAAAATCCTGGATTTAGCTCATGCTGCAATGATACATATAAACTTTAGGTCAGTCAGGAACCCCATGACTTTTACAAGCCGATCGCCTGTCTCATTATCAAGATATTTATGATTGGACTTACTAATTTTGAAAACCGTTTACCAAACGGTTTTCATAACCTCTACAGTCTATTGGGGAAAACGAGTTCCGGTATGGTAAAACCGGTCACTCAAAGATTTTTACTTTTTTTTGAGGCACTTCTTGATCATTTTGGAGCGCATTTTTTGTAGGGCTTCAATTTTACACCATATCACAGACACTGGTAACACATAGGGCCGTGCATCTCAGATTTAACATCGTTAAACGATCCCTTTAACACCCAGTTTCATTTTCAGAATGCATACAATGTGGATGCACTTCCTAACATGAAACTAACCAGACACTGAATACCATCTTAATGGTCGTTAGGCTAATTATAATCAAGTAGAGTAATTCAAGTTATCAGGTTAAACACTATGACAGCCCAGCCCTTTATCATTTATGCGGTGTGGCAGTAATGTGGTATGCTTGGCATCTTCCGGGAAGCCTTTACTGGAGTGACCTTTTGATAAACATGGTAGTGTTATTTTGGAGGAGCGCACGCTTTATATAATGCAAGAAGGGCTTAAGAGTAATACATTGACCACAGGGGAAAAAAATACATGGGGGCTCGGGGCGAAGAAGCCCCCAAAATGCCAAAAAGAGCCCCCGAAAGTCATAAAAGAGCCCCCCAAAATTTACATCTAGAGTGCAACGCAAAAATGAATTAAAGAGTGTTATTAGCATGCAAGCAAGCTTGAAAAGTAGCCCCCCAAATTTTTTAAGTATTTTTTTCCCTGATTGACCATAGCAGTCAAAGTCTTTTAAAGGGAGTTACTGGAAAGACCTTTTGACAAACAAGTTGTGTTATTTTGAAGGGGTGCACAATCTAAATAACGTTTGCTGTCTACAAGAAGGGCGTGAATTTATTGCCTTCCTTTAAAATTGGCCAGCTATGCCTGACATCTGAACTTTGTCAAGAATGTGACACTTGGATGATGTAACAGTTTTTAGGGGGAAAGGGAAACAGAGGAAAAAAGGAGAGGAAGGGTAAGGGGAAGGGTAGGAGGAGGATGAGGGGAGGTAGGACGGGGAGGGGGAAGGAGGAGGATGAGGGTAACATAGGACGGGGAGGGGGAAGGAGGATGATGAGGGGAAGGTAGGAGGGGGAAGGAGGAGGATGAGGGTAGGTAGGAGGATGAGGGGAGGTAGGAGGGGGAGAGGGAGGGGGAAGGAGGAGGATGAGGGGAAGGTAGGAGGGGGAAGGAGGAGGATGAGGGTAGGTAGGAGGATGAGGGGAGGTAGGAGGGGGAGAGGGAGGGGGAAGGAGGAGGATGAGGGGAAGGTAGGAGGAGGGAGGGGGAAGGAGGAGGAGGGGAGGGAAAGAGAAGGGAGAGGAGGTGAGGGAGGAGGAAGGGGGTGAATAGGAGAGGGAGGATGGGAAGGAGGAGGAGGAGGAGGGGAAGAAAAGGGGAGACGAGGGGAAGAAAAGGGGAGAGGAGGGGAAGAAAAGGGGAGAGGAGGGGAAGAAAAGGGGAGAGGAGGGGAAGAAAAGGGGAGACGAGGGGAAGAGAAAGGGGAGTCAGAGGGCGGAAAAGGAGATAAGGAGGAGGGGAAAGAGGGACAGAGAGATGAGTGATTGACATCTACAGTCAGTACATGTATATAATGCTGCTAAAGATAATAGGCATACTTTTCGTTGTCTATTACATAAATGTCAATATTTAGGGATTGCATATAATGAAACCATAATTTGAGTAGTCATTTGAGTGGATAATAAACAGGAAATTTGATACAGTATTTGCTAAATGAAGTGGGGAATATAGACACAACTGAGCTCAATAAACAATGCTTGAATACGTTAGAAGAAAAACAGATACTTAAGAATACATTGTGTGAGACATGAAGATGGATAGCAATCTGTTCAACTTGAAAAAAAAAATGTAATTAGTTCTAAAATTGTGATAGACTTTATAGGCCCATTAACCATTTGGAGAGTTTACCCATTTGCCTGAATTCCTCATTCATTGTAGGGAATACCTCCCTTTGTTAATAGCCGCAAATCTCTGTTTACCCCCTTTTCTAAATCCTATTTTTACACAGCCTTATATTAAAGTAACAATCTCACCTTGGATGCTTGTAACACTGGCAATTTGTTTACCCCCTTTTCTAAATCCTATCCTTAAACAGTACAGTGTTACATGTGTAAAGTAAAATATCATCTTGGTTGCTAATACCAGAAACCACAACAAATTAGCTTGTATTGAAGCATTAACTAGTTGTTGTTGAAAGTGGTAATGCGCGTACACGTACTTGTTGGCCTATTTTGTACCTTTTTGCTGCGGTTAACAGTGGTTTTATACTGTTAAATTTAGATAGTTCAGTTCAGTTTATTAATATCATCATTTTGCAGCCTGGGCTGAATTGCATGACAATTTACAATTAAGTCATAATTCAACATTTGATATTGTGCTACACTTTTACATTATTTGAGGCTTTTATGGTAGATAGTATATGTTTTTTCTCATTTTCTTTCCTAATGAAAGAGATTGACATTGCAATTGGTAGGTAACATACCATGTATAATCTCCCAACTTTGGACTGCATGTTAGTTCATAGGCAGTATTTTGTCAGTATTTGTTCCAATAGTGAAACCAAATGATGTACTTTCTTTTAATTGGCTGTCCAGATGAAATGCTATTATTAGGGAAGACACTTTGATTTTCAATTAAATTCCAAGTGCATTTGTTCTGTTCACATTCATTAGTACACATGGACATTATCATGACATTAATGAGCATTTAGTATTGTGGAATGAGTACCAAATTCTTTAATTGGTTTGTCACTTGGCAGATAAACAGTTTGTGTAGGCAGTTTGGCTATAAAGTGGACAGCCTTGAATTGTGTATTGTTGATGCAGACTGTAGTGAATTACAGAGAGATTATAGTGTCAAATCTGTGCATCGAATGACCTCACTGACATGTCGCATTGATTGTGAAATAAAAAATCCATCTGTAAACAAGTGTTGTGATTTCAACAGTCCTCTATAAATTCCATATAGATTTCACTAGTAAATCATATTTTTATGTAATGTTTGCACGTGATAAAGGTATTTGAATTGATATCTGCTTTTGAAATGAAATATACATGTATAACCAACAGTCCCTCTATCAAAGGAGAGTCCCAAATAGACCAGTTTTTCGCTACAATCACAGACTATATTATATTTCACTAATCTATTAAAAAGCAAAAGTATATTGGTATTAGTACAAATTCTGTCACTTTTGGCATATGAGCAGTTTGCGTAGGAAGGCATGTACGTTGAGCCGACAGCCTTGAATTGTGTACTACAGAGTGGATAGTGAATTACAGAGATTAGTGTTGGATCTGTGTATTGATTGACCTCACTAATTGTGGTATTGATTGTGAAATAAACAATCCATCCGTAAACAAGTGTTGTGATTTCAACAGTCCTACGTGTATATAAATACCTCAGAGATACATGCAGTCATGAACGTGTAGTATGAGAAAGTGATTAAGAACTCAATTTCATATTTTGCTCTGACATGGAATGTAAAAGAATCTGAGAAAATCTAGACGATAGGCCTATAAACAATATCACACACACTGTATATTTCAATTTTCTTTTTGTACCTACGGTATGCAGTGCATAAATGTGTGAAATAATCTGAAGAACAACGTGGCAAAAAAATTATAATATATTTAATAATCCATACATTACCTACCCCTCTTTATGTTCAGAATTTCCATAAATAGTAAGCAATTATACTCTGTCAACATTATGAAAATATGAAATGTTTGTTTTACCTGTTAACTATTAAAGTATGTGCATTTGCTTCTTAGTATTATAGCAACCTGGGGATCGATGTAGCGCATCAACTTGATTTTGAACCTGGGACCTCCTGGTCCGGTTACGAGTCCACGGCTCTACCACTGAGCCATTGCTATTGATGAAATGTATCATGTATTCGTTTATAGAAAATTAGTAATATTTTATATGTACACTGGACTGAAATGTTCTGCATTTTAATTCTTTAACAAATGTTATTTTCTTTTCCCCCCTCTCTTTTGTGTGTCCATAGCATGGAGCTGACCCCACATTATGCAATCGTAAAGAGGAGGGTCCCCTGGACCTCGCTGCCCAGTACGGGCGCCAGGACACTGTCCAGTTACTGGTCAGACTCCGGCCGGACCTACTGGCCAAGATCCCTGACTCCCGGTCACTTCTTCACCTTGCTGCCAAGAACGGTCATCATCGCATCGTCAAGCTTTTACTGGAAGCTGGCTGTGATATATACAAGACGGTAATAGTTATAATAATAATAATAATAATATAAATATAAATATAAATGATAATAATAATATTGAAAACAAATTGAATAATAAAGATAATAATCATAATATTGATTATGATGATGATAATGAAAATGGCAACAACAACATTAATATAGCATTTAATACATGCTTGATGCTTCTGTTTTGTACCATTATTACCCTGGCATGAGCCAAGCTACCCTATTAAGGCGCTCTGGCTTTTGAGAAATTCTTCCTACCGGAACCCATTTACATCACCTGGGTGGAGTGTGGCAAATGTACATGTAGATCAGTGTCTCGCCAAAGGACATTAGTGCCGCAGCGGGACTCGAATCGCAAACCATGTGATCCAGAGTCCGGTGATGTATCTACCAGACCACGACATCTCTACGAGGTTAAACCTCTTTCATGCAATTGGTCCTGTGAATACGAGCCATTAAGCCTCTCCTCTCAGTGATCTATCCCTTTAATTAGGACCTATCATGTTCAGTCCTAAGCAGGAAGCGCAGTGAGCAAAGGAAGCCCCGCTCCGAGGACGTGCCGCATGTCTTGCCGCGGGACACGCTACGTCCTCTAGGACTCTATTCCCAAATATAGAGAGGAATCAGAGTGTTATGTTGCTTTGCTGTTCAGTGGGAGGCCATGTAGTGACACTTCGAGTCTTTAAAGATAAAGACCAGTTATGGTCATGCGATTGCATTGTGAAAGAAACGTGGAATCGATCAGAAAAGGTTGATCATCTAGCATATAAGTATTGGTTTGTACTGCAAGGTTCTGGAATCATCAAAATGATAAGAAATTTGGCCCAGTCTTTGTGAAGTTACAAGCACTGTACACAGCAAGATGTACATGGAACTACATGTATGCACAAGTGCGCGACACGTGCGTTTATCTCTCACACACCAATAGATAAACTAATTTACCAAATATATCAATTAGTAGGTGGTTTCCCGGCAAAATTTGTATCATCATGTATTAGTCAAAACATATTCTTTCACATGATTGGTAATAAGAGCTTCCATTTCATTTTTTGAAATTGGGGCGTTTCCAATACCTTTAAGGTTGACCCATAGTCTTCTGAAGGTCTAAATGAATGAGCCTTTCCTACTCACATTGGCAACATTTCCCCCATTCTTTTACAGTTAAAAACAAGTAGACAAATTTAGCCAGGAGGGATTAGACCTCCCTGCATGGTCACTAACAGGTGGTTATCTCATCAAATCAGTTCTTAATTAACATAAGAATAAGGGGACCATGGGGGACCAATGGTCACCACTTAGGCATTGTTTGCTGTATAGAGGGTGCAAGTAGCTATAAGTAATGCAGTGGGGCTTCAAATATAGAATATGAATACAAATTACTTAAACTAATAATTAAAGAAATTGCTAGTATGAACGTGAAAATGGTGATTACAAATTCAACTCTGCGTTGCACATTTAGAGACCATACTGATTTAATAGTTACACCACTCTGATTTTAAGAACAGCACAATGTACTGCTTTGGAAGTAGACTTGCAATTTTCTGTGATCTGTTCTCTTTCTGCGCATATATAATTCCTAGCATTTTGGATCAAAAGAAGGTCACAAAAGGTCGCTAAAAGAAGACTGTACTGAGTATAAGCTGATAAGAGACACTTACAAGGCGTCATTAAGGTTAAATTCAGCTCCCTTCAATCTGCGTTATTAACAACTGTCGTAGCCTTCAGTGTTGGGATTATGTGGGGGGCATTTCGATGTCTTTGACAAATCCCTTGCGATGAACACATGTGTCTGCTGTTGTTTCTCCACAAAAGAAAAAAACTGAGAACAGAATTTACTCTGCAAAGTCAGGAGTACAGCAATGCTGTCTAGAAATTGCATTCAGTGTGTATACTTTATGTTGTAATAATATGACAGCAAAAGAGTGAGTTCAATGTGTTCCATGTAAAAGTTTAAGGATTGTAATACATATATGTTTTATGACTCATAACCGTGGGACTATTTTCCTTTTGTTTAAATGCAATTCCTGTAAAACCAAAAAAAAGGTTTACTTTGCAACATGTTACTTTAGCAACTGTAAATGACACTGTTGAGTCACTAGTGATGCAACTATTTTGTGGGATCGTGGCATGAAGTTTTCACGAAATCGAATACCAGCCAAAAGCTTGTTCCTGTACTTAATGGGTTAGTTAATAGACAGAAAACTAATTTTTTAATTTACATATACAGTCAAACCTGCTTTAGTTTAGTGACCACCTGTCTACAAAGACTACATTTGTTGTTTCCCTTGAAAATGGTATCTCATTGAAACATGTACTATAAAAGGAACCTGTACATAAAGACCACCTGCCTATGAAGACCATTTTTCTTGTCTCCCTTGGGTGGGCTTATAGACAGGTTTAACTGTATTTACAATACTTTCCTTTGATTCTATTATTATTCTGCTCTTCCGTTATAACCCAGAACTAAAAGACTCCCTTTAAAGGGATCCAGTAACTTTGTCTTAGATCCTTTAAATCCTTTAGATCATTAAAAAAAAAATCCTTGATTTTGCTCACGCTGCAATGATAATTATACACCTTTAGGTCAGTCAGGAACCCCATGACTTTTACAAGCCGAACGCCTGTTTGATTATCAAGATATTCATGATTGAAAATCGAAATCAAATTTTGCGTTTGCCAAGCGGTTTTCATAACACTACAGTCTACTGGGGAAAACAAGGATGGTAAAACTGGTCACTCAAAGGTTTTTACTTTTTTGAGGCACTTCTTGATCATTTTGAAGCGCAATTTTTTAGGGCTTCAATAAAACACCATATCACAGACACTGATAACACGTAGGGCCGTGCATATGTCGTAGTCGAGTGGTTTAAGGCGCTTGACTGTAGACACGAAGGTCGAGGGTTCGAATCCTGACATGGCACTAATATCCTTTGGCAAGATATTTACCTGCACTTGCTACTCTCCACCCAGGTGTTAAATGGGTACCCGGTAGGATGCGAACGTTCATGTGGTTCGGACGAGCAAGTGTGCACTTGTAAAATGGCGACTGGCTGGAATGCTCCCCAGGGAGTGGAAAATGTGCACACATTGTGTGCGGGTATTATAAAGCCTGAATCCGATGACCGGGGTAATAATATATCTGTTAAGCGCTTAGGCACATCGTTGGATCGGTGTATCGAGCGCTATATAAAAAAAACAGATTATTATTATTATTATCTCAGATTTAACATTGTTAAACGATCCCTTTAAATCAGCGGTTACTTCCTGAATCACTTGAATGGTTTCTGTTGAGATCAGTAGATTGATGAGAACAGACCCAAACACACTTCAGCTTACTCACCAACATATAAACCACACAAAAGGAAATGCAACTTCCTGCCTTAGTTATATGAAGCTCTAGAAATTGAGCTATTTATTCGCCAACCAGGAAAATAACAAGTTAATGTTTTCCTCAGTTTGGCTCTGTTTTTAGATAATATGAGTATGACTCTATTACTGAGTAGAGAGGGAGAGAGGATAATATAACCTGGTGACGTAGGAAAAACAACATATTTCACATGAAAGTTTGCAGTGCGGTTTATAAACTAAAACTCATGATGCACAAAGTGTGACTATAAACAGCTTGTATCTGCAAAACAGTAGCCATAGACAAATATGGTATAAAAGTACAGAGAAATAGGGAACTACTTAATTAGTCAAACTAACAGATGTGGAGATGGAAGAGTGAGTGAGTTTGTGAGAGAATGGTAGATTAACTATAGATAGATTAGATAGTTTGATTGAAAGTTGTATGCAGATATTTAAGCATACATATTTATAGATAATGACAAAGATATATAGATAGAAAGAAGAGAGAGAGAGAGAGAGAGAGAGAGAGAGATGGATAGATAGATAAAACAAGAGTCAACAGTAGTTAGAAAGATGCAGGCTGATAGATAGATTCATGTAGAAAGAGAGAAGACAGAGAATGGTTGATAGAAAGAGAAAAAGGGAGAGAGAGAGATAAAGAGAGAGAGAGAGAGAGAGAGAGAGAGAGAAGGAGAGATATAGAGATAGAGAGAACCCAAATAATCATAGAAATGAAGAGATAGACCAACAAAAACAGAGATATTATGGTTACAAATACCAAAAGAGGGAAACCACTCATGTATGAGAAGATGATGTTGACTTTAACCATAGACGTTAACTCTGCAGGACAGGAAAGGAATGGTGAATCATAATCCGATGATTTGGCATCTTTTCTTCCGTATAATGTTCTTCTCTCTTCCTACTGCACTCAACCCATGGACATGAATCACATGAAAGGAATATAAAACTATTTCAATGTTCTCATCTCTTTCCTCATTACCACCCACGCAAGCTAAGATTCAGTTTCATTTATATATCTGCTCAAGCATTTACATTGAATTTAAAACCTTTGTCTTTATTTATAAGTACTTAATTAAAGGGAGAGTCCACCCTAACATTAATCTGATTTTGAATGAAGTCAGACCAGGTACATAACTTTCCTCCCAGACTGTGCAGGTCATTACCACCCATGCTGGCTATGATTCAGTTTCATTTATATATCTGCTTAAGCATTTACATTGAATTCAAAATCTTTGTCTTTATGTAAAAGTATATTTATTAAAGGGAGAGTCCATCCTAGCATTAATTTTATTCAGGTACAAAACTCTCCTCCCAGACTGTGCAGGTCAGCACATGCGCAGATACCTTAACTGGGGTAGACATTTCTTCCGGCTTACAAAGAGAATGTACAGCAGTGTCAACTAATTCCTTATTAAAAAATATTAAACTATTGTTCAAGTTTCATGAACTGCCCCAATGATTTCATAAGATCTATATAGGTACCAGCATAATCTGTGACTAATAATTACTTTATTCCGAAACAATGATTTCTTTCAGTCTTTCCAGTTGTCGAACCGGAAGTGCCTTTGCCAAATATACCCATGGCAGGTGCTGCCCTGCTTGGCCAAATATGGTAGTTGCGGTAGCAAGAATTGTATGTTTTGTTGAAGCATTTTAAAATGTGTTATACACTCCTTAATACATATACGTAACCTCAATTAAATCATTTCTATTATCAATTATAAAAAAGGTATACTAGCACTTTGATATTCATACTAACATCACTTTTTATTTAATGTTTTCAGACTAAAACAGGGACTGCGCTGCACGAGGCAGCAGTATTTGGGAAGATTGATGTCGTGAGGGTGCTCCTAGAAGCAAGACCGGCCATCGACGTGGAGATCGAGGATGGTCACAGCGAAACGGCTCTTCAGAAGATCGAATCTCATTCGTCGAAAGTCTCTCAAGAAATCTCAAAAATGATCATGGGTAAATCAATGTTTTAATAATTTTTCTCTTAAAATTAAGGCTGCGACGAGTACTCGCACTGTTGACACCTACTCGAGGGCGATTTCTCGTACTTGAATACATGGCCGCAATTCCCCCCCCCCCCCGACTTTTTTCTTCTCCACTTTGCACTGTGCCGGCCGGCCGAAGCTCACCCGTGCCCGAAAAGCACCGGCAGGGTACAGTGAGTAAAAAATTTCCCAGCTCAATCATACACGGGGTGTCACTGTCAACTCACCACTTAGAAACTAGGACCAAACTAGCTGCCAATGTCCAGATTTCTGTTTGAACTTGGAGGATAATTTGTCTGTCATCTTTAGTTATAAAAACAACTTTATTACTCTTTTTTTGTGAGAATTTCACAAGCACAAATGGGAGCCTTCGATTGCAACTCTCAGTAAAATAGTGTGGGTTTTCGTAGCCGGACTATGGGGTGCTTCCTACAACGTCGGCAAAAAAATTAAAAAAATAAATACAAAAATTTAATTAAAAAAAAAAAAAAATTATAAAAAATGGCCGCCGAGTATTCAAGTATTCCCCTGCACGCCCGGGAGTGTACTCGACTACCTCATTACACAATTATGCACAGCCTTACTTCAAATTCAACCTTGTTGTGAGACAAAACTTACCTTGAAAGCAGGCGAGACCGTTCTGTAAATATAAGCTTTTCAGAATACTGCCTAATGACAACAAAGAACATGATACCAAATATATTACGAGGGGATAAAACCAATATGTACAGTGTACAGTATGTACATGTACCCAGCTGCAATTTCATTCAAGCCTTACTCTGTGCTTTACATGAGTAAGAGTGAATGCAAATAGTACACTTAATTGAGCATATTTTTTCAGTTTGATTTTTTTTCTTCAGAATTTGTGCTTATATACGCAGTAGGCCTACGTATTCACGTAATGTACGTGAAACCCAAACTGAAGCGTGAGGAGAAATTTAGTCTGTTATTTTCGCGAATGCTAGCACGCTGACCAAGGCAGTTTGTCCAAAAGAAGAATAGGTGGTGTCAATCAGTCTGTCCCATACTACAGCTCCTTTAAGAAAGACACAAAAAACATCAACTTTACAAGGGGGATGGCTAATTTAGATTTCTGTATGACCTATTGCCTTTCTGATGCCTAACAGATGGTATGTTCTTGCTAAGTATACTAGGCTGCGTTTGCAATCAACCATCTGCGCTTAATTGAGTTAGTGGGAAAGTGGCATTTGTTGCATGCCAACATGAACCTTTCAAGAGTTATTCCTTCTGCTGATGTCAGTGCAAGGCACATGCCACATCTTACTAGGCCTGTTTTCATCAGCTTACCAGGCCTGCCCTCATCAGCTCCAGATAAACCGCTATTTAAACTATCCCGCAGTTAAATTAGCGGGATATTTGGTTGAGGTAATCATCCCAAGATATCTTGGGCTATTTGGCAAAAAATCCCGCTATTTGTCCGGTGCGCCTTTACCAGCCCAAAGACTCGCACTATGCGCAAACGCTAAGCAAGATATCTCGTGCTAATTTCTCGAGCTCAAGTTTCAAATTTTAAGGTCAGATTCCGAGCTGATGAAGATGTGATTTGTAACTTCTGGATTATTTCCCAAATCAGAAATAGCGAACTATTTGGCAATCTCGAGCTGATGAGGACACGCCTAATGTGAGGGCACAACATACTTGTATTATGACTAAAATACTCTCATCTGCTTCTTCAATCAAGCATCTGTCCATGCACAAGACATATACTGAAGTTTGAATTCACCATGGTGAGATATTCTACGGCTGGAGCAAGAAGAACATTAACTCGTACCATTTAATTTTATGTTAGTTGGTTTGTTTTACCTGACTGCTAAGAAAGCATGTGTATGCTTGTAAGTAAGCAACCAGGGGACCGACGGCTTTAAGTTCTCTCCGAGGGACTTGGTAATGAGGATTAATGCCTTACCCAAGGGCACAGACTCATTGACTTGGTTTTGAACCAGGGACCTTCCGGTTACGAGATCTCCGCTCTACCACTGAGCCACCGGGTCTCACTAATGTCATGAGTTAAAGCCCGGCCCTTCTGACTCTTGTGGCGTGATGCTATAGATAGCTAGCAGACATGGTGTAACATGTAATCCTGCTGGGCAGCTGTTCCTACTGTCTTCTCTCTCAAGTCTCAGTGACCTCATTCACACTGCAAAGTAATAACAATTTGATAGAATAAAACGTCTGCGCACAATCGAGTTAGTGTGAATACATCATGTTGAGATACATGCACATGTATATAACTTGCTGACATACACGTAGAGTAACATCTACACTACCGAGAAGGAATGATTTTTTAAAAAGAACGCTCCAGTGTAATGCCTCGTTTGTCTTCGCACTTGTAGTTGTAGTGTAGATTTTGCAGCAGCAATGAGATAAATATGTTCTTTTATATAAACTTCACTTTATATATGTATGAACTTCTCCGTGAAAAACACATTTTAAAGGCCCACTGCACTACTTGTAGCTACTTGCGCCCTCTATATAACAAACAATGCCTAATCGGTAACCATTGGTCCCCCATGATCCTCTTTTTCTTATGTTAACTGAGAGCTGAGTTGATGAGATAACCACCTGTCCAGTGACCTTGCAGGGCAGTCTTATCCCTCCTATAAACTACGGCAGATAAGCTTTAATATTTGATTCACAATAATTTATTTCTGTTTTTACAGTAACTATAAAGAGTAGTCACTCGTGTACCAAAGTACTGACCTACTCATTTCAATTATTTATATCACTCTCTTTCAAAAAACATCAAAAATATATACATGTTTGTTCATTATCAACATAAGATAAAAGGAAGTGGGGAATCATGAAAGCCCAAAATGGCTCGATCAGAATGATCCCCCAAATAAATACTTAGCATAAACAAGATATAAACTTATTTGATATAAAAAAAACATAGTACATACATTCACAACAACAGAGGACAGAGGAAAGATAAAGATAACATAAGGTGAAGACAGTTAGAGGAAGATAAGAAAAGAGAGAAGATATGAAGAAGGAAGTTACAACAAGAGAATGCTGTTTCTTTCCCTAATCAGTGTGTATGGATTAGACAAAGACTCGAGCAAAGAGTAAAGAAGACATTTTGAAACCAGCTTTTGTTGACATAGTGTGAAAAGAACCTCTGTAGATAGGCTGGTGTATTTAGAGTGGTGTTGAAGAACATTCTTACTTGGCGAGTATGAACAGGGTCTCATGTCTCTTCTCTTTTTGTGTGCTTTGGCTGGAGTAGACAAGGCAAGGAAAGAGAACGGTTTGGTTCCGTGACTCAGCTGCCTTGGTGGTTGTTTGGCCGCCTTTCATCTAGAGTTCATGAATGTTCAAATGTGCATGCTCATTTCAAGCCTTAATTACACAGTGCACACACAATAAACACTTTGCATGCATAGACTTATGTAAAATCATCAATTCGACGCCCGGCTGGCAGAAGGGCGTTAGCGCGCAAGCAACTCGAAATCTACTTTTCAAATTATTCACACATAAAGATTTGTTTTATATTTAAACTGCTTTCTATACCGAAAATGAAAAGATTAATAGAAATGTTATAGTAGAACACGGCCACTATTTTTTTTGGAATAAGTCAGTTTTAAAAAAGTTTGAGGCGATTTAGTGCTAACGCCCTTCTTCTTCATTTTTTACCTGAAATTTTCGAGCCCGGCGACAAATTACTAAGAAAAATGATATTGCTCAAACTTTCACTATTTGTTCATCAGGGTGGACTTCCTTTAAATGTAGTGCATTGTAGACTGTAAGAGGTTTTCATTGACACAGTAATGAACCTCCTTCCTAAATGTTATCTAGTCGTGTATGTATGTAGGTCATTTAACCTATTAACATCATGCACCCCTTAGTGACCCTTTCCTGTTATCCCAATCTCGCTGGCCGGGACTCGTTTTCAGGGTATCGTGTCACTCGAGAGGGCTGTTTTCATCAGACCGAAATTGCAAAAAAACCCTGCTATTTTCAGACTCTGGATATTTTCCTGAAGCTTGAAATTGCGTCTTTACCAGATCAATATGCTCATCACAAACTAGCCTGCTATTTCCCAAACAGTGGGCTATTTTGGAAACAAGACCCCAATTTCTCAGTATATTTTCTCGACCTGATCAATTAGCTGGCTAATTTGAGATCGGGCTAGTTAAAATAACGGGTTATTTTGCAACTTCGGTCTGATGAGGACAGGCCTAAGGTTCTGTGTAATTTGGGCAAGGTTGATGCACCGGCGTAAACAACTTGTAAGGTGTTGATGAAGAGTCTATGGTCAGCAATGCATTGAAACCCCTTGACTGGTTGTGAGAGGATTCAGTATCATGACAGCCCTTAAAGACATCGTTTAACAATGTTAGATCTGGGATGCACAGCCCTACATGTTATCAGTGTCCTACAAAATCCTACGCTTTCAAAATGATCAAGAAGTGCCTCAAAAAAGTAAAAATCTTTGAGTGACCGGTTTTACCATACTCGTTTTCCCGTATAGACTATAGTGTTATGAAAACCGTTTGATTTTGATTTTCAATCATAAATATCTTGATAATCAGACAGGCGATCGGCTTGTAAAAGTCATGGGGTTCCTGACTGACCTAAAGGTTTATAATTATCATTGCAGCATGAGCTAAATCCAGGATTTTGTTTCAGAATCTGAGACAAAGTTACCGGATCCCTTTGAGATGATGATGGTCACATTTGTATTAAAGGCGCTTAATACTTGGTTTCTAAGCGCTTTACATTGTAATTAGTATTAACCTGGTTGTTAGATTCAAAATGATAATAGTGCCTTTATATAAAGCATGACAGTCATGGCGCCAGTCAATTGATTCAATTAATTTCCATTTATGTTCATTTATTTTTTTATATTTGGACAGGGCCCCTCCTTTCTTACATGTTCTTCAAATCTATTTTGTGTATGTTTTCATTATGTAGTTATTATGTTTTTAATGGAAAAATAAAATTGAATTGAAGTTTGATTCAATTGATAATAATTCTTATCTTGGTTCTTGATTATCCACAGCTCACATACGAGGGGAGCCCTTACCCAAGCCCACAGAATCCCCCTCCACCACACCACTCACCGACGGATCAGACACCGATCAAAACAGCGCCCTCGCCTACAGCTACGTATCCAACCCTTCCGTCCGTCCAAACCACGGTCCCGTCGCTCCAGGTTTCGAGGTCATCGACCACGACCACTCCAACATCTACGACAACGTCCCAGAGGACCGGTCAGCGCTGTACGCCCGGCACTACCAAACGCACGCCGAGCTGCGGAATGAGCTGCGGAGCTCGTCGCCGGAGGGCGTGTTGAGGCGAGGCGTGTCCAAACGAGGCACGTCCAAACTCAGTCGGGCATCGCCGCCGGACCAGGATCTGTACATGAACGTTGAGAAGCTCAACCAGCAGGTGGCGCGACTAATGCCTCCCAAGAAGCCTCAGAGGAACTCAATAGGGATCTTGTTGGACCAGGCTGTCAATGGGAACAGTCCTCAGATGGAGAGGAAACAGGACCAGCCAGTATCCTCTAGTCCCATGCACTTAGATGTGAGGGGGCCACATCCTAGGCAGTCTAACACATTATCAAGCCAAGGTGAGAACCTAGAGAGGAATGCCTACACCGGCTTAATAATCAATATCAATTCAATTCAATTCAAATCTATTCAATTCAGTTCAATTCAATTCAATTCTATTCTGTTCGGTTCAATTCAATTCAATTCTATTCTGTTCAGTTCAGTTCAATTCAATTCAATTCAATTCTATTCTGTTCAGTTCAGTTCAATTGAATTCTTTTCTGTTCAGTTCAGTTCAATTCAGTTCAGTTCAATTTATTTCATTTCATGTCAATTCAATTCAACTCAACTCAACTTATCTTAATTACATCTTCCTCAGATTCTGACTGTCCTCCGCCGTTACCGGACAGGAACTACTATGACCTTGAGCAAGCGGGAGAATACACACAACTCAGAATGGATGCCTTACCACCCAAGCAACAACCGCAACCCCAGCAACAAGCACCACACCACACACATGACCATCCACACCCGCCACAGCATCCACCACCCAAGCAACAGATGATGAGAGATCAGGATTACAGTACTGTGTCACCTCTTCAAGATTATGTAAGACATGGTGCTGTTTAAATATCAAGCTGAGTTCTGGGGGGGGGGGGCGTTTCACAAAGCCTTTGAAGTTGTCATATCAATTCAATTCAATTCAATTTAATTCAAACCAACTCAAATCTATTCAATTCAGTTTAATTTGATTACATTCAATTCATTTCAATTCATTTCAGTTCAATTCAATTTAATTCAATTCAATTCAATTCAGTTCAGTTCAATTCAATTCCAATCATTTCAATTCAATTCAATTCAATTCATTTCATTTCAATTCAACTCAACTCAACTCAATTCAACTCAATTCAATTTTATCCTCTTCAGGATTGCAGTACTGTATCACCTCTTCAAGATTATGTAAGACATGGTGCTGTTTAAAGCCACACTGTGCTACTTGTAGCTACTTGCTCCCTCTACATAGAAAACAATGCCTAATCGGTGACCATTGGTCCCCCATGATCCTCTTTTTCTTATGGTAATTGAGAGCTGAGTTGATGAGATAACCACCTGTCCAGTGACCTTGCAGAGTGGTCTAATCCCTCCTATAAACTAGTACAGATAAGCTTTAAATATCAAGTTGAGTTCTGAGGGGCGTTTCACAAAACTTGTCATCAGTGACAAATGACAGTTTTTGTTATAAGCTACTGAAATACTTGCTTCTGATTGGTTATCAGCAGATTTGTCACTGCTTTTTGTCATTTGTCATTGAAAAAAGCTTTGTGAAACAGGCCCCTGGTCATGCGATTGCATTGTGAAAGAAACATTGTGGAATCGATCAGAAAAGGTTGATCATCTAGCATATAAGAATTTGTGTGTACTGCAAGGTTCTGGAATGATCAAAATGATAAGAAATGTGGCCCAGTCTTGGTAAAATTACAAGCACTGTACACAGAAAGATGTATATGGACCACACAAACACGTGGCATAAAAATCTGTCCTGATTTTTATGATGTTACATGCCATATTTAGAATATTAAGGCATTTGAAGAGCCATGCTTTTCAGGGAACATTTTTTATCTGATGTTCTTCCACCCTTGCATAATAAAATGATAACGCTCACAAATTATTGTTCACCTCTTCCCAGAACTCAACCTTCTCTTTAAATGATATTTGTGCTTGAGATGACTCAAGAGTGAAACTAAACCCTTGATCTTCAAGATTATGTAGGCCACAATGTGGTTAAAACCATATTGCTGCTTAAAGGTATTAGGTAACTTTGCCTCCAATTCTAAACAAAATCCTGGATTTAGCTCATGCTGCATTCATGATTATAAACCTTAAAGGTAAAGACCAGTTATGGTCATGCGATTGCATTGTGAAAGAAACGTTGTGGAATCGATCATAAAAGGTTGATCATCTAGCATCTAGCATCTGCAAGGTTCTGGAATCATCAAAATGATAAAAAATTTGGCCCATTCTTCTTAAAGTTACAAGCACTATACACAGAAAGATGTATATGGGACTACCCTATATCTCTCACAAACCATGAGAGAAACAAATTTACCAAATATATGAATTAGTAGGCGGTTTCCCGGCAAATTTTTTATCATCATGTATTAGTCAAAACATATTCTTTCACATGATTGGTAATGAGAGCTTCCATTTCATTTTTTGAAATTGGGGCGTTTCCAATACTGGTCTTTACCTTTAAGGTCAGAAATGCATCCCATGAATTTTACAAGCCAATCGATGTTCGATTATCAATATATTTATGATTGGAATTCGAAATTTCCCAATGGTTTTTAATAGTTTTTTATAACACTACAGTCTATTGTGGAAAATGAGTATGGTAAAACCGGTCACTCAAAGATTTGACTGTTTTGAAGCACTTCATGATCAATTTCTTTAGGGCTTCAATATAACACCTACAAAAACAAGCTATGCTTTCCAGTAGGTTCCTGTTTCATTTCATAATTTTGAACTTACTTTGTCAACTATGTTCTTTATTTTGCAAACAATTGAGTTATGAAATGGAATAAATTTGAATCAACCAATCAATCAATCCTATACAGGACATCATGAACGAGGGTGTGAGTAACACGTCAACAGAAGCGAGTGACGACACCCATGGTAGTCTGTACGAGACCCTGTCCAACGCTAAGAGTGGGGCAGCCACGCCCGACGTGCCCTACCCGCCCTATGAGATAGGATCCAAGCCGCCCCACCCCCAAGTACAACTACACATACATGAAGCAGATGACAATGTAAGCATATAATGATGTCCGTACACAAACAAATGATGAAGAACTTGTGTTTATTTGGTTGTTGTTGTCTGTTCTTTTAGTGACGTAAGCCTAAAATGCGCTTCATATTTCCATATCTTTCAGCACACAGATGAGTGAGGACTTATAGGAGTGTTTTTTCCCTCTAACATAACCAGATACACAAAAATAAATCCTGCCCTGGCTAAATCATTCAGAGGTATCGTAGTTGAGTGCTTGTAGTAGACCACATAGCAATAAACCATGGAGAGTACCAACTTCATGTTTGATTAATTACTACTGGTTCTTACAGTCTGTTTGTTTGTTATCCTACCCAGAATGATCTGAACAGCACCGGCGATGGCGACGACCAACTCGACGATGATGAGGAGGAGGATATGGATGCCTATGAGTTCTTGTCTAATGCTGTTACGGGGAACGGTCGACCCAAACCCAAACCTAGGATTACTCCAACCAGCTCTTCCTCGTCCTCTGTGCCTTCCAACGATAGTGGTAATAATCTCTCCTTTTATACATAATGGAGGATGCCAAGATGAGGATGTACAAACATTAAAGTGGGGGTATTCCATTACAGCGGAGGGATGTTTAGGAAATGATTTACAGATGATTAGTATACAAATAATACACAGCAGTAAGGGCATTAGTAAGAACTACCCACACAAGGTACATGTACCTTTGGAACAGTCTAACACGCCTGAGGTGATAGCCGAGGTTGTCTGGACTGTTTAGAAGGTACCGAGTGTGGGTAAATTTACTTGTTTTATTATTTGTTTTGTAAAATGATGTTTTATTTGTTTGATTAAAATTATGTATTATAGCAAGATTTTACTAATGACCGGTCATCAGTAAATTAAGTGTTAAGCAAAATAAATGCTTGGTCACATGAACGCTCTTTCTACCAATCATTTGATTAGGATCTGCTTCATCATCTAATGATATCTAATATTGTTAATAATGAAAAAAGCCTTCATTGACAAAATAAGTACAATTTTTCATGCCAAAAAACTTTACGGTGTTAGTTGTTGCAAACATGAACAGGGTTTTTTCATTTGAAAAACAGGATTGTCGAATGGGGCTGTAAATCTACATTTATTATTCTTTCTCGTCTTGTTTTCATTCCAGCCTTACTTTCACACAGCAAACCTAAACCTCTCCCGCGGCGTAACAAGCCCGTCCCTGCCAAACGTTCCCCTGGGTCCATCAGCTCCCAGCCTAGTACCCCTTCAGAGGAGCTGACCTCCTCCTCTGACCAGTGGGGAGGTGCCTCCTCTGACCGGCCTAACACCCCTGACCAGCCCCCTCCGTCACCTAACACCGCTATGATGGGTATCAGAGCCAAACTGGGAGCATCAGAGGTAAGCTCATCTCATCTTTTATATTTAAGGACCCCATCAAAGCCCCACTGCACTACGTATAGCTACTTGTGCCCTTTATATAGCAAACGATGCCTAAGCGGTGACCGTTGGTCACTCATGGTCCCCTTTTTCTTATGTTAATTGAGAGCTGATGTGATGAGATGAACACCTGTCAGTGACCATGCAGGGAGGTCTAATCCTGTCCAAACTAGTGCAGAGGGGCTTTAAAGATGAATTAGAGATAGACATTTTCCTGTAAAGAGTTGCGTTTGATTTAGATTGAGCGCATTTCTTCTTATTGATGACAAATGTAGTCAAGTGGTTTAAACATTTGATTGGACATACGAAGGTCATTGATTCAAACCCCAGATTCAAAATGGTTGTCTGGTAGGAATTTAGCAGTAGCAGTAGCAGTAGCAGTAGCAGTAGCAGTAGTAGTAGCAGTGGTAGTGGTAGTGCCAGTGGCAGCAGCAGTAGTAGTAGTAGTAGAAGTAGTAGTAGTAGTAATAGTAGTAGTAGTAGCAGTAGTAGTAGCAGTAGTAGTAGTAGTAGTAGCAGTAGTAGTAGCAGTAGTAGTAGCAGGAGCAGTAGCAGTAGCAGTAGCAGTAGAAGTATATGTAGTTTAACATTACTGGTTTTAGTGTGTAGATGTTCTTATGGTGTGTTTTTTGTTTGGTGTAGTTTCAACAAGAGAGAAGTTTAGAATTGATGGTGAATTTTCCTTGCATCCAACTTCTATGTTTGTGTGTGTGCGCATACATGTGTGTGTGCGTTGAGGTGTGCTTCTGGTAAACATTGTGGATATTTATAACGTACAATTCCTGTTCTTGGCATGATACATAGATCATATTTGTACCCCCACATATAATTCGTGGTGGAGCAATGCGTGATTGTACATAACCCAGTCTGTTTGTCACGTGCATGTGACACAGATACACCAAGAGTTACATGAATACGAAGTGCTACGGAGAAGTGGAAAAGCATTTAGAACTTGGGGACTATTTCCTTTTGCTCTGGTTTGCAAGTATGCTTGTATGTTTCTTCTGATGATAACTGAATCGGTCTTGAAGGTATGCAAACTTGTCAGTGCTGTATTTGTGCGGGTTCGGTGGCGCAAGCACTAGTTTTGCGTTAACCAACAAGATGACACTGTACTTAGTGCCCTCTGACATTGATACTGAGAAATTGGTCTCAAACACATCACAAAATTTAACAAAATCACAGTAATGATTAAGGGAAACAAACCCCCAAAACACACAATACAGCTTGAAGTGTATAGTAAATGTAGAGTAACCTTTCTCCTTCTTTAAATTCTGCTCAAGACACTTTAAATCTGCTTTACAAAGATTAAGAGAATGTAAGTTGTATTGCATGTATTGATGTGTAAACGTAACAAATTTGCCGGTATCATTTAGAGGTGTTGTGATCTAGTGGATAGGTCATCTGACTGCAGATCACAATGTACGGGGTTCAAATTCCAGCCCGGCACTAACGTCCTTTGGCAAGACGTTATTTCACATTTGCCATTCTCCATCTAGGTGTTAATGGGTACCTGAACTACCTGGGAGGATGTGAAAGTTAACGTAGTTTGCTTAGCATTATGAGCGTCTGTAAACTGGCACCTGGTTGGAGTGCTCCCCAGGGGATGGAGAATGTGCATACATTGTGTGCGGTCAAGCCTGAATCCGATGATGGGGATAATGATATATCTGTAAAGCAATTAAAGACATCGTTGATGTATTAAGCGCTATATTAAAGCAAAGTATTATCATTACACACATATATGCCTATGGCATTGTTACAGGTACATGTATATTGAGAAATGCAAAAGCCACTTGCACAGTTAAGAGCATGTCTGTTAAAGGGCAAAGGCTATGATTTATGCATACATATCTACATACATGCAGATATTCATTCAGATGCTTATCACTTTTGGCACAAAATTGATAACACCAAGCTGCATTAACTTGCAAATGTTTGCAAAAGAATTCATCAAAATGCTTTTGATTGACTTTAAATGCTGTATAAACATATAAATAAGTTTGTTATTAGTACATTGGTATTCATGCAATATTCCACATGGACCTGAAGTGGTAAGAGAGAGAGAGAGAGAGAGAGAGGGGGGGGGGGGTAAAGCAAGCAACAATTAGCGTATTACAAGATGTTAGAGTGAGAGACAAAGAGAAAAAAGGCTGATAGTACAGAAAATTTAAGTTTTGAACAAAAGAGATGAAGAGGCAGATAATCAACCAAAAAGAAAGAGAAAAGAATGAGAAAGCTATATTTTAATTACTTTTTTCCTCTATATTTTCACTAAATCAAGTCATTACCGGTAGTTAAACAAGTTGTGGTAATTACTTGATTAATGCACATTTGTTGATGTGTAGCTACATTTATTAGTAATAATGATTACCTTTATGTCAATAGTGAATGTTTAATTAAGTTGATTAGTAATGCTAAATTATTCGCATTCATGCACAAACTTTAATTTACATGTGCACTGTACAAGTACTCATAGGAGATATTAAACAACAAATAAGTCGTTGAATATTGATTTGTTTACTTTTAACCGCATATCAACATTAATATAATATGAAAGTACTGCTGCCTATTGCCATTATAGTGTACCGAAGTGCTAACTTTGCACTCAATCATTGTGCAGGTTACTGGTTCCAAATAATAGAGCCTGCACATGAGGTTCACCATGAATTCATTCAAGCACCGGGCTGTAGCAGAGCAAGTTCAGTGTTTGGTGCTTCTCTGAGTACCACACCATTAATTTGGCACAAAATTGTTTGGAACCAGCAACCTTGACGACTTGGCCAGTATGATATCACATTTTGGTACGCTATAGTTAGTATTCATGCCTACTGCACTGCAGGGAGGGGCACACTAATTCTAACACTGCAAGGTTCGGGTAAAGGGAAACCCACCCTGGTATCAATGTTGGTTTTGAAAAGGGCAGAAATTGAAAGAAATGGATCAGTGAAAGTTTTAAAAAATCTGATAATGGATAGGAAAGTTGTGAAGTTTTAAATTTGCAGTCAATCAAACACAAAGTATCTGATATTGTCTTTTGTGAGCAGTTCTTCATTTGTTTTGCAATAAAAACTGGTCTTGTAAAATATATTTAGCATACCTGCACCCTCATTGTGTATTTAGACTCATACTCTAGAATACCCCGCCCAAAGAGAAAGATCTGTTTTTAACCAACAACGAAGAAGAGGAATGTTTTTTTCTTCGTAATTCCCAGTACAGTATAAATGGAGAGCTGCTGGCGATGAATATTGGAGAGCTTTCAGATTAGGTTTTATTTATTTCAAGTTCAGAAGTTTGTAATCTTTTGTATAATTTATCAGATTTTACTCCAACTTTCATTGATCTGTTCCTTTCATTTCCCTTCCTTTATCAAAAACTATTTGATATTGAGTTGGAATTCCCCTTTGCAAGTAGTTGGTACTGTAATACCCTACACGCTGGCACCTAACCCCTCTTACATGCTCGTTTGTCTGTATCTCTTTGTTCTCCCATGTCTGTCTGTCTGTCTGTCTGTCTCACCCGTTCACCTCCTCTGTGACGTCTGCAACCCTTCCTCTATCTGTCGCCCTCTCCTGTCCGTTAATCACTCCCTGGTGCCTGTGTTACCATGGCAACAGCCCAGCTCCGATGCTCCGACGGAAGGGAGTGGGGATAGTTAAAGTAAGATCTGATCTTTTTTTGCTTCATCTTTCACTACTTGCTTCCTGCAAACTTCATCTAACCTCTCACTCTGCACTTCGCTTCCATGCTGGCACATTGTACAGGATCTCAGATGCTACTGTTCTTCCACCTCTTGTGGATATCATTTCTTTTCAGTATTATGCTACAGGGAAAAAAATACACGGGGCTTGGTGCGAAATAGCCCCCGAAATGCCGAAAAGAGCCCACAAATTTTGCATAGAGTTCAATGCAAAACAAATTAGAGAGTGTTATTTTCATGCAAGCAAGCTTGAAAATAGCCTCCAAAATTGTTAAAGTAATTTTTTCCCTGTTATGCTATGGGGTTGTTTGGCACATGCTCGGATTGCTGTCAGGTAACAATTGCTCCTCTGTATTTACTAAACTCCTCTTAACTCTTACATTCTTAACTTCAACCCAAGACCCAAACTACACACAATCCCAACTCTAACCCTAGCCCTACCCTTGACCTTACCTAACCTAAAATCCAGTTGCAACCGGCAACCTAACCCTATGGTTTGGATGAGATAATGCAAGGAGTAATTGTTACCTGAGCATGTCATCATGCCATCGATGTCCAATATATGATTGTTAAACTTATGTCGTGCTTATTATTGAAGCATATAAAAGGGCCCAGTACTATCATGTAATATTGTTAAGCCCTGATTATGTTCTCCATTGAGTTGTCATCAATTCCAACATAAAAACAAATGCTCTTGCAAAAAAGATTAAATGGTGTACAGTGCTTTAAAAAAGTGTGCCCAACTTTGGTAGCTTCTGATTAAAAAGTTGAGTGACCTTGAATCATATATTTTGTTAAGAAGAACTAATACACTGTCTAATGATACCGTTTTGATAATTGTGCGGCTAAGGATGACTGAACAACAGGCCTTTCTAAAACTTGGGTGCTCGGTCACCAGTGGCAGCAATATTATATATGAATAGGGTATCTTTGGACAGAAAATAAGTTAATCTTCATCATGAAATCAATTCTAAAGTCATATTAGAAGCTACCAAAGTTGTGTACACTTTTCTTTTTATACGCACTTAATAATGAAAGTCTGAAGGCTTCACAACTGTATATCTCAAGAAACATAGGACGTGCCTAAAAGCCATTTATTTTGCAAATCTACACTTCTGACGGATACACTCTTTCTTGCTGTATTTGACTTTTAGGACATGCATCAGACAGTTTTAGTAAAATCTGTCACACTTATATTATTGGGAATCTGGGAATTCAGTTTCTTGCAAAAAAAGACTTCATCTTTCAGAATATAAAGAATTAAACTTAAAAGCAGTACTTATAACCTTTATTCCAACATTTTTATGTATTATTAAAGCGTGTACATATTTGTGCAGTATTTAAGAAATAGTGTAGTAAATCTCCTTTGAATGCTATACACTATTTTACATCGTATTAGATGTACCTATTTTTAGTTATCAACTTTTGTAAAGTCTATACAGTAACAAAGAGTACATTGTTTTTAATGCACCATCTGTACAGTTGAAAGTATGAAAACTATATCATATATTGCTTCATCGGTAAATAGAATATCTTTGTATTTTGGATGTGGTATCCATTTTAAGGTTGCAATCCTGAAAAGTCATGCATATTGTCTGCTGCCATCTAGTGACATTATTCAGTACAATCACTCAAAAGTTCAAATTGAAAATACATGTATGGTGTGTAAGGAAAGGTAAAGTTAGAATGTACTATGTAGGCATCGTTTTGTCTCTTAAATGTTTTGTATTTTAGTTGAATCATCTTGCTTGAGATTTACCTGTCATAGCACCAGCATTAGGTTTGCATTACGATCGTGAGAGATCATGATACATGGGGGGGGGGGGGGGGGGTTAAACAAAATAATGCAAGCTACTTTGATGAGAGCAGACCAATTGGAAAGAGAAAGAATCAGGTGATTTGGGAGTTGTGCAATTCTGAAACATGATATTTTGAGAGCTAAGTATTTTATTTCTGATACGAGCAGGAAATATGATTTATGAATAGTTTCATTTATTCCATGCCCTTCAATGCTAATTCAACCCATCAAAGCTGATTTGTTTGGAAATGGCTACATTTGGTCTCATTGTAAGAGAAGAATGCTTTAGTTTTCTGATATTTCTATGAGATGAAGAATAAAACTTATTTTGATAAACAATATTATACACCACATGTCACATTAAACTTTCAATTTCAAGCTAGAAAAATATTACATCTTTATATTCTGATTTCAGAAGGCCTATCTCAGTTAATGTTTGTTATCGTAATTGGTATGATGGGGATAAAATTAGAATATTTTAATTGCCTCAATGACTACCAATTAAGAAAACAGGTAGGCCGAGAGATTTGTTTTGGCTGAAAAGTATATAAAAAATATATATAAAATATGTATTTTGATTACCGGTAGTTTATTTTTCATTTTAAAGCATGTTCCTTTGAAGTATGTATGTATAATTTGCTAGCTCTACATTAGTTTGCATTAATTGTGAAGATTAATATACAATGTACGAAACCACCATGAACCGATAAAATACACATCTACATGTATTCACAGATTTATATAATGTGAATGGGCCCATGCAGTGTGAAAGCTCCAATATAGTGTGAAAAGCCCTCACATGCTAGTCTCCCGGCACAGCCTCTTTTTTGATGCTTCTCAAAATGCAAAAAAGCTTTCACTTGAATTTAGCCTAATGTCAGTTTACTGGCTGTATCATGAGCTGCTACAGCACAGGCCTCATGGAGTGCATAGTCTGACAAGCCCAGACCCTCTGTTTTGCAGTACAACTGAAGAGGGAGGGTTTGTGATTTGAGACTACCTACATACTGGCTGGCTACACTCTGATTGCACCTACCTAGCTTACTATCTGTTTCTCAGTAGCTAGCTCAAGCGTTTCTGTAAAGGTATTTTTCAGAGCCTGAAAGAGATATAGTTTTTGCAGTGCAGGCCTTATGGAGTGAGTAGTCTTGCAGCTCAGACACTCTGTTTTGCATTTCAGCTGAAGAAAGAAGGTTTGTGATTACAGACTACCCACATACTCTGACAGCGCATGCAGAGTGCACCTAGCTAGCTTACTATCTGTTTGTCGGTAGCTAGCTCAAGCCACTCACGTTTCTGGCAAAAGTATTTCGGAGCCTGTTGATGTTCAGTCAGTCACTAGCATTCCTCCCGCGATAGATAGAGTGAACGAGGGACTGACGGAGAGAGTGAGAGTGAGTGACAGAGACAGAGAGAGAGAGAAGTGAGAGGGGGCAAGCGTGCTGTGTAGCAAATGTCACTGGATACGATCGGGAGCACGAGATCTTGTGGGATTTAATATCTGGTGTTTGTTTGGACGGGACATACACGTGTGGCATTATTGGAATTATTCTACAGTGCAGTGGAGAGGTAGGTGAGTGGACTCAATGAATTAGATACTTGGTGAAGTAATGTTAGTCTTTAGTTTGCTTATGTTAGGCTTTAGAGCGAAGATTAGAACCAGACAGGATAAAGACAGCATTGTCGCAGTAACAACCTCATGCAATTTAAAGGGAATAAAGAGGCAGATGCATTTTGTCTAGAAATTGACTTTTTAATGCATATTTATCTTCAAATGACATTCCTTTATGTTAGGAAAGGAAGAAAATGTAGTGAAAAGCTGCTATTCTTTGCAGGAGAAATCTGTTACTTAGGCCAATAGAAAATAACGTTTCATGTTGTGTATGAAATGACTGTACTTGTATAATAACATGCATGTACTTTTGCAGTTATTCCATTGTACTATTTGACATTAAATAGTGATATTATCTTGGTGCATGTATGCTTTTGGACGGTATATTCCTTTTGGTATAAATGTACTACTTTTTTTATTGGATGCTTAATTTGCTATTTATAATCTAAGTGAAATGTACATTAGATGAGAAGTAAGTTAATTTATTACCTGTAATGGATAAAGTTGTACAGGCTTTCTACGATGTACATTGTGAATATATAATGGACCATATCATTTATACATGTTTATGAAATAAACTATAGATTTGTAAAAATAATAATCTTTTGTTGGTTGTTGCTTTTCAGTGATTATTCCCTTATAAAAAGTACCATGGTAACCATGTTTTTTATGTCCAAATTACCATCCACCATGGTAAACATAGGGTCATCAAATAATGTATTTCATTATTTTGGTACCATGATTACCATGGTTACCATGGTGGATAGTAATTTGGACAAAAATTACATGGTTACCATGGTACTTTTTTTGTAAGGGTTTATTTGGGTGCATGTTGCCTAAACTGGGCTTGACACTATAACAGGCACCTAGTCCAGATTATGTCTGTTTTATCTATATTTTTCAATCATCGATGTCTCAGAAAATACACCCATCTGAAGGACAAGGACTGTCTCTATTATAGTGTTGAGGGTGTGTTATTTTCTCAGCTGATTGGGCGCACGACACGGAAACTTTCCAGACAGTGGACTAAGAGGCACATGGAACACATGGCTGCCCAAAAGTCAAGAGTCAAGACCCCACCCCCCCCCCTTTTTTTTGTTAGTATACAGACCTTAAAAGTTCAATCTAGAACCCTTTCCAAATAGTGTGGAACCAAGCCTAAAAAATATATTTCCACATTCCATGCACTACAGATGCTTAAAATATATTTTACAGTTGACATTGAATTATATACAAGTGTAAGCCTCAATGATTTGTTTTTGTATTTATAGAATTGTATTCTTGACAGTCTCTACATTTCCTAGAACTTTCCCTAATGTCCAATGATCAATATAGGCCTGTGTCGAAAAGGCAGGCTAATAATAAGTTGGGGGAGGGGGCAGGAAAGGAGAAATCAAATTTATTTGGTCAACGCAAGACTACCCATGACAGGCAGAACAAGGTCTCATGTTACCTAATCCATTTAGGATCTATTTCTAGCATGCAGGAATACGTACCAGCTTTAATCTTCAGCTAGTGGAGTAGAGAGATGCATGGACCAGTAGTTTAGATAAATATATGAGCATTGGAATTCATTGTATACAACTACAAGTCAGTTTGGAAGAATATCCAAAATGTCCCTTCCCTTCCCTTCTTTGTTTACTACAGTGAAACCTGTCTATAAAGACCATCCAAGGGAGAAAAGGGAAGTGGTCTGTATATAGGCAGGTCGTCATTGTTGTAGACAGGTTCCTTTGTCACATTTGTGTAGTGCTTACCAGTAATACTACATTTCTAAGCACCTTACATTGTGATGGTTGTTACGCCAGTCATTGGATTCAATTGTTAATCCATACATGAAAGTGCACACTGCACATGCTCTGCTCCCTGGGTAGTATGTTAGATTGCATTGTCATTTTGCTGATTGAGTGTTGAGTCTGTCCACAATATAATATTTTTTTTCCTGCACTGGCAATACCTTTCCTTGTCTTTTATAGATGAACATTCATTATTCATCTATGTTTGCACTTTCATATTCTACATATACCGGTAGCTATGGAAAAAATGAGTCTGTGTAAAACAACTGATTGCACATCTGCTTCACCATCATATGAAGGAAAACCTGACCATCGTCATTTCAAGGACCCTTAAAACCCAATTATGAACAATCAAATGAAACACCTGCCTCTGCCACCCTATGAAAAGAATTGTTTCACCTCAAAGCCACTCGATCATTGGCATTCAGAGAAACAGACACCACCTGCCCTTATTCATACTAGGATAAGTAGGGTTAGTCATTGGTAAGAGGACACTATTTCTGGAGTTTGATGGAATTTGGAGAAATCTGATCCTGACACCTTTGGAATGAAAGAAAGAATGATGCGCTCCTTTCTCTTTGGTGGCTGTGGTGACTCACGTTGTGGAGAGGCAGATGTGCAGAAGATGAGGAATTAAGTGGATTTCTATCGGCTATTTACCTCCATTCAGACCTACCGGATTTCATCACTCCAGTTTGAACGTTGCTTTGTACAAAAACTGCATCATTTTTGAGGACTTACCAAAATTTGTCATTCTAGTCTGAATGACATACAATAAACCATCGTGTGTAACATTACGTCATATAGTGAAAAGCCCATTTGAGTAGCATTGTTTGAAACAAACACTCAGGCTTATAAAGAAGCGAAGTCCCATTCTCATCTCAACATCAAAGCGTACAAAAAAACATTTTTTTAAATTGTTATTGTTTATTAATTTGACTGCCATTTTATACACTACTGGAAAAACCTACAAAAAAATGTTGGTGTTTGTTTCATAACAGAATCATTCACTGATGATTCTAGAGGAGTTATTCACACTTCACAAATCTGTGAATTTCTGCTGGCGTAAAAAAACCCTGACTCAAGTGGTGAATTGGTGAGTGTTTGCCTGAACATATAGTTGCTTTAACTACCAACGAAACACTGGAATGCGAGAAAAATCTACAATTTTTGCTTGTAGTGTAAATGCAGCTTGTGAATCCTCTCCCTACCTACCTGATGGTTTACAGGTGAGATGAGTCATACACCCCTGGTATGACATATGAGGAGAGCTAGCTAGAGGAGAAGGAGGAGAATGGGATGTTATCCTCAATTCTATGAATTATTCCTCCATCTCCATCAGATGGTCACTCGATCTGGACACATCTGTGCTCAGCTGTCTTGTGTGTGAGTGTGATGGGTGGGTGAATCAGTGCTTAGTTTGCAGTGATACAAAAGAAGGAAGATTGGTCAAAATATAGGTGAATTGCCATTTGGTCTACAACTAGTTTGTCTATTACCCAATTGGTCTACTCCCATATGGTCTACACAAAGCCCGTCTATTATCCACATGGTCTAATAATCACTTTGTCTACTTATCATTTGGTCTAATGATCTTTTAGGCTAATTTTCATATGGTGTAATATCCATTTAGTTTACTACCCATTTGGTCTATTGCTCATTTAGTCTATAATAAACAGATTGTCTAATGCCCAATTTGTCTACCATCCAAGAAAGAGAGAGAGAGAGAGAGAGAGAGAGAGAGAGGGGAGAAAGAGAGAAAGAGAGATAGAGATAGGGGGGGGGGGGGAGGGGAATGAATGATTTAAAGGTAAAATGGAAGGAAAGTGTAGTAGGAGCATTTTTATATTGTCTCCTTGGAGCCAGAAAGGCACAAATACCTGCACTGAGTGAATGCCCTTCTTGCTCTGAACAGAAAAAAATGAACATTGCATGATGAGCATCATGGGGTAAGAAAAGGTCATGCTTTCTCCATCCCCCATCTCCTACCTTCTTATCCCTCTCTCTTACTCTCTGTATTACATTGATATGTGTTTAATTCCTCTCCCTGCTCCTCTCTTGGTCCACCCCTCCCCCTCTCTCTCTATGTTCTCTCCTCTCTTTCTCCCTCTCCCTCGCATACTCTCTCTATGTCTGTATGTTTCTCTCTTTCTCTGTCTCTGTCTCTCTATCTCTCTCACTGACTTCTCTCCTCTCTCTCTCTCTCTCTCTCTCTCTTTCTATATTATATATATATATATATATATCTCACTCCCTCTCCCAATTACAATGTATATCTATCTCTCTTTCTCTCTATCTCCCTCTCTTTGTCTTTCTTCTCATGTTAATCTCTTCAGTATAATTGATGAATCACCGTCTCAGTCTATAGATTGCAGCGCAACGCAGATTGTACGCCGCCGGAAGGCAGAATGTTTAGTAGAATTTTCATGAATGAAGTATAATCAGATTTGTCTCAAATTTGGAATGGAATTTGATTCAATTTGGAGGAGAATTTTGGCTCCAATTTCACCTGGGTATCTTCCATTCTCCATGCATAGGAGGTATCTAGGGAAAGCCCTTATTCTTGCCTTGATGATATCAGTATTTCTAATATTCTCTTCCTTATCTGCGCTTCCTCCGTGCATAGAAGGCATACAGAGAAAACCCTTACAGGTATTTCTGTCTTGAGGGTATCACTATCAGTATCTAAAATATTCTCTTCCTTACCTGGCTGTATAGTACCCAGATGTTGTGTATCCGGGCAGTTGATTTAAATCAGTGATCTGATGAAGATTACATGCAATAAACCATTTTCTGTTGAGTACTGTTGAGATACTGCAGAGTCTTAATTTAGACTAAAATGAAGCGATATTGCCAAGGAATTCCTTAAAAATACACATTTATGTTATGAAAGGGAAGAGTCGTTGGTATTTAAAATTTAAAAAGAAAGTGCATTTCAATATAGCCTTCAGAATATTTTGTTTTATCTTGGGGATTTCTTTTCATTCTTTTACCAACTTCTTTATGTACAAGTTCATGTACCGGTTCTTTACAAACAGATTCCCCCCTAGCCATGGTCAGTTCTGGGTCTCGATCAGCTCAGGTTATCCATTGTTGACCAGTGGCCTACAAGACCTGGACGGTCACTGTATGAGAACGAGGGAACTCAGAAGTCAGTAGGTGTGTTTTCATCAGCTTGAGATTGGCAAATAGCCCGCTATTTCTAATTTGGGAAATAATCCCAAAGTTACAAATTGCGTCTTCATCAGCTCGAGACTTGACCTCGAAACTTGAAACACGAGCTTGAGAAATTAGCTCGAGATATTTTGCTCAGCGTTCGCGCAAAGTGTGAGTCTTTGGGCTGGTAAAGACGGACCGGACAAATAGCGGGATATTTTGCAAACTAGTCCAGGATATCTTGGGATGAATATCTCTACCAAATATCTAGCTAATTGCAAGTTTGGGCTGATGAAAACGCAATTAAACTGGATAATTTGCGATTGGGATAGTTAAAATAATGGGATATTTGGCAATATCGAGCTAATGAGGACATACCTAGTGGGCTTCCAAATTGATTGTATGAACAGACCTTCAAGACCTGGGGGGTGTTTCACAAAGATCCTAAGCTGAACTTAACAATTATGGGAAGCCATTAGCATCTATGAAAGTATTTTGTAAAATTTATTTTATAAGGTCTAAAATGTTGATTGAAATCATTCATATTTTATATTATCAAGGATATTTCATGTTCTCGATATGGAATTTATAAAAAGTCTAAAATACTTGAATTTTCGCTTTTGATTATATTTTATTTCAAGGCTACAAATGGCTTTCCATAAATTTTAAGTCCAACTTAGAGTTAAGTGTGACATAGGATCTTTGTGAAACACCCCCCTGGCGTGGTCACCTTGCACTTTCCTTGCTTCTACAGACTTCTTGAAGAAGCGTTCCCTTGAATTAGTCCGTCAAGTCAAACAGGCTAAATCTCATTCATCATCCGTTCCCGGCCGTGACGGGCCACACTTATTAGATATTTTGGAGTGATTACGAGCCGTTATGCATGGGGCGATCAGACTCTCCTTAAAGCCCCTCTAAAGCTTTTGGAGCCTCACACAATGTGATGGGAAAATTTCACTCAAATTGTAATAATAATGTGAAAGAGGATGTCATTTAAGACATATTTTTACAAGGATCTCCAAAACAACTGTATGAAGTTGAATATTGATGAAAGAATACACAAATTAGGTTTTCTGCGTACAACAGAAAACTCTAATTATTTATTCTTTTATGAATATTTGTCTTCAAATAAAGGCTGACTTACAGTAGTCATGTGATTCACAAAATGTGAATACTGCCTGAAAGCAGATTCGAAAGGTCAATGTGTATTAATACTTAAGCATTCATCTATGTATTCTCTGAGTTTTTAGAATATTTGTATGTGAGGAAATTGACTTTGTCGTGCTGAAAATGACATGCTCTGCATACAGAAATTTGGGTATGTGGGACTGCATGTGGGTTTTTTGTTCCAAACTTTTCAGATATTTCCAATAATTTTTCAAATATGAGATCGCATGAACTATGAAGAGCAAGCTTTTCTATTTATAATGATAATAATAATAATATTCCGCTTTTATATAGCGCTTAATACAAATGTCTCTAAGCTCTTTGCAGATACTATTACTGCTTTGCAAACATACTATTACCTCGGTCATTGGATTCAATACTTGTCCGCACACACTGTGTGCACATTTTCCACTCCCTGGGGAGCATTCCAGCCAGTCGCCATTTTACAAGCGCCACCTGCTAATCCAACCACATTTACTTTCGCATACCCATTTAACACCTGGGTGGAGAGTGGCAAATGTAGATCAATGTCTTGCCAAAGGACATTAGTGCCGCGGTGGGACTTGAACCGCGGACCTTGAGATCCACAGTCCGGTGACATATTCTCTCGACCACGACACCTCTACATTTATAGGGACATCTCTACTATTCTTTTCTTCCAAACTATATGACATATCTATAAAGACTTGGGAGCTAGGCTCACAAATCATGTTTACCAGATCTCAACATTCCCTTTAATCCCCTGCTCGTCCCCGTGTGATGAGGGTGGGAGGCCGTGCACGCATGAGAAATGTTGGAGAAGAGTGCTGTCACTTTGTATTAAGGCTGTAAGGAGATGCAACTCAATGCTTAGCCATGGCCAGGCCGGGCCGGGCTGGGCTTGCACTTTTACTCAACCCAAGAATGTAGTGAAAATGTACTCGAGAACATAAAAGTATTAATTCAGGAGAGATCTGTGCATCGAGACTAGAGACATTTGAAGTACATTATTGTTATAAGAAGAAAAAAAGAAAATGAAAAATGAAAAGGAAAAGAGAGTAGGCAGACAGTTTCAGTCTAGGAAAAAAAGAAATGGATGGCGGAAAAATGTTATTAAGTCAGCGGCTATACAAAGCATTTTTTAAAGTAGGGGAGGGGGTAAGCATGTAAATAAGCATGTGAAGGAGCATAGTAAAAAAAGAGGGCTGCACCCCCCCCCCCCTCCCTCCCTATGTAAATGTTTACACCTCAAGAGCATGCACAGTCACTATCACATAATTAACTGTACACACATTTTGAAACTCCTCTATTCAACTCAGTTATGATATTCTTTTGAAGGTTGCCGTTGCATTATGGTTTATACATCATACATTCTACTGGTAGTGGTACTAGTTTCAAAGCAACCAGTCATAAATGTCTTTGCAGAATCCTGTTTATAAATTTATCTCCATGTTAAGTTAAATTCAAGGGTTTCTTGATGTCAACATTCGGTAAAGTTTCTTTCTGCTCATCTTGTGATATACTTAGCCTATGAGAAGTAATCTGCAAATGTATTTGACTTCTAGTTTCTTGCTGAACCCAGACTTCCTCTCTTGGGCCGCGCCCTCTCTGTGAGACCAGGGATGCGTTCAGTCAACACTTTTTCACCCTAGAATCACGGTTTTCAAAGACGTTAAGTTTAAAACAAGGATGTGTTCAAGCGATTTTTCGTCGGTCGTAAAAATAAACGTGTTTATATAAAACACAAACATGAAACGCTGAAAAAGATTTTTTTTGTATCGTGATTCTGGAGAATCACGATCGCTAAAATTCACTTGAACGAACGGAAATCTCAATCATTATTCTATGAAGTCATTATCGTGGCCTATTCCGGTTTGACGGACAGTCGACCGTAAACACAGACAGCAAGCATGCGGCGAAGTTGATCTACACTTCCTGGGTCAAACTGCACAGTGTGATGATCAGTGGCTGGGCTTGAAATGAGGGAGAATCAGCGTTGATGAAAAATCGCTTGAAGGCTTTACACAGTAACCGTGTTTTTAACAGCGTTTTGATTTGTGATTCATGTTTGTGATTCTAGCTTTAAAAAATCGCTTGAACGCACCCCGGTTTCTCTGCAGTCAGTCTATCCCTCGGAATAGGGTTCATCACTAGGCAGCAGGATGTGACCAATCCCTAGCCAAGTTTTACTGACTTTTCCTGCAAATTACATTTGTCTGTTTCATATCAAGACTGAATTAATTGAGGTCATCTACTCATGGAGGGACGTCAGAGAGACTATAGAACAGAGAGCAACAATTTTGGAAAAAGAAATTTTGAACACAGAATAAAAAAGAGAGAAAAATCTCAATCATTTGTCCATTCAGATACATGCGGCACAGTAATAAGTTGTAAGAAGCACATACAAATAAAAAAAATATGAACTGAAATTTAATTGATAAGTACCTGATATAAACATGGGGTCAAAATGTCTTACTTTTAAAACAAGGAAGGGTGAGGGTAAGGAGGCAAGGGAGGGGGGGGGGGGTGATTAAAGGTCACTCCAAAAGGGATCTTAGGAAGATCCATGATTTTTGTTTAACTGGACAAGAGGCACTCTTGAATAAACTTGAACACCCCCCCCCTCCCCTTTGAAATAGAGAAAAATAAATGATAGAAGATGAAGAAAGAACAATACTTTGGAAATCACCAATATATTTTTTTTTTTACCAAACCATGGATGCCCTGTAGGTAGAGAGATGTTAATAAACAGAAAACCAATGTTTGATGTACATTGGATTGATCAGATGGAAGGGAAGCAAAGCGGTTGTGTTTACTCATGCCTCTATCCCGAAGCGGGAACAATAATGTTGAGCGCTAAATGTTTTCAGCGATCGAATTAAACGTCCATTTAGACGTTGATGTTTGGAAAGGAAAGTGATGAGCCTGAATGCATCAAGAGGATCTCGGTGTGTTGTGGGAGCCCTTGTTTTTCTGGAGTATTGGTATTGGCTAGTGCTTGTTTTTTATGCCTCGGCCTACCGATCGAAGGTGGTGCCTGAGGCATTACATGTATGTATGATCGCGTTTTTTGTCCGTCCGTCCATCCGGCTGTCCCGCTTTCCCGTTATCATGATATCTCAAGAACTACTTGAGGTATGAACTTCAAACTTTGTGACATTGTATTTCACCATAGGAAGATGATCTGTTTAGGTTTTGGAGTATGTAGGTCAAAGGTCAAGAGGTCAGAGGTGAATTTATGAAATTACTAGTATTAGGGATAGATACAAGCAGAATATTATTATTGTTCTTGTAAAAGAGAGAGATAGAGAGAGAGAGAGAGAGAGAGAGAGAGAGAAAGAGATGAATTGTGTGAGAACAAAAAAGGGGAGGGGGTGTGACTAGATGGAAATGTGAATTATACCTACATTGTATATTAAAGTACATCTTATTTTAAGAATGTCTCTACACTTGAGTGCATACATTGGCAAAAATAGCAGATCTGCAAAGGTTTGCAGGATTTACATCCATACCCGTATATTTGTCCACCTACATGTATATAGGCTATATTGCACTGTAGGCTCATCGAAACCGGAATAACTAATTAAATTATTGATTTATAAATGCTTAGATCATTTCATTTTGATTGATGACAACCAAGTAAACCAATAATTGCATACACTGTGCTTGAAGTATACTGTTAGCTAGGTCTATCACACAGCACAGTTTATAATGAGCTAGGTATGGGCTTATGGGGTGTGCACTTTAGAAACTGAAATTGTACATCACAACTGAGTTGCTTGTGTTGTAGCTATTACTTTCAAGGCTTATCACTAAATCAATTATGGTAATATTCTATTTTAATCCCACACAAATCATCATGTAAACAGGATCCAACTCTAGCAACCATCAGCAAATGTATGCATGAATAAATGTATATAACATCTGCTGAATGCCGATTCCAAATTTTAAACGGAAACTATATAGTAATCATCTAAATACACAATAGGTGTGTCTGCATCAGCTCGAGATTGCCAAATAGCCCGCTATTTCTGATTTAGGAAATAATCCTGAAGTTACCAATCACATCTTCATCAGCTCGAGATTCAACCTCGAAACTTGAAACTTGACCTTGAGAAATTAGCTCGAGATATTTTGCTCAGCGTTCGCGCATAGTGCGAGTCTTCGGTCTGGTGAAAACGCTTCCGACAAAGAGCGGGATATTTTGCCAAATAGTGGGATATTCTGTAAACTATCCCAAGATATCTTGGGATGATTATCCGACCAAATATCCCGCTAATTGCAACTTCAGACTGATGAAGACGCAAACTAAACCGGATAATTTGCGATCGGGATAGTTAAAATAGCGGGATATTTGGCAATCTCGAGCTGATATTCCATGAAGTCCTGTCCATGCATACTCCCACTTTCTGAACAAAACAAAAACCAGACAACCCCCAAAAATATAAAGTTGGATGAATAAATAGAATGTAGCATTGTATGTAGGCCAACCAAATAATCTATATACACATCCCTTTATCTCTGCAAACATTTGACATGGATACCTCACTGAAAGCCTGGGAAAATAGTATGGCTCTGGACGACTCTTGGTGTGTTTATCATCTTTTGCCACTCAAAAACAGCGTTTCTATTTATACATATTGTATGAACGTGATATGTGGAATATCGCGATCATCAATTCATCACAATTTAAAATAAAGGCCTTGTCTCTGCACTAACTGCTTTGCGCCGTTTGACCTGGGAAGCAGAGAGTTGCTCGGAGGTCAATTAGGGCACAGCACATGGCGCGCGCTATTTCTCCAAACTGGAAATTAGCCTGGTAAGGTCCGATATGTAGTATGTGTGTTTTAAAACAGCTTTGCGTTTTATATCTCTCAGAAACCTGATTCTGGCTCATTGTCACTCTGTTCGGCGTTTCAACATACCCATATCTAAAGACGTTTGAAAACAGGCTACCGTTTATCACCATGCAAATTTGCCTGAAACACGTTTGAAAGCACTGATACTAGGCCAGAAAAGGGGTGATAAACGCACCCTCTCTCAGTTTTCATTCCTGAGATGGTACGCTTGATCCATGATGAACTCTTGGTATCACAAACACAACTACTTGTTTTCTAAAACCTGATCTCTCGACATACCAGATCTAAATATATCTCTCTAGCATTGTGGTATCACAATGTATTCTACATGACTTCAAATACTTAATTGAAATATAATCCTGACATATTACAGTTATAAAAAAAGAAGGTTTATAAAGCTTTATGTTCAATACAAATAATACCTCAAGTTTTTACTAAAACAAAATTATACATATCACGATATCAGATTTTACACTTGACAAAAAGTATTTGCTAACCGAAATTGACCTTTTTCATTGCCTTTATTTGTCATTTTCTTCCTCTATCTGCAATTTATTCTTTCAATTTGAAAGTAATAGAATTAAACACCAAAAGGAAAAGAGAATAAAGATAATCATATTAACTTTATAAGACTTTAACAAATTAATAGAAGAAAAAGCAACTTTTATAAACAGAGCACTGAAGATATCAAATATAACTTGACAAAAAGTGAACAAAATTTTAAATTACGGTGAGACTTAGAACCTAAACAAAGCCCTAACACGCTGATGTACGCATACTCTCTTCATCTTGGTTCATCAGCACAAGCATTCATCATTTTAAAAGAATAGACAATATATTTATACGCTGATGTCTGTTTTCTTAAAATGTGTTGGATTAAAAAAAAATGTCTATCAGAGTCTAAAATCTATACATCTGATCTATGTAGGTATTGTAGAGTTATATTCATATTATGGTTGGTTAGCTGCGTCATCAAAAGATTAATCCTTTAAAAGTGTCTTTTTTGGAAGCTGCCATAAAATATAGGCCAAGCACAACATCCCTATGGATTATGAAAACTTGATGGAGAGCATTGCTGTAGCTGTACATGACATTCTTTTTCTTGTAGGAAATGCAGCCTGTCAATTTGCATTCTAGAAAGTAGCTACAGAGCTGGCAGGACGGTCATTTGGGAGATGCGTACAACTGACGGTCAATTTGTTCTTGGATCTGGTTTCAGTTGTGTGTGTCATAGTAATTTTTCAAATTATACCGGGATACGGGATGCTGTCAGTTAGAGAGATGGATAGAGGGATGGATAGAGAGGGGGAGAGAGGGATAGAGAGAGAGAGAGAGAGAGGGGGGGGGGAAAAGTGGACAGAAATGAAAGAGAGAGAGAGAGAGAGAGAGAGAGAGAGAGAAAGAGAGAGGGTGGGAGGGATTAGCATAGAGAATAGATGATATTGATAGTAATAATGATAATGATTATAGTAGTACTGACATATGAATATTTAAAACAAATAATGGTAAGGTTTGCATACAATCTCTGTTGTGAAAATATGAAAGAAAGACCTTCTAAATATTCATAGGCTCATTTACATTGCAGAAAACATTTTTTTAACTGTCATTTACACTAAGGGAAAAAAAACTTTAAAAACGTCAGTGTGCTTATTCTTTGTTTATTTGTGTGTGTGAGTGCTGCGCATGCCACATGCGCCACTTATTGCTACTTTGCATGCGTTATCGCACTCGATCAGAGGAGTCACATGACAACAAACAATTGTTCACCAGTGTTTTGAGTGCGTGCATTTGCCCTGCAAAACTTGGTGGCGACTTGGCCTGTGTTCAAGATACTATGTCCCTTTTGCAGCCAACCTCAAATTCTGTAGAACTTTGCAGGAATTATGAATATGTCATGTATGCCCTATCTGTGAAATTTAAACGTTAGCAGTGTCCTCATATTCAAATTATGCATGGAAACCCGTTTACTTGCTAGACTTCACTGTCAGACACTATTGAGTGACTGACTGGCTTTTTTTTCTTTGGTAATAACATACATGAAAAGAGTTGTAAAGGGTACATGAGCATTTGTCTACATCAATAACCCACTTCTTGTGATGGCCAAGATTAAACTGATTGAATCTTTGCGCAGCATAAAACGTATGACCATTCGGTACAATTGTCTGAAAATCAAAACTATTACTTTTGGGCTCTATAGCCCTAAAGTCGATTTGACAACTAATAGTCATTATTTTCCTACTTGAAGACATTTTCAAACCCCACCTTTTTTAGGGAAGTTCTAAATAAGTATTATCTTTCAAATGCAGTTGGAATTTAACTTTTTCATTTTTTGGCCTGCAAATGGGACATAGTACCTTTAAAAACAAATACCAGAGGTGTTTTTTCAACTTTTTTTTGTTGGTAGTGTTTATGGGTTGTTGCCAGGCAACTTATAATGACAATGTCTGGAATGTGACGATTTTTGCTTGCAGTGTATGAATGCAGCTTATTCTTACCATCAGTACAATGCAGAGACGATTAGCTTCACATAAACAATTATTACGCCTGATCGCCTGAGAGTAATTGAACAGAAGAATACAATAATAAATGCCTCTGACATATTTTCATAAATCAATATTAACTTGTTTGTAAACAGGAATAACCTTTCTAATGCCTTGGTCTAGTGCGTTTGAAGAAAGCCTACAAGTATGACTGTATGTAGGCAAATAATCGAAACACAAAACAAACAATACATGCATACTAGTGACACTTTTATCACCTGCACTGTTGTTATTTTTTGTGCTGGTAATTTTAAGTGAAAATTGCTTTTGATACGTGTTAGCAGAAAGAAGAAAAAAAAGGAACAATTATCAATACAAATCTGATCTCAATCCATTCATAGGGAACAGAAAACTAATATCATTTGCAAGTCCAGTGAGATTTTCAATTGAATTAATTTTATTATTCAAATGAATATCTTTTTCAGAAGAAAGGTATCGTGGTTTTGAAGCCAGCTATAATCAAACATTACTTATTCATATTAAGACTTCATACCATTTCAGTTTATTAATTCTTCTCAAGCATACCAGTCAATTCACTGAAAAGAAAGGGAACATTTTGTTGCCATTGTAAGTTTCATTTGAATAGTTCTGATTCTGATCAAAGGAATATCAATCTTCTTTCCCAGAGGAAAGCTGTGATGGCAAACAAAAATATCTGAATCATATCTCGGTCAATTCATAGAAAAATGCTGTTGCCATTTGTAAAGCCTGTAAAATATAATTCAAAGAATTCTGATATCAATTCAAGAGCACAATAATCAATGCCATAAATACACATAGGTGTACTTCCCCCCTCAAATATTTATCCTCATGAAGTATTCCATCGTCACGCGCAATATTTCACTCCGATCTATTGTTGCCGGTGAATCGTAGACATATTTCTTTGTGTTCGTGGTGGATGCGCTTGGATGGGTAGCTATGAGGACCACCGAGCGTGCAACCATTGACACATTTGGTTCTGAAGGTCGGGAATAAGCGGATCTAGCTCTGACAGGGTGTTTAGAACGGCTTAGGGAAGAGGACTTTGTAACACGTTGGTTTATAAATGGTAGTGCACTCCAGTCATTGGTTTACTGTGTAGTGGTTAATATACAGCATATTTGGAGTTAGGATGTGGTGTGATAGAGTGGTTTCTTTCCAGACAACCTTGAGGCAAGTTGATTATCATTTTGTGTTGCCATGGATATTTATATGTAAATATGATATTATTGAATACTGATTTCTTGGGTGTTATTGATGGAAAACCATTTAGGTGCAGTACTGCACATGCTTCTTTTTAATATTTGTTTGTTTCCTGGTTTATCTGTTATTTTATTTTGTCTCTATATCATTCATGTCGGCGTGTAAATATTTAAAGACAAATTAATATTAATTTTGGGAAATTCATCATTACCTATACCTACTGAATTAAGGTAACAGATGTGTTCAATGGTCTTTCAATTTGGACCAAGTATTATTGATTTCTGTTTGTGTATTCTGCTAAGTAAGGAGTACAACTGTCACAACTTAATCCTATTATGAAGTGTTTGTTTACATTTTACATGTAGTCCCACTATATAGACTTCCATGTTTGATATATCCCACGTACCCTAAGCCATTGATGTGTGTTTTGGTATCCCGATCTGTGCACTCTACTCAATCCATCAACAGCGGTGCATCTGATTTAGGTTCCCCTCATCCACGAACAAGTTGTATTGATCCCTGCGATAATTGCTCACGACCGTGGAGGCGCAAATCCGGGCGAAAGTGCGGAGCGCCGGGTACCGCTGTGGTCACCCAATCAATTGAGCACTTAGACGTGACAACAGTAGGCCATTGAACATGTATGTCAGGGTCCACTAGTACATACATGTACATGGATGGATATTCAGCATCGATCTTAGCCTTGTGTTTTATTTCAAGGGATAGATCATTTCTTTCGTCTATATGGCTGATTTTCAACGGAACAGAGTTTAGTAGTTGTCAATTCTGTTGCTATGGCATGCAGCCATAAAAAACTAATCGTTTAATCAAATTATGAAAATGCAAGCATTACTTCAAACAAACAAAATTTGTTATTCCTAGCTCATTTTTCCTGATTAAGGTTTCATACTAAAGGGCAGAAAAGGAACTTTCAAGAAATGTGATTTTTTTTTCCCCCTTTGAAATTCAGATACCGCCCACCAAATGACTTTTTGGTACCCTTTCTTCAATTGATTTTAATCACTCATGCGTGAATATATGCATCATATGAGTTGCATCAAATGAAAGAGGAGGATCTAAGCTTTACTAATATGTGTCATTTATTAATTATGATAGTGATTAAGATATGATAAAACATCAATAAATCTCTGTTTCATTTTTTCTGGGACGCACTGTATAAATAAACATAACATTATTATTATTATGATATGCTAAATGGTGTCAAAGCTAAGAAAGTGTGTTCTAGTTATGATGACTTCCATTGCTTAGAAAAAAGCATGCTGGAAAATACAAACGGAAGAAGAACGAAAAGTAATTTGATCACCACAGTAGGGATCCAAAAATAGATGATCTTGAAAAGTTAGGTTATGAAACGACCCAAAAATATTCTACACTCGGTATCAGTCAGCATTACTCCGGAATACCCCACCTCAGGAGAACTAGAAGTGATGGGCCGGCAGCAAGACCACAGCATGAAATCCAATCATCCCATTTAAAGTATATTAAATGAGTCAGAAATTGAAGATCTGTATATATGGCTTTAACCAAAGTGATATATATACCGATACCCTTTATACACCGGAAAGTTCAGAATGATAATTCATGCAATTTGACTGTTGCCATTTTCATTTTCAAACACATCGCAAACTTTAATAGATTTCATTATGAATAATGCTAATAGAGATATACATTAGACTTTTAGAGGAACAGTATAACTGGGGGAGGATATGGGGGGGGGGAGGGGGCTGCAGATGATGGTCATAATTTTGTTGATGAAAATGTAGGGGGATTGGTCATAATAATAGTAATGATAAGAATAATAATAATAAGTCTTGTTTACCCAAGGTAGCCTCATTAGTATACATACTGTTTTTCTCTGAGGGCCCTTCAATCATATCATTACCCCGGCTTTAAAAGGTTTAATTTGAGAGAAAACTTGTTTGAAAGGGGTGTTTGTTTTTAAGATAGAATTATTTGTCAGAGTCACTTTTGTGTGAAGTACATACCCTATTGGGAACATTTTATTTGTATTGAATATATTTGATTTGATTTGTATTTATTGGTATTCATTCGATTATAAAGCCATCAGTGACTGTACATACATGTTTAGAAGGTATCTATTCTGTGCATTCTAAACACTGCCATTTACAGTCGGCACAATCCAATAAACTGCACACTCTGCATGACCTATCCTTAAGCAGTAAACGTCTAGTTTTTGATGAGCTATTTGGACAGATTGACTGATTTAATTGCATTAGATATGCAGGCTATCTTCATCCTCAGGGGAAACACGCTACCTGTATGGCTGCTTGGTCACCAGACCTCAGCTAGACTACATTCCAGGCTAAATATATTATCTGCTTATTTAACTTAATTTGATTTAATTTATTCAATTTTTTTTTTTCGGAGTCTAGATATAAACAATGTAATAGAATCTTCAAAATATAAACAAATTTAATAAGATATCTGTCGGAGGATCTTTAAAACCATATGAATGCTTAAAAATGATATTCACAAAGGATGGTGAGTAGTTTATTCTTCAAGATTTGATTTACATATAGCACCTTATCATTGAAATGGCAGTAAAAAGCAATTCACCTTGTATTAATAATATAAACATGTGGACTTCATAAAAACACATATTTTTGAAATTCATTATGGAATGTCTACCAGTAAACACACTTGACTGAAAAACAAGACTGACCTTCTTGTAAATGGATCGGAATCTATTCCTTGTCCTAGCTGTCTGCTTCATTATGACTTGATGGACCCTGCTCCATTAAAGTTCCAGCAAACGTTTCTAACCTGTGTGCCATATGCCCCTCATATCAGACCGAGACCTCATTCACACATAAGTATTTTGATAATGAGTCTGTGGCTAGTATGAATCGGAATCCATTCCTTGGCCTAGCTGTCTGCTTCATTCTGACTTGATGGCCTCTGCTCCATTAACGTTCCAGAAACGTGTTTAACCTGTGTGCCATATGCCCCTCATATCCGACTGAGACCTCATTCGCACTTGAGTATTGAAAGTATTTTTATAATGTATCTGTGGTTGGTATGGATCGGAATCCATCCCTTGTCCTAGCTGTCTGCTTCATTCTCACTTGATGGTCTCTGCTCCATTAACGTTCCAGAAACGTGTTTAACCTGTGTGCCATATGCTCCTCACATCAGACCGAGATCTCATTCACACTCAAGTATTAAAAGATTGGATTGAATTTATTTTCCTCTGCAACATACAAATCAAACTACCTTTCAGCGTTACAACATATACAAAATATAACAACTTTTTAAGAATGTGAACACAATATAACAATAATAGAAATGTTACCATTAATAACAAAATGAAGATAACTTACAACACACTACCAAGAATTATCCATGAAGAAATCAGCAGGAGGGGGGTGAGGATGGTATGATAACGAAATGTTAAATACTGGTGACGGTGGTAATGATGATGATGATGATGATGGTTATGATGAATATGAATGCGTAAATATGAAATCCCAAGTCTACCAGAAAGCATGCTTGTGTAGAGCATGTTGAGCAGCTCTAGACTACATGTAGGCCTGCTTCCAGTGGGCAGTGTGTGTAGTACTCTTGTAGCCTGTATGCCATAATATGATTTTCATATTTGACTGAGACTCCATTGACACGCACACGCTGTCACAGGAGTGAGAAGAGAATTAAAGGCAAAAATCCAACAGAATTTGTTTTGCTGAAGCATATTCTACAAACTCTGTGTACTCTTCTAGGAGTGTTTGTGTAATGGAATATGAGATATAAGTGTAACTTAAATCAGCAAAAGTAAAATCAATACACATGTAAAATGTAGGATACATCAATACCTCCAATAATTTAGAGTGCCCTATGCATTCTCCACCATCTTATACATCACAAATTCTTCATAAAATATGACAGAGAATCTGTATAGTGTATGGTATGATAATTCAATGTGATTTCTCTTGGAAATAGAAACTGATAATTTAGTTTTGTTTCTGCTTTTTGCTGATGCAATTTTCAAAAGAATGCTTGAAATAATGGCTTTTTATGAGTAATATTACATTGATGGATGAGTGTGTGTTTTCAAATGCTTTACATGTATGTGTAATTATTAAGTTTTAATGGTGGACATGGGTTATGCTTGATTAATTCTGACTGTTTTTTTTTCTTCTTCTTCCTTCTCTTTTGATTCAGGTTGGCTACTCAGACTATGACAACCCAGTTGAATTGACACCTTGTGCCTACACCAACGGAAAACAGAAACCCAACACCAACGTCTTCTTCCCCGCTGAAGCTCAAAGAACGCAAGGTCTAGCGCCCTCTGTAGTCCGAGACTCAAGCGACCCGTCCACCGGTACTAAACCCCTTTCTGGAGGGCAGCTCCGGAAGCTAGAACTTGATCTTGCCAACCGTTCACGGAAGTTTCATGAGTTTGAGGCCGCTGCGGATCACCTTCAGACGAGGTTGGAGAAGTGGCAGGCTCACGTCGAAGAGTCGCACCTGAACCGCGTCAACGAACAAGATATCCAGGGCCACGACCATGGGGATATCTACGAGAATGTGTATCACCGCAGCGACAATACGCGCTTCAGCTACGATGAGCCGAAGAGACTCTACGACAACCCGACGGTACTAAACGGTAACCATCAACGAGTTCTTACAAGACAGAACAGTAGTCCGGCCGGCAGTCCGTCTCAGACGCGACGATCCATCTCACCCCGGAAGCCCAAGAGAGCTCTAACCACGCAACTCAGCCTCAATATTTCCCCGCCGGGCTACGACAACCCGTCGACGTGCTTTCCAAGTTCGGAAACCTCGCAAAGAACGCATCCGCATCAAGACGATGAGGAAGATCGTGATTCACCAACAGGTTACGATAATCCCCCGGAATTAACGCGGGAACAGTCGGTTTACGAGAGCGCACCGCCGAGGAATAGTGAGAGCAACGTAAGACAGAATGCGTGCGAGCCGCCTATCATACCAGAAGTAATACGTCCTGACGATCACCTGCCATTGGATAATAAGTTCATAGAAGGCAACAGCGAATTGGACATTCTTAAACCGGATGCCTCACACCCATTCGCAGGTAAGCTGATTTCTTGTATCTTGTGCTTGTGTATTTTCCCTAATGTTGCGTCTGAAATATGAGTGTTGTTCTTCAAGAACCACTCATGTATTTACGATTCTAACCTGTTCTCCTTTTTTTTAAAGTTAGTTGTGAATACAATGTGTTGTCCATTTAAAGCAGAATATTGCTTAACCAATCTTTATGACATTTTAATTTCACTTCTGCAGTTTTAATTTCATTTGATTTGATTCTAAATGCTGCCATTCATTGTCCATCACTGAGGCAGATTTGAAAGATCGTTTCATCATCCTGCATATTAGATGATAAAGTCACAAACCATATAAGTGCACATGTTGCATACATAGAAAATGGAATGGAAGTGTGCTTTAACTTGTCACTATTAAAACAAAAATGAGAATTTTAAAACAGTAAATCAATTGAACAGTTCACAGTTAGCACATGTCCCAAATGACCCTGCATATATCCACAGATCTTCAAAACATGAAGAGGTCCCACTTTGTACATTTTGAAATAATCACTCCTACAGCGATGGAGGTGCTACATAAAGAGCCTTTGTTTCGCCTTTTCAAACAATACTTCCACCTTTGTATCATGGAGTGCACTGCATGTGCATAAATGAATAATGATTTCATAACTTTCATGAGCACGTATCCAGTATTTCATCTCCATGTATTTCACAATTGTCTGCAATGACCTTTATCTGCTCATGCTCAGACTCCGACTCAAACTATGAACTGGCTTATTGCAAGTGTAATGAAAGGCCAGCGATGGCATCGGAATAACTCTCTTTTGAACTTAAGTCAAGATTGTTAAATGCAGACCTCCTATGATGTGAAAGACACCATGTGTTTGCAAAAATAAGAATTTCATTAGTTGAGTTGCCCCTTGGTATTCCCAAGTACATCTTAATTAAAGCACAAGCAGTCGCATAGAAAGGTGCTCCCACAAAATAGTGTCCCTTTTGGACCAAGAGAATACAAGGGGATTGCATTTCATATTGAAATACAGTCGAATAGAAAGGTGCGCCCACCAGATAGTGTCCCTTTTAAACCAAGAGAATACAAGTAGATTTCATTTCATATTGAAATACAATTAAAGAAACAAAAATAAAATAAATAAATAAAAGAATTGATTGATTGATAAATGCATGGTTAAATAAATAAATACCATAATGAATCAATGAATAATGAATGAAAGTGCAAAGTAGTAAATAAATAGATAAAAAAAACAGATGAATTAATACATAAATATACGAATGAGTGAATAAATAAGTAAATAAATTTACTGCATGACACTCTTTGAAAAGGTGTGCTTTTTGATGAAGTAATAAATAGAGAAGAAATGACAGTTGATAAAATGACACACAGTTCTCTCGTTCATTCCGGAACACGTTTTAATTAAAACACCAATTGTCAAGTGCAAACATGCCTCTCTCTCTAATGAGTTTCCTATGACAACAGATGTGCTTCTGGTCTAATCAATTACCCACTTGAAATAACAGATAACATGACCGTGTTAACAGTCCTTAGTAAATATTGCCTTTGGCTTATACCAGTAGATCTCCATGTACATGTCTGCATGCGCGCTGTGGTCACTTGTTGTAATTAATGAGGGGGTATGTTTGTAGGGTTAGCAGGGGTAATTAGCATGATGGTATCAAAGTTAATTAAACTGCTGTCTTAATTGGTGTGTAACCACCCCCCTTGATGGGACTATGTTATTGATGTGTATCGGCATGTGCTGGTTTCATGGTAATTAAGGTCATTATTAGTAGCTACATGTATACATGAAGGCCTACTACATGTATGTAGCTTGTTAAGTATGATGTAATGTGAAACTGCATTATGCAAGACACGTTTAATAGGGGTTATATATTTTATGGGACTGTTTTTTGTTTTAATTAATTACTTCGGTCATAAGACAAAGGCTTGTTATACAACTTTTCTTTCAGGAACTTTAATTACTTATCATACAGTCATACGCTTATCGCATAGCATAGTCTGAACATTCTGAAAACAATATTCATGCTGGCTCCTGCACTAATCATTAAACAACGACTGTTGCAAGATTTTTCCAGGAATAGTTAAAAGCGTGCACTTATTATATAGCAATAACAGACAGAGATATGATCATTCTACCTGTAATATGGCCTTCTTTTCATGGATAACTTCTTTGGTAAAATTTGGTAAATTTAATCTTCACAAGTTTAATTTTCTCGAAGTCTTTTCTGGATGTTTGCTAAATCCTGTTCCTGTCTATTGATGGACGAGAAACAGGTGGAATCTTTATTTGGAGTTCATTTCCTGATAGAGCCGTCTGTTATGACTATCACAGGTGCATTCATACAGAGGTATACAGGGTTCATGTTAGGGATACATACAGGTACAGGGTTTCTATTCAGACTAATATTAACATGTCAGTCATCCATTTTTTGATTGAAAGGGTGAGATAGAGAGAGAGAGAGAGAGAAAGGGGGGGGGGTAGAAGGGGAAAGAGGAAGGTAGTGTGAAGGAGGGGAGAGAGATGAAGGAGAGAAAGAGGGGATGACAGAGAGATGGTGGAGACTGGGGTAGGGAGAAAGAGGGGTTGGGAAAGGGGGAGGGGAGGGAGGGAGAGAGTGAGGGGTAAGGGGAGAGAGAGAGAGAGAGAGAAAGGGGGGGGGGGGGTAGAAGGGGAAAGAGGAAGGTAGTGTGAAGGAGGGGAGAGAGATGAAGGAGAGAAAGAGGGGATGACAGAGAGATGGTGGAGACTGGGGTAGGGAGAAAGAGGGGTTGGGAAAGGGGGAGGGGAGGGAGGGAGAGAGTGAGGGGTAAGGGGAGAGAGAGAGAGAGAGAGAGAGAAAGGGGGCTAAAGAGGAGTGAGGGAGAGGAAGAGAAGGAGAGATGGAGGGAGGAAAGAGAGAGAGGGGGGATTGAGAGGGGAGGCAGAGAAAGAGGGAACGAGGGAGAAAGGGAGGTTGGAGCAAGGGAGGGAGAGAGGGGATTCCAGGGTCTTTCTTTCCAGAGGGAACACAATCCAATAGGCCACCCATGTTTTGTTGTAATATTAAAAATGTATAATTTTCTGAAAGGACAACAGCTGTTGAACATTACGCATACTAGTGAGTGATTGACAATCATATGTAGACTGGAAAATATTATAACTCAGTACCTAACACATGCTCACACTCAATTATTGCAATAAAATTCACCTGAATCACAACACAGTCAGGAAATGGGAGTTCCATTTATGATGATATTATCAAGGTCAACCATAAAGAATAAAGTTTTTTTGTTGTTCAATTCCAAGGCTCTTCTTAATTAAAAAAAAAGCCAAGATATATACTGGTAGCCATATGCTTGTCAAAGTGAAATTATGAAGGTTGGTTAAGATCTTTTAAAGGCCCACTGCACTACTTGAAGCTACTTGCGCCCTCTATATAACAAACAATGCCTGATCGGTGACCATTGGTCCCCCATGATCCTCTTTTTCTTGTGTTAACTGAGAGCTGAGTTGATAAGATAACCACCTGTCCAGTGACCTTGCAGGGCAGTCTAATCCCTCCTGTAAACTACGGCAGATAAGCTTTAAAAGAAATTGTCAGGTACTTTGAATATCTCTCATTAAAATATATATGTATAACAATATATTTTTTGTTTTTTTATTTATCTGTTTATTAATATTTTGTCCATATATTTCTCACCTTCTTATTTTTAAATTTATGTTCATGTATTTACTCATCTAATTGTCTATCTTATTATTTAGTCAGTCTAAATTTTGACTTAATATTTTTTTGGTAGAAGGGGGGGGGGGGGTGCTCTTCCGTTACCAATATTTGCTCGCAGGAACTAATTTCCTTTAAGCGAGGTTTGATGCATGCTGTGTTTAGTATTCTATCAGTGTTTTACATCAAGATGTTCACGCCTGCTAATCGAGATCAGTCTACTTCTGTCCCAGCGTATTAGTATTACTGTAGATTAAATGTATCTGCCACTCATCGTCAGTGTGCATGTGTTCAGCATATGAAAGGTATTGGAAGGTGACAAGTATTGGCAGGTTTCATTTCAGTCTGGGTACTGTACGCTCCTAGTGAGATACTCGGTGAGATACTGTAGCATTAATGTCACTCATATTCTGGTTGAAAAAAATATAGTCTGAATACAAACTACAAAGATGCTTTGTTTAGAAGGTGAGGTTTTGACCAAAAATGAGTTTCGACCAAAGATATCCAAAATAAAACATCATCTCTTGAAATGCCAACTCTGTTCAAAGAAATAATCCATTTTTTCTAAGGAAGACAGCAAATGATGAAAAGAAAAAAAGATATATTAAAGATAGATTAGAAGACATTACTCTTCCACAAAAAGAAAGAAAAGAAAAATATATGGCTTATAAAGCTATCGCCTCTACCTGTTGGCCTATAATTTTCAGGACTTTATTGGAAAGCATTGATGCACTTTTCAAACTCATTTCACATTTTCAGTCAGAGAACAGAAGCAATAATGGAAGGTTACTCTGCTGTGCTTATTGTAAGCAGTGGTTTGAAACTTTCAAAGGGTTTCTTTGAAACAAGTCAGTTACACAACCAGAGAGAGATAGAATTCAGTTGATATGAGAATCAAACAAGTCAGTAAAGAACAGAAGCAATAATGGAAGATAACTCTTATACTAGCTGCCAAAGGGTTTCTTTGAAATTGAATGAATGTAATAAAAGCGGAACACCTTACCAGGAAAAAAGAGAGAAGGAATCGAGTCAAATTAGAAAAGCTGCCCCATTCTTTATACCTTTGGAATGAAGAATGCCTTACAGTCATCTTTATTGGCATTTATGACCCCTAGTAAATGAAGAATTGAAAGGGTCGCGTGTGCAGCTAGCCCACTACTTCTATCTATCATTACCTATCCTCCCACCACCAGCATCCACTTCTTTACCATCCTCCTAATACGCCTGAAGCGCTTATCTAGCGTCAGCCGCGAAATTAAAGTCGGCAGACCCCGAATTAATCAAAATGATGTACCGTTATGTCTTCTTTTTGCGCTCGATTCACATCACATTATCCTTATCCCGCCATATTCCATAATGGATGGTGATCATCATCAAGGCTTGATTAATTATAGAGATGCGTGTTGCCAATTTACCAAGTCATACAGGTGCATTAGTGTGCATCTCCTGTAGGAGGAGCTTCCGGTTGCTGTGTTCAACCGCTGGCTCTGTTCAATTATTAAAATGATGGACACATTTGCATCATTTCATTTATGGGTGATCATTAAGGCAAGTACATATTATTTGGTTTAATGTGTTAAATTTTGTGAATTTGAATTAATTAATTTAAGATTAGATACTCTCTTCATGTCCTAGCTGTTAGAGTTCTATTTTTCCTTTACATTTGCTTTTATATGTGAAAATAAGTTTAATTTCAAATTCTCGATTATTTCACTTCATGCCATTTGCTTTAAATTCTTTCTGTTTTTGATGGTTATTATTTCATTTAACTTGGAGATATTTTACTGTTTACTTCAGCTTGTAATATATACTGAACTTACTGATAAATGGACTACATGTACATTATCTAGTAGTTGTCCCTATATCAAATATTATTACAAAAACACATTGTCTCTAAACTCTCTAAAATGAAATTAAACTGTCCAGCGATAGAGCAGTCATGTCAATAAGTTTTAAGTATGAGCAAGAGAAAATTCTTTGACAAGTCAAAATATCAAAGTTGATATCTGTTCAAAAACAACTTATGTTTAAAAGAGAGGGGGGGGGGGGGAAGAGATAAGAAAATGAAATTGCTTTGCCTGTCTTTCAAGCAATAGTAGATATTGAATATGACAGCGCTTGAGCTTGAAATATAGCTATGCTGGGAAAATAAGCTAAGGGATCTGTTTTCCAAAAGGTTAGTTAAAATGAGTTTGGCATCTGCGTCTGTACGATAGTTTTGATGAATTTTCCACGTGATGAATTGTTTTATGAGACTTGTTTTCTTTTTGTTTTGGAGGTTGGCGGCAGTAGGGCAGGTGTTTTGAAGTATTTTTTTTCCTGATAGTTTAGAGATCTGAATCATCTGGAATATGGATGATTTTAATATGTCTGATTCTGTTGTATCTTAGTTTAGGAAAGGAGGCGTTTCCTAACAATCGTTTCAAAGGGAAAGTCACCTGTAGACTGAAAACTATGAACAGAGAGAGACATAGACAGAGAAAGAAAAAGGGAACAGACATACTGAAATAAAGAAAGGGAGAGAAAGATAGAAGGAGAAAGAGAGAGAGAGAGAGAGGGAGAGAGAGAGAGAGAGAGAGAGAGAGAGAGAGAGAGGGGGGGGGGGGGAGCAAAAGGCATCAAATTACATATATATTTACAGGACTGATGAGGGTTTTATGTACATTTAAAGAAAGGTGAACAAACAAAAACTATATTTTCAAGACATAAAAAAAAGACAGCAAAGGAGATACAGGCAGAAAATAGATTGCAAAATACTGATTTACATCTAAATTTTGAAGTAGTGGCATGAGTATGATATATGCCTAAATATTTAATATCTGTGCAGACAATTTCAATTAAGTTTTGCTCTCATATATCTGCCCCCTTTTCATCCTTGGGTGATCTTGTAAAATGATACTAATAAAATTTGATTCATGTCATGAAACTTGCTGGCTGTAATTCATACGATCAATCATGTCTGATGTGATGGGTACGTACGCACATGAAAGAAGAGAAGATATACCGTATCGATCCATCACGACACAAACCAGGGAGAGAAAACCACAGGTGATTCAGAAAGAGCTCTTATAAATGATAGACAAATTTGAACTTGTAGAAGACCTGGGGATGTATGTATGACCAGGCCTGCTTCGATGACGCCAAGCAAATTTACACATCTCAGCATCACCCATAAACTGGCTTTATATTTGTACGAGCAAATGGAGCGCCATCAATTTCTTTTAGTGTGCTGACGTCTTTGCAAATACCTAACTGACTGGTAGGGGAAGGGGGAAGAGAGGGGTGAGAGAGAGAGAGAGAGAGAGAGCGAGAGAGAGAGAGGGAGAGAGAGTGAGAGAGAGAGAGAGAAAGGGATGAAAGAGTGAGAGAGAGTGAGAGAGAGAGAAAGAGAATGAAAAAAAGAGAGAGAGGGAGAGAACGAGAGAGAGAGAGGGAGAGAGAGTGAGAGAGAGAGAGGGAGAGAGAGTGAGAGAGAGAGAGAGAAAGGGATGAAAGAGTGAGAGAGAGAGAGAGAAAGGGATGAAAGAGAGAGAGAGAGAGAGAGAGATAGAGATAAGGGGGAGGATAGAGGTAGATAGATAGAGAATGAAAGAGAGGTGGATGAAGAGGAGAGTGATTGAGAGGAGGAGAGAGGAAGGGAAAGGGGCTGAGAGAACAAGAGAGAGTGAGAGACAGACACAGAGAGACAGATAGAAAATATTCAAAAGGAGTAGAGGAAAGAGAGAAGGAGGGAAGGATGAAAGTGAGTAGGAGCAGGAGGGAAGTAGGAAGAGAGAGAGAGAGCGAAAAAAAGGTGAAAACAACAGGGGAAAATAGAGCCTTAGAGGTGGAAATCAAAGAAGAGAGAGAGAAGGAGAAAGAAGATCATCAACAAGAAGATGAGAATGGGAGAAATGGAGGAGAGAGAGAGAAAAAGAGAGAGAAATGGAAGGAAATTCAACATGAAGATGGGAATAGGATAAATGAAGGGGATGGAAAGAGAGAGAGAGAAGAAATCTAAATAGACGAAGCAAGAGAGAACCAGAGGAGAGGGAAGTGACGGTGCCTTGAGGAAGGAAAGAGACAGGGTAATTTTGACGAGTCTTAATTTAGAATTTGAAGGAGGCGACCACTCTGATAAGCTCGCTCAGGACTGCTCGGTTAGTGACCGAGTCAAATTGACCATTGGTGACTTGATGTACATTATGGAACCTGTTATTTCATGGTTTGCTACTGAGTACTGTACTGTACATACATAAGTAATGTTCTTATTTTCAGTAATTTGATGTAAACATGGTAAAAAAACAAAAACAAAACATCTTGTTGAGCTTCACATAGGTACATTATTGGCTGTATGAAGCTAATCAAAACAGGATTACATAGACAAAACACCATCTTTCCTCTTGGCTCATGTCGTATTAGATTTTGATGAAATTGATAAAAACATTGATGTTCATTTGTACAGAACACACTTCATCCTTAAAATTCAATTCAATTTGTCTTTATTTCCAATTATTCGATAAAAAGTAAACCAAATAGACAGATAAAAAATATACAAAATAATACACAAATAAATGCATGTAATACAATGAAAATATAACATACAAAGAAATAAATTGTAACAGGATGAAATAGTCTGAAAATGGTAGTTAGTTAAATTTCAAGGTCTATATAGGCTTGCGAGCTAGATTATTAAATGTTAAAGATGTGTATTCCTACACATTGTAACACTCATCTACTGTAACTCAGTGGGTATTCACCAGAATCAAACTCATCTGTAGTGACTGCAATGAAGCGCTTGAAGAGGGAAGAGGGATTGGACATGAATAAAACATCATAAGATTACAGCTTCGAGTGTTGCCATGGAAACTGAAGACCCAGAGTGGTGCGAGCTTTCCATCAACTTGAGCAGCTAGCAAACCACTGTATGACTTGCCTTACATTTAGAAATGAGTGCAGGAATGCCTCTAGCAGTTAAGGTAATCCCTAAGTCTGGAAATGGACCTGCATTTTTAGAGTACGGTAATGCCTTCTCTCAGTCATTTTGAAATTGTTAATGTAGTACATTTTAAATAGGTTGATTCAGTCATCAAAACAATAAATGAAAGCAAGAAATTTTTTGATAAAGTCTATCTCTACTTTCACTACCAGTTGAACAGATCTACGTTATCGTCTAGTCACTCCGTCATGGTAAATGCATTCGTCTCTTTCTTTTTTATACAGGGGAAGGGGGGGGGGTAATTTTGTTGCCATATTTTTACTGGGGCATTGTTTATTTGAACTCTTAAATATTCCATATGAATTCTGTTCAGCTTTTATCTTCATTATTAAGCCGTCGGATCTGATAACCTCACGAACCTTTAAGCTTTTGTTTCTGTGCATTTCTATTATGTTCATGCTCTAGAAATGTGACCTCTGTTTCAATAGGCATGAGCAAAATTACCTATTTCTCTCCTCAACCCATGCCAAGCAAATAATTCATAAGGTCAAAGAAATTAATATAAATTATAAAATATAATTCTCTATTGTATTGAAATATTCATATGAAGATGCCTGCTTTCGCTATAGATGTAAATGTAGTATTCACGCTATAGTGTTTTAAACATTTGTTGTAATAATTGTCTTTCATGTAGAAAGTTAACATGCAATGTATAGAACTGACTGTTAAGAGCCAGAAGGATGTTAAGAGCCAGAAGGATGTTAAGACTGTGTTCAATGTGAGAGACGTCACCCTTCTTGCTATCAAGTCTATTCTGCATTTTCCACAAAAAATAAATACCTTTGAATGTTTTAAAAAAAAAAAAAAAATGTTACACAAATTTAAAATGGTAACCTTTAATGTTTCATCGAAAATTGTATAGTGTGCGTACACTCTATCTAAACAAAAAGCGTTTGTTATTTGACCAATCTTGCTATTTCAAACGTCTGCTTTGCATTAAAAAAAGTATGAAATACTTTTAATGTTTCATGAAAAATTGTAACCTCTAATGTTTCATGAAAAATTGTAGCCTCTAATGTTTCATGAAACATTGTAGTTTGAAAACACTGCACCTGAACAAAAATGTGTATGTTATTTGACGCTCATATACATGTACATTTAGAATAGGCCTCATTACAAATGTCATTGACTGCTGAGAGCCAGAAAGGAATTACTCCTATCAATTTGTATTCATCTATTCATTTATTCAATTTGAAGCAACATAAGATATTACGTTTCCAATTATTTGACAATATTAATTCTTGGATTTGGATTTGATACCCTTCTTGCTCGCAGCAGGTCATCAGTTTGGTAGTAGAAGGGCATTTATTTATTTGATTTAACACAGAAATAATGCCCTTCATGTTCTGAACTGATGATATAAAAGAATAAAAAACAGTCTGTAAAGCCCCTTTAAAGTGTTGGTAGCCCAACAATTTAATGCCAAAATTTGTCTTAAATTGTATAATAATCTGAAAGAGGATGTAATTTAAGACACATTTCTGCAAGAATTTTCAAAACAAATGTGTTTGAAGTTGAATATTGATGGAAGAATACAAAATTTTGGTTTTCTGTGTACCCTAATTATGTATTCTTTTATCAATATTTGCCTTCAAACACATTTTTAGGGGGAAAGTGTGTCTTAAGTTACATCCTCTTTTACATGATATGATATAATTTAGGTGAAATTTTGCCATAAAAGGTATGGCGAATTTGGGGCCTCCAACACTTTAGAGGGGCTTTAAGCTATACCCAATAGTATTAATTATTGCAAAAGCTTTTCTCATTCAACAGCTTCCTAGCTCTCAGCAGTAGATGAACAATGAATTTAATGTAATAACATCATCTTGTGCATTCTTTGATAGTTTGTGTGATAACATTGCTTTATATTTTGTGTGTTTTTGTTTTCTTCTGTTTGCTTGCATTCACTCACATCCAGGATCAATAAGAAGCCAATTCTCAGGTATTTATTTATTACTGAATAACAAGCCCTGTCCTCTCTGTATAGCTGTATACTGTGTATATATTCCTCGCACCGTTTAAGGGATAACCTAGTTGACCCTCAAGACATTTAGTCTCTCAAACACTAAGGCCATTAAAAAAAAAAAAACATGTTTAGCGTCCCCGCCCACTTCTATTTTGGGGGTCGCCTCGTATTTTATTTTTTGAATTTTTGATTTTTTGGGGGGGAACTTTGAAAAAAAACATGAAAAACACTGCTAAAATAGATCTATTTCTGATTTTAAAAAAAAAATTAAAAATAAAAAAAATTGGCGGCCATCTTGAAAAATGGCCCGATTGTTAGGGAAAATGTACCCAGCGGCCATTTTGAAAAAGAAAAAAAAGGGCCTCCTGCTCCTTCCTATTAAAAAAAAAAAACGGACGCTAAACATGTTTTTTTTTATTGGCCTAAACCTGAAATTGGGTTCATGAAACCAATTTTATTTCAGTTTGAGGGGCCTTTGGTCTTGTAGGCCTTTGGTTTATTATACGTCAGCTGGGTTTTTGCTTTCCTCCTTTCCATACTAAATCAAACATTTTTTCTTGTACTGGGCTGTGGAATATTTCACTATCATATTTTCTTGCCTTTATGTTACTATGACTGTGTACAAATCTCATTTTATTGTTATCTGAGAGCGAGAAAGGTATTAACTCTGCACCCTTCTGCCTCTCCTCCTGATCCTTCTGTACTCCCATGCATATCCTGCAGAAGCGCCTTAGCTGAAGAATTCCTACAAAATCAATATATTTGAAATTCCCTGCTAAAAATGTCTGTGAGGCACACATTGTATTCTATGAACCTCCAGCATTATCTTATATGCAGACATCTTCCTTTTCGATGCATTATCTCATGGCTTTCCCCATTCTTTCTCTCCATGTCATGTGTATAAACTGTATGTACTTTGTCTACTTGTCTTTACGTGTTTCAACTGTGAAGACCACTTTCCTTTAATACTTGGTATACTGTTAAGTGTTTCCTTGTTATATGGCTTTACTTGGTATAATACTATTAAATGTTTGGTTGAAGAAAAAACACAGCTCCATGGAGTGTAAATATGTTACCTAAATGTACATGAATTTGACCCCCCCCCCCCCCTCCCCCCATTATTAAAAAGTTTCATGTCCCGATTTTGAGGACAAAAAAGATACAGACTACCTGCAATAATAACTTGGAGGAAAATGGACAGAAGAGTAGAGAAAGGGGAGAATTGTTGTCATTTTTTTAAAAATTCAATGTTCTGCTTTTTTACTTTAAAAAGAAAACATATTTCATATATACAGTAAGCCACAACAAAAAATATGATAACATGGGGATTGGAAACTACTAAGATTTTTATTTTATTAGGGCCTGAGTCTTCTCAGAAAATGTTTGATGGATGTAATAAGATTTTGGGGTAGGCCCTTCTTTTTCCCCAAATGTATTTTTTTTACAATGTTGTGTCATTGATATTTCAAGCCTACATTGTCAATTTTATTTTTAGAAAGTCTCATCATATTGTATAAAGTCTGATCATATTTGTATGTGATGTATCATATAGATACTCTTCTCTGTTGAGTGTCAAAAGGGCATTAACATTAACATTAAGTTAATGCCCTTCTGGCTCTGAACAAAATATGTATATATACATAAATAATATTGTAATTTCACTTCTATCTCTCCTTCTCTATGTCAATGTTTCATGGCTGTCTCATGTTTTTCTACATGTGTTTGTAAATCATTGGATCTGTTCCTCAAATTTCATCTTTTCTTCGCACATGGTTTATCTATGGGCTCTACATAACACACTTGGTAATGCAGGAAGGTCAACTACACATCGATCAATGCGGGTATAACATGTATATGGCCTACCGTATATGTTCATCAGAATATAGCCTTTTTGTGTTATAGAAGAAATTAATATCAAGTGTTGCTAAGTAAATCAAATAGTGGTTGGATTATCTGGGCTGTTTAACCTGTTCCATAATGATTTAACAGTGTTTTTACATAAACAGGCCTTCTGATCTACATGTAGGTCTTAAATTAAAGCGGTATAATACTAATTAAATGTTTTTTTTTCCTGTCATCTGTCCAGTATCATGCCCATCATTTGGCTTTGACATTATTTCCTCTTCACAGTCCATTTCATTTCAATTCGCCTCCCTATAATGACATACCGGTGTTACCTTCTTATATCTGCCCTTCAGCAATGTAAAGCCCAATTTTATGTGCGTCTATTGGCCTACATGTACGTGTCATCTCTCTCTCTCTCTCTCTCTCTCTCTCTCTCTCTCTCATTCAATTTATATGAATTATAGGTACTGCATGAAATGCCTTTTGATCTCTTAATGATCTAATCTGCATGTCATCTTTCTGTGCTGATATACATGTCATAATGGGAGCAACAGATCAACATACTTATTAGCCCTATTATGAGTTAAATGTGGCAGATCCACAGTTGGTGCTCATTAAATGGCTCGATGTGTACATTGTATTCATTTTCAGGTATTTGCTATTGGTACATTTGTTATACAGAATACGATTTTGACGGTTGTTGGTAATTTTGCTTACTTTTGATGATATTTGTTTTGATATGTAGTACGACTGAATGGACAGGTAAGGGAAGGCTACTGGATTTAAGTATTCTCTCTTAATTAAATGTACATGCAGTAGGAAATGAGTTCCGTCACACCAGTATTTCATACGTATTACATTGGCATTTTTTAGCATGCTAATCTATAGTAGATGTGGACATATTGATTTCATGCCCCTACCCTGCTCTTTCTCTCTCAGCCTCTCCTATTTCTCTTTCTCTCCCTCTCTCTCTCTATCTCTCTCCCTATAAATATATATATCTCCCTCTCCCTGTCACTCTCTCTCTCTCTCTCTCTCATTCTCTCTCCTTTGCCTCCGTACTAAGCGATGATATATGATGTCCCTTTCCTGCTCTTTCTGTCCCTCTCCTCTTCCTCCCTCCCCTTCTCTCTATCTTTCTCTTCTTTCTCTCTAACCTTCCCTCTCACTCTTTTAACTGCCTCTCTAATCACTTTTGTCATTGTTGTGCATTTGTCCTCCTGTCTTTCTCCTATCTCTCTCTCTCTCTCTCTCTCTCTCTCTTTATCCCTCCCCTCTCCTTTTCTCTCTCTCTCTCCTTATCCCTTTATCCCATTCTCTTTCTCTCTCTCTCTCTCTCTCTATCCCTCCCTCTCCCTCTCTCTTCTTATCCCTCCCTCTCCCTCTCTCTTCTTATCCCTCTCTCTCTCTCTCTCTCTCTCTCTCCTTATCCCTTTCTCTCTCCTTATCCCTCTCTCTCTCTCTCTCTCTCTCACCTTACCCCTCTCTCTCTCCTTATCCCTCTTTCTCCCCTTATCCCTCTTTCTCCCTCTCTCTCCTTATCCCTCTCTCTCTCTCTCTCTTTCTCTCTCATTGCAATGACGACCTTCGTCATTGCCTTGTTTTCGTTCACATTCTGCCCCATTAATATTCTCCTTTTCCTCCTTTTCCTGTTCCTTATCGTCAGAAAATCGCATTCGTTTTGCACGTAGTGTTTGTTATTCCTGGTTCGGTGCTTTCCTCATGTCCTTTTTCTTTCAAATTTCATAGGCATGGTCTCTAACATCTCATCAAGGTCACTACATTCTTTGATTTCCGAAATCACTCATGCATAACCGTCCAGGCGCCATTTTATCCGTTTTTGGTCCATTTTAAGGCCTTTCTGTCTTCCTTCCTATCTCCACTATCCTAGATCCTACAAACTTCTAACAAATTCCTCTAGATAGTCTAATAGATGTTCTTTCATCTGCGACGTATGACCTGACCTTCAAAATGCCATCTTCGTACTCAAAATTCAAATCTGAAACTGACTCCGTCAAAGATCTCTCAAATTCTTGAAAAATGGACCCCTAAAAATCTAAAACTGCCATAACTTTCTCATATAAATTCCGTTTTGTGTTTTAATCTCACATTATCTTTATCTCATAATTGCACATAGCCATGCCAAATTTCACGCTCCAATGGCTTTGCACAACATAAATAGCGCCCTCTAAAGTTCTGGGAATTGGCTTTCTCTCTGTGGCCGTATCTCCATAATGGCTTGGCAAACCCGTACCCTTTTTTGGATTTAGATACTTGAAGATATGCCCTTTCCAGCCATATACAAAATTATATACCCTAACACTGACCAAATTTGAGAAAAATGCCCTCCAAAATTGCCATTTTCGAGAAAATTCGAAAATAACTTCAACTTGCTCTAAAATGGCGATCTTTATACCTATATCAGTGAAACTTGGCGGATATATGTATCCATATACGTGACAACTGTTTGCCAAGTTTGGTAAAATTCGAATATGTCAGCGCAAAGTTATCGCCCAAAATGATGAATTTACTATGCATTACGTAATAGCGCGTTTAATGCGTGCAATACATTGCGCGCAGATAACAATGGTGTCAAACTGACCGCAATGAAGTGCCCTTTCGAATGATACCAAGTATACTATATGTTCACACAGAAAATTGTGAGTAAATCGTATTTGAACAAAGGTCACTACACGAATTCCGCCGAGTTTCCGCCCGAATCTAACACGTATCGGCTATGACGTCATTTTTTCAGACTGCTTTTCGCCCCTTAAACGTCCTTTTTTTTCCTTGAAAATTTGCAGTGACATGCCGAGTTCCAATACGCAGGGCACCTCTTGGCCGGATTTTTGAAATTGGTCAAGGGGGCCATTTAAGACGCCATTTTGTCCTATACATTTATTTTACATCACGTGTTTCGATAGGATTATCATAGAAAAAAAGAGAGTGATTTACAATAACAACCATGAAATTCTCTTTCTAATGATACCAAATACGGCCCATAAAGAGACGTAAAGAGAGAGAGAAAAAACAATTTAACTCCGGCCATAATACAGATCCTGCACGTTTTCCGCCCATTCATTACACGCATTGTCTATGGGGCATATCGGGTTCACGCTTTTGGCCCCCAGAACGAACTTGATTGCTGTGTCAAACATGCACCAAATCCCATTGGTTTGTGCACGCAGTGCTTGCGAGCCCTTTCTAGGTTCTTTCCCCTATCCCAATTTCTTTCAAACATCGTAGGCATAGTACCATCCCATCAAGGTCACTGTTGATGCCTTTCTTTCGCCCTACCTATCTCCAATATCACAGAAGCTACAGACTTCGTGCAAATTGCTCTGGACAGTCCGAGAGAAGCTCTTTCGTTTGACACGTAGAAACACGGCGTCATTGCACGCACATCGTTCTGACACGATTGCATTTCTAGTTTGCCACTGTACTCTTGTTGATAATATATGACTCCATCAATGGTGTGTCACAGATGAGCTCCGGTTGATCAATCAATTAATGAACCACAACATTGAAAAGACCAGAGATAGAATCGCCATTGTCATTTTCCAACATACAGAATGCTCTGAAATCGAACAGGTTCTGTGCCTTCTTTCTTTATAGTGCTTAGAGACTTCGGTGGTATAAGCGCTTTATAAGCACCGTTTTTATTATTATTTTGTATTATTGTCATTCATCAAAGGTGTAGGGTTAGGTGGGGGAGGTGCGATGGCTCAGTGGTAGAACAGTGGTCTCAGGACCAGGAGGTCCCAGGTTCAAAACCAAGTTGATGTGTTAGTGCCCTCCGGTAATTAAGGCATCAACACTCATTACCAAGTCCCTAGCAGAGGACTTAAAGCGGTCTGTCCCTTGGTTGCTAACTTACAAGCACAGGTACACTGTCTTTGCAGTCAGGTAAAACAAACAATCCAGGTTTAGTAATGTGATTATGTTTAGGTTTGGTTCAGGGTTTTGGTCTTAGCTTGAAGTGAGTGGTCAGTGTGCAGGTTATTGACCATGGAGCAATTGTGGCAAGAGCATGTGTCCTACTCAAAATGCTCAACACTTAACATATAAATTGAAAATTATAATGGGGAATATATCTAGTTTGACCTCATTAGATATTCTTCCAACCACTTCGAAAAATACTCCTTGTTCATTTATACACTAGTAGAAAAAAAAACTGATAAATACCGGTATATAGTATAATGCTACTACATTGTTAAATCAGCAAGGAATGTTTAAACTTTACATCTGATATTGATCAATAACATATTGCTTTTTAAATTTTAGTGGAACTGGGCAGATTTCTCAAACAAAAACAAAATGATTTGATTGTTTTGAATCAAAGGTAAGAGATTTGTCTGGTGAAAGCAGGAATGATATCTTTCCCAATATATGAATTATTGACTATACCGGTACTTATGCCATGCAAACATTTGTTCACTAAATCATTGATATTCTACTGAAGCCAATACTAGGTATACTATTTTGATATCGTATTAAAATGAATCGGTATCTAGAGCGGAAAGTACATGTAACACGCATATCAATGAGTGGGACATTAAAGCATCCATGCGTACAGAATGCATTTCATTTCATTTCATTTGACTCTCCAGACTATACAATGTTTAGTGAGATGTGATGTCTGTGTGTAGTCTTTACACGCAGACCTCTGTTTACTCACTTCGCAAGAAAGATTATCGCATTATACATCAGTGGATATGATAATGAAGTATAACATAGTCAACATGGTTAACAGAATTTGAAATCTATGTTTAGCGACCTAGAATTAGTTAAATAGTATTTGTAGAGTTATTTTGAGGCTTTGTGAACCTCTATCTTGTAATAAGTAACTGCATCAAAATTTAGGAGTCTGATGACAGAGACTACTAGCTCACATTTTCTCTGTGCTGAATTCAGCGGATAATAGTGCAGTCACTCCTTGCAGTTAGTTTGCACGCGCAGACCCTCATCAGTCGTTATGCTTTGCAGAGTGTCTGAAGAGTAAGACTATGAAGACTTCACGGTCTGCTGCACTCCATAAGCTCTGTGCTATAGCTGCCCCTGAAAGGAAGATACTTATAGAATAAGCTTAAAGGTAAGCTGGAGTTCTGGTAATGATAGAAAATAAATTCTCACAGAAGCCAACAAAACTTACACTGAATTTTTAAGATTTCAAATTACTAATGACATGTGCAAACAATTTTGGTAGAAACTGTATAATGGCTGAGTTATGATCATAGAAAGATTAGGAAATCTGGGAAAAGAGGCCTGGTATAACTCAGGTTACCATGTGCAAAATGAGACTTGTGGTTTTTATTGAGGATGATTTCCAGCAGGTTTTTGTGAGGTTGTGTTTATTTTACTAGTTCAAACAATCAATCTTTTGCACGATAAACAATCCAGAATAAATTATGTTCTCTTGACATACCATTCAAATAGCAGAGCTCAAAATTAGCATTAAAGCCTGTCTGCACTAGTTTGGCCAGGGGGATTAGACCTCCCTGCAAGGTCACTGACAGGTGTTTATCTTATTTAAGTCAGCTGTCAATAAATATAAGAAAAAGGGGATCAATGGGGACCAACAGTCACCGATTAGGCATTGTTTGCTATATAGAGGGAACAAGTAGCTAGAAGTAGTGCAGTGGGGCTTTAAGCTCAAGGCTTTACGGACTTGTGTTTATATGTTAAAGTGAAGTCTGAGCCTACAGACTACCTTCCAGGTCCCCTATCACAGGGTCCAGGTATTGGCCTGCAATCCCGGCTGGTCTGCTATATTCAGCCGCGTGACTCAGATGCACTCAATTGAAACAAATGTCATCACATCAGACTGATCTTTATGTCTCTCTGTATGATTGCTTTTCACTCCTGCAAGAATATATCTCAGGGAAAAAGTTATATTTATTTTTCGGGGGCTACTTTTTAAGCTTGCTTGCATAAAAATAACACTAACAAATTTGTTTTGCTTTGAACTCTATGCAAATTTAAGGGGGCTCTTTTGGGCATTTCGGGGGCAAATTCGCCCTGAGCCCCTGTGTATTTTGTTCATTGTATGATTGCTTTTCATTCCTGTAAGAATACATCTTCTTTTACCATCACCTTGATTCCCTCCCCTTCTCTTTCAATCAAATACTTACTTAACCCTCCTATGCAGCTCTTATTTGACCTAAAACTTACAAGTTCGTCTTGTTTTGATCGCTTTTAGCCTCTCGACTATTTAGCTTTGTACTTTTTTTTTGTTTACCTTTAAAGATTTTCTCTGTATATACCTCCATTATTCTCTTGATTGTATGCTCTTTGTTTACTCTGTATTAATTTCTTCTCAATACACAACCTGTACTTCCTAAAAGAAATTGTAAATTACTGGTACATGTGGTACTGGTTAAGATTGTAATTTAATGCATGGAACTTTTATTTTGTTGGGGATTTTAATGTATACAAAAAGGAACTTGGCAAAAGTCTGAAGACTTATATTGTCTCATTTACATTTTAATACAAGAAAACATGAACTCACGTTCTAACATGAACATTTACAAACAGGTCAATAATAACTAAAACAAAGGAAGTGACTTCATGCATTCAAAATACAATGTTAAACAGCAATTATTATATTTTATTCAACTGGATGGACTTACAGGACTAATATACAATTTAAAAGAGATTGCAGAAGTAATCTTTAATCCAAGTCTCCAACCTGATTTGGGTTTAAACCTATGGGATTTTTTTTTTAAATCGCAGGTAGATTGTCCATAGATTTGCTTGTCTTGTAGATGCTGTAACTAAAACAATCTCCACCATGTGTTTTTTGAAGGACTACCCACATGGTGAAACCACACACTTATGAATTTATTCAATATCATCCCCATTTTGTTCTGCAGAAGTACAGGCTGTTGCCTTATCGTGCCATGTACTTTAGGGCTCCATACAGATAGTTTATTTATAAAGGGTTGCTCTTGATTTATCCGGATATCTTTTGACTGCCATACCAGACATTCAATGTTACTCTTGTCCTTCTAAAGTACATCATCTGTTCAGAGCCAGAACGGCATTAATTCTATGCTCTTCACATAACTCCCTTCATTCCACAAATCCCCTTCTGGCTGTGACCAGCGATATCTAGGTTTTAGAATGCAGTAGCTTTAACCGGCCCATCAAACCACAGTATCTAGCTATGGCATTCCAACAGTAGTCCCACCTATAGATATAGAATGTATTTTAAGAGCACTGCAAATGAAGCTATCTTGGCTTCACCTGTTCCTCCCGGAGCGGTGAGAGGGCATGAAGGGTACTGTGCCATAAAGCACTGGTCAGAACTCACCCATTTAGCATTACATCCTTCCCAAAGTACACCCCTTATGAGGATAAAATGCAAAAAAGGTATTCAAGATCGTCATAAATCATGGTTATAGGTCAGGGCCCTGTCTTATCAAGAGTTGTGTATTGATCCAAATCAATCGCAAGTTTGCCGTCTCCTATCTCTTTTGTACATATTTACGATTGATATCAACTCTTTGTAAGACGGGGCCCAGATCTCAGCAATCTATATGCTAATGAGGCTCCCTCAATGATGTTGTCATCTCATTGAAATCATTTTGCCGCCATAACCTCAACAACTTTCCTTTGAGGCTCTAATTCTACTCCTTAGATGTGATGTTCCTCATGCTTGATTGACAAATCACTACTGTTGTCATTTAACAATATGCAATTATGCATACAGTTTATCTTTATCAGTGTGGTCTGACCAGCACTTTAATCAGGAGCATATTAAGAAGGTACAGTGCCCTCAATGTTGATCACAGAAGAGGGGTGCTACACCTGTCTGCCCTCCAGAGTGCTCTGTTCAGAATTCTTGTTATTCCTGCAATGCTTAAAGGGATTTTGATTTGTGTAGCTACTACTTTTGCACTCTACTACCCATTTAATCTATTCCCATTTGGTCTATTCCCATTTAATCTATTCCCATTTGGTCTACTATCCACTTGGTCTAATAATCATTTCATCTACTTATCGTTTGGTCTAATTACCATTTAGGCTGAAATCCATTTGGTCTAATCTCTATTTGGCCTAATCTCCAATTATGCAAAGACCCATTTGGTCTATTTTCATTTAGTCCGATAACCAGTTAGTCTAATTCCCAGTTTGTCTAATGCCCTTTGCTGTGGATAAATATGTTCCCATCTACTGTAGATTTCCAAGGGCTGAAGTTCATCTTCTTATAGTAAATGCCCCTCTAGCTCTCTGAAGATGGAGTAGTAGTAGTAGATGTAGTAGTAAAAGAAGTAGTAGTAGTAGTAGTGGTAGTAGTAGTAGTAGCGGTAGTAGATTTAGTAGTAGTAGTAGTAGTAGTAGTAGTAGTAGATGTAGTAGCAGTAGTGGTAGCAGATGTAGTAGTAGTAGTAGTAGTAGTAGTAGTAGTAGAAATAATAGTACTACAGGTAGGAGTAGTAGTAGTAGCCAGACAGAATGAAATTCATCTTATCAGAGTAAATGCTCGTCTAGCTCTCTGAATATGATGTGAGGCTCATATCTTGATTTCTTTGACTGACTTACTGAATGGAATTCTTTCAAGGTGTTTACAGTTGACACATACACACAGTATCATTTCTTCGACAAGTCTTGTTCACACTTGCCTGTAATACTGCATACAGCACTGCTCATAATACTGGGTTACATGTATGTCATGCACTCTGTTTACATATAGCACATACATGTACAGTATATTTCCCTCCCTGACAAGCCACGTTCATATTTACATTTAATACTACTTCTAGCAGTGCTCAAAATATTGTGTTCTGTCATGTATACACTCTATTTACCTTCAGCACACAGGGTATATTCCCCTGACAAGCCATGTTCCTATTTATGTTTAATACTGCTTATAGCAGTGCTCAAAATACTGGGTTCTATCATGTATACACTCTGTTTTAATACCTTTAGCACACATGGACACATTTCCCTGACAATTCATGTTCACATTATTGCTAATCTCTCCATTGATCAAAATACATGAGAGTAAATTAGGAGAAAATACATATATCGTCCTTGTTTTCACGAAGTGACGGTAGTGAGGAAAATTGTCACGCAAAGTGAATGCAATTTTTTTTCACATACCGTCACTTCGTGAAAACAGCAACAAATTATGTACAGTTATATTTTGTTATAGTTTATTGGCATCTAGTTCTGTCCATCTCTAATTGTATATTTAAAAAACCTCAAACGGCCTACGGACATCTGAATTTGGTTCATAAACGATTGAAGTAAATTCTATAGATTTACGTTCACAAGAAAGGATAAGATGGCAGCATTAACTGCATGGTTCAGCTTGAAATGGGCCAGAATGCATGGCAATTTATGTTCCTGAGCAATGATCAGATGGTGTACATACCACTACAACTGTCATCAACCATGCACCACCTATCCCCTGGTTCAGTCTGATGTGGGCCAGTATACAGTGACACATTTAAAGAAAGCATTGGTTTTAATCAGCAGCCATGCAATCTTGTTGACCTTCTCGTGTTTCTTCAAACCAATCCTACCCTGACATGCAAGGATGGTCATCGCTGGATGGTGAACGCTGGGTAGGGAAGACGAGAGAACTCAAGATAATCTAGAGCTCTCGTAACGGAGAAGAGGGTTTATTGCTTTTTGGTCTGCAATCAGTTTGTCTACTTTCTATATGGTCTAATAATCATTCAATCATTTAATAATAATTTCAAATGTCACATAGAGCATAACATTAGATCATTACACATTTACAATGCAAAAACAAGTTTATGGCAATGATAAAAACAAGGTGAACTAAAAGAAAGACGAGGAGACCCTGGTAACCTTCAAATTGTTTTGAAAAAGGTTTTCATGAAGAGGCTGAGAATGAAAGTGTAAATTTAAGAATCTAGAAATAAAACAAATCTACCGGTACTCATTGTAGAAATAAAGGAACACACTATAACATATCCAGAGCCCATCTCTGTGTTTCAGGTATTCATTTCCGCTGCTTAGCCTAGCTTACTGCATACATGTATAATAGAGATGCCTTAGCGACCGATTAATGATTCATAAGATGCATACCCCTGCGTATCTTGTAAAATAGATGTCGCTGTAAGATCGATTCACACCTACGCTTTATGACCAGGGGCCAGGCGAGGGAGCTGTTGCCTTGTACACGTGCCCTCTTATCGTGTTTATTCCTGGTGGTCATCTAGCGTCCGCTAGGGGTTCATGAATTTTCATGTAGTGAGTGCATGGCTGGGTGTGAAGTTGGCCCAGCTTGTGCTAGTCTGCATATGTAGACTCTTTATTTTTTTATTTCTTTTATTTCTTTTTTTATTATATAGTATTTATCACATTATTATATTATCTGTTGAGAAATAGAAGGGTGTTTACCCATAAATTACCACGGAGTTATAAATGCCCTTGCCCTCAACAGAGGATATAACATCCTTTTTACACTGCTATAGCTTGTGAAATTTCATTTCATTTCATAACAAAAAGTTAAATTCCCTGAATGATAGCTTCATGTAGACTACATTGTCACTTGAGAGACATAAGGGTGTTAACTCTATGGAGAAGCATACAGGTTAACGCCCTTCTGTCTCTCAGCAGTGGGAAGGTCAAGTAAGATCGCTAGGATGGTGGGAATATTCCTCTGATCTTTGTATAACTAGGAGCATGATCGCAATACCTGTAGATAAGAAACACAGGGGAATAGAATGTACACTGTATGACAGATAATGTACGTTCATTCATTTGTTTGGAGCCAGATCAGTATTCATATACTGTGCACAGGGTTAATGCCCTTCTGGCTCTGAACAGATGATATAAACCATGCATGTTTGCTGTGATTTTATACCTCTTGGTACATCTACCTCAAATATTTCATTGACTTTACCGGAGTGTTGGCTCAGTTAGTATAGCGTCCGCCTCACAACTGGGAGGTCGTGGGTTCGATCCCCGGCCGCGTCATACCAAAAGACGTTAAAAGATGGGAGTTACTGCTACCTTGTTTGGCGTTCAACAATAAGGGATAGAACAACGTCGATCTGGCGCTTCTCAGTGGCTGCCGGGCTCATGATCAATTGGGCAAAAAGAATTTTCGTTTCGGTTTTAATAACATTTGGAGTTGACTGAAAAAGATTATTATTATGTATAGAAAACAAATGATACATAAAAAAGCATGGAATGGTCTCAGAGAATGGGTCACATACACCAGAGCGTGTTTGACCAATCATTTGATAAGAATGCAGGAGTGGGTTGTATAATATGATACATACTTATTCCAATGAAAGAGACCAGGGAAAAAATACACAGGGGTGTGGGGCGAGATAGCTGCCGAAATGCCCAAAAGAGCCCCCGAAAGTCATAAAAGAGCCCCCAAAAATGTGCATAAAGTTCAATGCAAAACAAATTAAGCAAGCTTGAAAAGTACCCCCAAAATTGTTTTAATATTTTTTTCCCTGATAAAGACAGGTATGAAATAAACGCCCCCCCCCCCCTGATGTATGTTGTAGGGACATCAATCAGCCAGGAGGAGGGTGCATGGGAGGGGGGAAAGAACACAAATCAAACATATATATATTGCAAAGGAGGTTTAACAGAGTAAGAAGTTATGCCCTTATAGCCTTCTGACAGCTAGCACCATCAGGCTCCTGTTTCATAAAACTCATTTTCAATAACAAGTTTCAATGACTGTTATGAGCTACTGAAATCCTGGCTTCTGATTGGCTGAGTGCAAATTTATCATAGAAATATATCATTTGTAATTGACAACAAGCTTTATGAAAGAGGGCCCAGGAATACTAAATGAATGTAGAAATAAAAGAGTTAGCAGAGCATTTTGTCATTTTTCGCTGTATAGAAGGCGCAAGTAGCTACAAGTATAGCTACAAGTAGTGCAGTCCCGCTTTAAAGCACAATCTTAACTGTGCAAGGAGACGAGAAGTGCTAGCAATGTTGATAGGAGTGTCACAGCTAGGGTTGACAACTTGACATATGAATTGATAAACCGCTCATTGATTATGAATAACAGAGATGGGTTGAATGGCAATAAGAGTCCAAAGACCAAAGTGCATGCCTCATAAAGCTTTCCTTGATCTGATATCTATTTTTGATCTTACAGCATTTGTGGCTGTCCTGCCATAATATTTTGTATTGTCTGGTATGAGTCAGAAGCATGTTAATGTTAAAGGGATAGTTGAGTTCTGTTTTCAGACCGCAATTGTCTTCAAAGTGCATGGTTATTGCTCTTATTCTTATCTATGACATTTCTAGTGCTCTTTAAGGACCTAAAATTGCTATGAAGGTAATTTTAGACCCCCAAATGTGTGAAATTCAGCCAATACGATCATACCAATTTAGCTCCACTATCAAAAAAATATGGTGAGGGTTAATGAATTAATTACTTAATAATAACAAACATGCGCCGGCTGGTTGGGCTTAATATAACCAGCGAGGTGGGAGGACACCACCTCCCTGATATAACCAACACAAAAAAGTCAACAAAAAAGCCAACATCGGCATTAATTGGCTGAAATACAACGTAAAAGGCGCTAGCTATTTTTGTTTTTTCCAACAGCTTTTCTAATTATTGAATATTTGTGGTGGTATACAAATATTAAAAATAGTTATATTTATGGATATTTCAGCTGTCTCTGAACCGATTTTGATCAAACAAAGATGATTTTGTCATTAAAATTCCATGTTCTTTCAAATTTGACACTCAGTTTGTCATTATCTCACAACAAATTTTGTGTGTGTAGCGCCCTCTGCTACAGAACTCAACTATCCCTTTAAGTCTCTGATAGAGGAAGAGCTCAAAACTATTTTTTTTTTTTGGGGGGGGGGATGCTATTGTTTTTCTTCAAACCATGTTCAGAAACACAGCCCTATATTTCTCAGCAACAATAGGCCCATTTACACAGCCCAAACACGTACCATTTCGAAAAATCATGGATATTTTGACTGTCATTCACACTACTAGAAAAAACGTTTAAAAAAACGTTGGTGTTAGCTCATTACGATTTTTAGTGAGTACAACGTGTGCTCGACTTGACACTACTCTGCATGCAATCACACTCTAGTTAAACTTGCTTAGCGACTATTACCAAAACAGCAGAATGTGAGGAAAGTCTATTATTTTCGCTTGCAGTGTAATTGCAGCTATGAAAGCCCTTCTGCACTAGTTTGGCCAGGAGGGATTAGACCTCCCTGCAAGGTCACTGGCAGGTGGTTATCTCATCAAATCAGCTCTCATTTAACATAAGAACAAGGGGATCATATGGGGACCAACGGGCACTGCTTAGGCATTGTTTGCTCTATAGAGGGCGCAAGTAGCTACATGTACAAATAGTGCAGTCCCACTTTAAGGAAGATTTCCCCCCAGTAACCAATCCATCAGTCTGCTTGGCCGGCTACCCTAATTATTCATTTTTCAACCTTTGATCAGGAACATGTCTCTTGTGTAAATTCCCTAAGCTGTGTCAACAATGTACTTTCAAAATATACATGAAGCGTGCAATAATGGATGTGGCTTTAAACAGAATTTGGGAAGTCGTCACTGCATGTTAGCGTTTCCTGTAACACTCGTAGTCATGCCTAGTGTGTCTGTTGTTTGGAACAGTCGTGTTTCCATGATGTTGGGCCTCATTTGAATATATATTAGTCTCTCTATAGGATTCGTAAGGATGCAATGTTTTTAATCAATCAAGGAATAACTGAGATATTATTCAACAGAAGTTTATCAAACAGAAGTTTGGAAATGGTTTTTACGTGTTAGTATTTCTTGTGACACTGGTAGTCAAATTTGGAACAGTTTTGCTTGTCTATAGCACTGGAAGCTGTAGCGGCCTACTCTACTTGAATATATATCTCTTTCTAATGGATTCCAAAGATGAGACTTTTTTATATACCGGTAAGAGTGGAACAATGGAGGCAGCATTAAAGAGAATGTTTGAAGTGTTTTGTATCATTGTTTCCTGTCATTTTGACACTAGAACTGAGTCAGTGGATTTATTTGTTTGAGAAATTTTGCCTTAACGAAGTAAGGAGCTTAATCATTACACGTACTTATCTTTCTACCTAATGGATTCACAAAGATGATGTTTTTTTTTTTTAATTTTTTTTATTCGAGTGTTGAGTAATGGAGGTACATTTAAATGGAAGTTGTTTTTGTGTGGAAGCATTTCCTGTAACCCTCGCAATTAAACTTGGTGTCTCACTGATTTGAAGCATTTATTGCTGTATATAATTAACACTGAAAGATGCAGAGACCAACTGTACTTTAATATCTTTCTAATGGATTCAAAGAATATTTGTTTTGGTAAAACTGAAACAAGTTATAAGGTGCAGTACACCGTGCAGTTTCACAGTGCACGCACTTTTAAATACACAACTGACGAAAGGTTATGCCTGTGTTGCAGGCGAGAATCTCCAGCCACATTAGTTCTCTAGCCTCACATAGAGTTGTACATTATCAATACTAGTCTCATTTCCCATACTCACTTTGGATTCCCTGTGTTGTAATAATTTTTGTTGTATTTCCGAAAATAACAAAAACAACATGAGACAGTGAAAGAACAAAATGAATCATCAACTTCTGGTTGAAATGCATCATATGTTTATGCTACTCAAAAATTATGTACATGTTCTGTATTCTGAAAAAAATGATATTTTTTGTTATGAAAAATGATATTAATTATCATAACTAACACTTAGCATTGGCTCCTGCACAGAAACATTATCTCTTTCACCTTGGATGCGAATGCAGCCATATTTGGGAAACATTAACCAATGACTTTGCTTAATTTAAATTGTCTAAACAGTTAACAGTGTTTTTCTAAGTTCTAACATATAGGATAACACTGTTTTCAGAATACCACAATGTTTTTGTCTGGAAAATTGACACGGGTAGAGAGATTGTCACCTGTGACACCTGCACACTAGATTCACCTTCCCTGATAGAAACAATTAAACTCATTCCATGAGTTCATGTGAGGCCAAGGGAGATGATTACATCATCACCAATTATGAAGGGTAATCCCCCAGGATTAAGAAATTAGCGTTCATAACGATAGTGAGCAATATAGAGTGGAATGCATTAGTACTTACTTGGTATGTGTAATATAGGTCAAGCCAAGGAGTTACTGGGAAAGAAAGAGAAAGAATTGTTTTTAAGAGAGGTAGAGGGAAATCCTTGGTTAAGCTGAGTGGTTTAGAAGAGGAGTAATGTTAAGTACAATGTTCTGTAAGCTACATGTATACATGTTTATGTACATGTATCTCTTTCCATTCAAAAAGCTGCTATTTCACGAGAAAATAATGGGAACTGTTTCCTGCTGGTTTAACTCATTCACTAATGAATTATCGAATTCCCATAGACTTAACAAAGGGACCACCAGGTTCCCGTAAGCAACGGGTTAATTCAGTCTAAATTTGACCAAAGGATCATCAGCTTAGATATGGTTACAAGGTCATATACAATTTTTATCTCAATGTCCACTGTGTAACCAGAAGATTTCACAATGTGGAACTTGCTAATGTTAACTTAATTAATAGCATTGTTTCTCTTCATCATTATATGCAGGTCTGGTGGGGCTAAATATCAATGAGTAAAGAATTCAAGTCAAGTTTCTCAAAAACCTTTCTCGAGGTGTAAACAGCAGCCATTTTTGTTGCAAGAACTTGCAAATGTAACCATCTGCAATATTTGGGAACTACTGAACTGAAGCTCTGGTTTACAGTTGTGTCTTTGAACTCTTGTATATATTCTGTCTACAGAGGGCCAGAAGGGTGTTAAGTCAGGGATGTACACTTGTACACAGAGTTAACGCCCTTCTGTATGTGAGCAGCCAAATTGTTTAAAGGCCTATCTGTATGCCATGTACATATTCATGCTGAAACTAACTTAAGGCTCTTTAACATGTATTATACATGTGTAATCATTCCGTCTTCTCTTTTTTGTTCATTCCAGGTTTGATTTACGGTTCAAACCGCGGTAGCCGTACTTTCTCTCTGTCGCAGCAGGACCGATTCTCGCGCCTCCGTCCGGGCGTTGATCGCTCTGGTGCCCTCGCCGGCAGGATGTCTGTCATGAACGGGACATTGAGCGATGGACTGGGGAAGGCAAAGGGAGAGGAGCCGATCGTCGGGAGTCTGGACGACTCGTCAGAATGGGACCAGGTAAGTTATTGATAATACCCCTGTCTGATTTGAGGCAGCGAATTGTTTTAACCCATTCATATAGCAGTTCATGTAATTCTTTAGGTCTTATTAAATCACTTATTTTTTACTTTTTTACCTGCTTATAATTAGCCACTACAAAATAAGCCCCAAATATCCACAGATCTTTTACACATGAAGACGTCCCACTCTGTGCATTTTAGAATACTAGTAGTCACTGCCAAAGTGATGGAGGTGCTTCATGAATATACCTGTTCTTTGCCCCCTTGAAAAGAATACTTCATCCTGTATATCATACATAGTACCGCCGATGAGCACTTATTTAGCAGTCATCTCAAAAAGTTTTACAGTTATGTGCAAATGACCTTTATCTACCCATGTGAAGATGGTATCTCTTAATGGCCGATCAGTTTCTATGTGCTATATATATACATGTACACAGTTCATGTTATTGTAATGACTCTGATTCCCGAAAAAATCTTAGAAATTAGTTGATGTCAATATTTGACCAGGTACAGGTACGGTTGTACCATTTCTTAGTAGCACAAACTTCAAAGTTTACATAGTATATTTAATCAGAAGGAAATATAGGACTTTGGTTCTCAAACAAGAAGGAATCTTAATAGTACTATAATTTGTTTTGTTTTGTAGGGAGAAAATCAACCTGTAGCTATACAAAAAAAGTCAAGAGGGAAACGAAAAATCCAATAGCAGTTTCGAAATATGAGTCTAAACATTGTGGATATTACCTGGTAACCGTAAGGTTTCCCTTTCATAGGAAACAATAGTGTAGGATGTCCATAATACTTGTTATTTCTGATTGGTTTATTAATAGATTTGATGATATCATTATTGTGGTATTATATCCTGTAATATTCTATACTGTAATAGTGTAATACCAAAGTTCAGTGGTTTGAATCATATCGGTCCGACAGAGAACATATGGTTCGTTTTAAAGAGGCAACGTCTAGTTCCTCAAAAGTTATGATTGGAGTCCCTCAAGGTTCAATTCTAGGGCCACTCCTATATATTTGAAATATATACCGGTATACAATAATTGGTGAAATGTGTGCTTCCCTGTATAAATATAAAAAATAGTATAAGGTGTGTATCTCTAAAATGATTTGATTATGGATATTACAACTTATGTGTACATTCTTGGATCTTGGATTCTTTTCCTCCTAAATACTCTGAAAAAGAGTTTTGACTGGAGGTTTTGACATTGTATGTGTATGTTAATGTTCTGTCTTGAGGAGCACTTCATTCGGATGAATCATTATGTGTATTTTCAGATCGTTACCTCTTTGTACAAAATTGCCATATTTAGGGCTTGCAAGTTTCGGTTTGATAGTAGGGCACAGAGACATAATTAACTCAATAAAATATCAGGGTCCCGCTCTAGTCTAAACATCATATCGTACAAAATTCATATAACTGGGCGGGGCTTATTGTGATTGGCTAACTGTCATGTCACTTCTTTCTACAATGATCTACATAGTACATGTACAAGTTTTGTATAAATTTCATGTAGTCCAAACGGGCTTCTACTGCAACCAGTAACCTCTGACAGATGGGAGTGATAGTAGAAAGAATATCATCGGTCAATGCTAAAGTCTGTATAAGATGCATATGGAATACTCCCCAGGGAGCGGAACATGTGCACTAACATTTCTTGATTATATCAAAATATTGTAAGCACTAATACTATACACCTTCGTGTATGCATGAACATACCCTCATATTATTATTATTATCATGATTGTTATAACAGTATGTTTCTCTTTATCCGTTTCAGATTGAGAGTATAATGAACTCATTTGGAGCGGGCTTAGTCAGAGAGTCTGTGTATGTTAGAGATTACCAGCACGATTTTGAAAAGATGTTTGACGGTAATTAGAATGGCTTCTATTTCTGTATAAGCAACATGCACTGTTCACATGTACAGTGAACCTGCTTTAATGACCACCTGTCTATAAAGACCACATTTTCTGTTTCCCTTGAACAGTGTTTCTCATTGGAACGTGTTCAGTGGGAACCTGTACTTAAAGACCACCTGCTTCTAAAAACTGGTGTTCTTGAGCGGTCTTTATTTACAGGTTTCACTGCAATTCTGTCTCTTCTCTTCTATATTATCTCTCTCCATGATACCTGTGTTTTGTTTTCATTTAACCAACTACCTGTACCTAGAGTTTAGGAACAAAAGGGTTAGTTTTTGTTTTCTTACTTTATTTTCTATTATTTTCTTTTTTGAGGGAACATGTTCTGTTATTTTTGTAGGGGGTAGTTGTGCTATTGAGGAGTATTTGTTCAGGTAGTTAATAAAGGGGGTTGGGGCATGGGGGTAGTATTCTGGGGAGTAGATTTAGGGGGTGTAAGTTGTGTTGCTGGTAGTTGTCCGAGAGAGATGCATGTAATTGTCAAAGCGGTAGTAGGGGAGGGAGAAGATAGTCCTAAGTTCCTCCTTAAAGCACATTCTTCTGGTGGTAGTTATTTATGCAAGTGGATTAGAATTAGTTCTTATTGTTCATTCCACCCGTCGTGCTCTCGTTCAGCGCCATTTTGTTCTAGTTTTTAATCATTCTAGAAGAGAGTGAAAGCTAAATTTCATCAATATTTTCCCTATCTTCTGCCAGGACCAGGAGGGCCCCAGAGTATCGGTGCATGGTTGGATAGTCTCAATCTAGGCCAGTATGAAAACATGCTCATCGCTAATGGTTTCGATCATCTTGACTTTATTGTGAGTATGACGTTTATCAAGGCATTAATCTACATTTGCCACTCCAAACCCAGGAGAGAAATGGGGACCTGGTAGGATGATGAAATGCTTTGTGTTAGTTATTGCCATATGCCCTCAAAGTGACCCTACGGTAGTAATACTCCCCAGGGAGTGGAGATGGTGCACAATGTGCATAAACGAATCCTATGACCAGGGTAATAATATCTGTAGAGCGCTTAGAAACTGTATTATGTATTAAGGGCTATGTAAATCCAGATTATTGCAACAAGGATAAATCCATTGAATAAAATACCAAGCATGTGACACCTTGGACTGGGAGATGTGTGATCTACCAAAATCAAATTATATCCAATGTGTTCAGGGGCAGATTCAGGATTTTATGCCTGATACTTGCTGACAAGCAAAGTGCCTTTTCTGTTTACCCCAAAAGTTATTGACAAGAAAGAAAAAAAGGGGTGTGCACTGCAAATGGGAGGGGGTGGGGGATGGGGTTGTGGCACGTTTTAATACAGGCTGCGTATTATTCCATGCCCATACTGCGGTAAACTCTGCATAACCCAAAGTCATGCAAGTCAAAATTTGTTAGATTGTAAGATTTTATTGACTCTTTCGACCCCCTCAGGGTATGACATTACAAACATATTTACAACATAGTATAACAATGATAAACATGTGATAATATGAACAATAAACAAATTTACAAAGCAAGCATGACCAAACTATGCAAAACATGAGTTATTTACACTTTCTTCTCCTTGTATCCTATCTCTCCAGGGCGGTGGTATCATTGAAGAGCAAGACCTGATGGACATTGGTATCGTGGAGGAGATTCATCGGAAGATGATCCTAGAAGCTACTAGGTGTCTACCCATCATGAAACCTATAGGTAAGATACTGTACCCTGTGTTAACACGATGACTACTGCATTGTGAAGGTCCCATAGGCTTAACACAGGGACCGCCCGGTTCCCGTAGGCAAAGGGTTAACTCTCTCATTATGTACAGTCTAACCTGCTGTAGTGACCACCTGTCTACAAAGACCACTTTTTGTGTTTTCCTTGGGCGGTCGCTATAGACAGGTTTGACAGTAGCACCCACAGTGAAAAAACAAAACTTGTCAAGTCAGGGCAAGTATGTGCTCTACCAAGGAGTTATAGTAAAGTGTAATTATTGTATAAAGTAAAAGGTGATGTCGATATGTTAAAAAAAACACTGGTAGGCAAATGAATAACTCATATATACTTTCATATATACTACATATACTACACACAGCAAGCACCTTGTTGTAATCTAGTCATACCAACAAAACCTACACACCAGCCTGACACCAGACCAAACATACATTACCACAATGACCACAAAGAGGTCGTTTGGGTTTAGAGTTGGTTTGGCAATGTGACTGAGGTATTTTTATAAACCACCTTAGTACCAACCCATGTCAAGTTTGCTTGTTTCTCCCACAGAGAAAAATTAATTTCAATGCGTCATGAATATGGTTTTGGTTTCCCCTTTCTATTTCCTTTGCAGCAGTACTTTTGATTGTTTTTTATGTGTACATGTACCAAGTTGCCAATTTGCCAATTTGCCAATTTGTGTAGGATCCCTAGTCTACTCGTTGTACATGTATCACACAGGGGATGCATGAATGCAAATAGTGCTCATATGGTGTTAATCTGGATGGTTTTAAGGCCTCTCTGTGGTTAGCCAGAGATTTGGGGAAAGACATTTTTTTTTTTAAGAATATTTTGGCAGTGAGGTCATTCTGTGTCATCAAGCCTTGATGGCATTATCATTATCATAGCTAAATGGCTATTTTAGTTGGTTTCCCTACCATTCATGTGACTGTTTTTTTTTAATTATTTAATTGTAAAGGCCCGTTTAGATGTGAATTGGTAATTAACTGCATCCATAAAATGATGCAGCAAAAAATCAATGCAGAAATGATTGGCAAGAGGTCATGTTAGTGGGGTACAAATGACCCTAACAGCATACTCATAGATCCATAGGATATTGTATTAGGACATAAGGAGTGTTGATCTTGTTGTCGTTGTTGTTGTTGTTATTATTATTTAGTAGCAGCAGCATTGTTTTTTTCAGGGTGCAGGTATTATTTATTAATATTTATATTTATTACAGATTTTTATTTTAATATTAGGGGTGTCCAAAACATATATACGCTTTCTGGAATGCCCACCTATGTTCTCACATCAGTACTAGTGTGCAGTGAATGTCTGAAGATAATGGAATGGACATGAAGTCAATTCTATGTAATGATTTTGATTGAATGTATATGAGGTCCTGGACCAGATTTTACACAAAAGCCTGCCTGTCTCTGATCAGTTGATACATGTTAATGTGTTTAAGTTTTGATATAATTTTTAATGACCTTAAGCAGGAACTTTCATTTTGATCTCTCCTCTCACATACATGTACATGTAGGAAGTTAAAGTAACATTACAAACATCTTGTCTTGTAGTTCTTTCTGTTTTAAATCATGCTATTTTCTATCAAATGATTTGCTCATTTAGGTCCTGGACCAGACTTCACACCCAAGCCTGCCTCTGTCTCAGACTGGTTGAGGAGTCTACTCCTCAGCGACTACATCTCAAACTTCTTAGAGAACAACATCACGACCATGGCTCGAGCCCTGGAACTGTGGGAGTTTGAACTAGAGAATGTAAGCTTCCTTGTTTCAACTTTTCAAGCAGTAGCTTATGGAGTTTTTTTCTTCATCCATTCATAGATTGATATAACAATAGGTTGGATTGCACTCAAAAGAGATAATAATGGGTGTCAATATTTTTATTGTCAATTTGGGCAAAAAACTTTATAAATTGTCTTTGGAATTATGTGTGGGGAGAATATAACAATACAAAATGAATGTCCATTACAATACGTTTGACAAATATAATTGAAAACCCAGGCAGTAACTTTATTCAAACAGTAAGAAAAGTAGTAATAGTAATCATTGGTTAATCCTTGGTGTAATATATGCTCTTAGATACATGTATGTCAGGCATTTTGTTGGTGTTAAAGTTATTCATAATTTCGGGTTTACTTTAGCCCGAGTTAACTAAAATGCTGCTTATGTTACCTGGAATCAAGTGCCTGTACATCATTTTTACAAGAAACTGAAAACTCACAAGTAGAAGTGGGCGTACTATCAGAACCATTAACTGAACCTCTATCCATCACCTTTAATGAGCACTAATTGGATGATCATCTGGTGCTAATGGGAGTTTCCATCCCTTATCTATCAAGAATAACATTTAGTCTTGACATGGGATTCCTAATGTGATGACTGTCCTGGAGATGCTTTGTAGTCTTGGAATTCAGCGTGCAATGTAGAAATACACTGCATTTTCATCCAAGGAGATTTTAAATTGTATGCATTGCTTTAAAATCTACCTTCATTAGAGGTGTCATGGTCGAGTGGATACGTCACCAAACTGTCGATCACAAGGTTCGCGGTTCGAGTCCCGCCGCGGCACTAATGTCCTTTGGCAAGACATTGATCTACATGTACATTTGCCACACTCCACCCAGGTGATGTAAATGGGTACCTGGCAGGAATTAATTCCTTGAAATGCTAGAGCGCCATAATGGCCGCCCTTGGTAAAGCCAGGGAAATAATCAGGAGTGTCACGACGTGGCGGACATGTGCGTTTTATAAGAAGCCATTATTATAATTATTATTATCATGCATCATTTCAGGTTCTTGAGGTACCCATGTTGGGCCACAGAAAGAGGATCTTAGCCTCCCTCGGGGATCGACGACGGAGTCGACACAGCAGCACCATCGACATCGAGATCAGTAGGCCACACTCGTTGGACATCGACATCACAAGTAGCGAAGACTTGGTAAGGCCACCCAAACTCAAAACCCCTTCGTCCTGTGAAAACCTTCTGTCATCTCATGATACCGCGCCCGCACTGCCACCCCGTCCAAAGATCGGTGTAAAGCCCTCAACAGGCCGCGATAACATCAAGGCTAGAGCTCAATCACTGAGAAAGGAGTTGATGAGCCCTGCTAGCTCCAAGACAAGCCAGGGAGCTATAGCACCGAGGCTGTCAACGGATCGCGGTGGTAGCTCCAAGAATAAAGATAGATCTGTTGTACCTAAGGCAGTGACTCCGGGACAGGCAAGAGAAATGAACTTCACTGACCAGATTTGGAAGCTTTATATATACTCCAGAGAAAACTAACACATTATCATTTAATGGTGCAGGCTACATGCAAGTTTTGCTGGGCAGGGTTCGTACAAACTGAAATGAATGTTTTGGAAACCTTACAGAAAAGGAAGCTAAAATCACTAAAAGCCTTCATATGAATTTACTTTTGTTCAGCATGAGATTCTAAAGAAGAATCTTGAGATACACATGTACATGTATCCTGATTCTTGCCGAACAGTAACTTAGAAACTTGAGACTTCACAATGATCTCTTAAAGTATGAATTTTCCTTGAAATATATCCTTTGGCCAGTCGCAATTAACAAGAAATTATATCATGAATTATAAATTGCTCCTATTTGTGATGGATTACACTTTTCCAAGAAATGAGCATTATGGCAGTTCCAATTTAGTATTAGGGACTCCCAATGAATCATCGTAATTGCGAGTACCTGACATTCTATTGCTCGGCATATAGAAACTTTATGCCATGGAAACTAGAAAATTGGGAAATCAAGTTTAGAAAGTTTGTATGACCCCTGTTTGCTGTATCACTTGCGTAACAAAGACTTTAGAACAAGTAGTTGACAGACACTTAGATTAACAACATTAACTCATCCTTTTCACATTACACATAGAGTTCAACTCATAATTCTGCCACTTTTGTCTACCGGTACATACACAAACGGTCATTGTACACATAATTTCAATAATGCACCCATGGTTAAAGCAGTTTCCGTCTTGGACTGTTATCATAAAATTTAATTTTCTAATCTATTGAGTGCTGTTGTAGCAGGGTTACCAATGAGCCAGGGCTGGATCCAGGATTTTTTTTTTTGGGGGGGGGGGGGGCACAATTTCAAAAATTTCTGACAACATAAAAGAAAAATATCACAAGTTTAAGATGCTTATTTTTCAACATGCATCATCTGTCAAATTGAAAAGGAAACCTGAAAATATACTGAAAGAAACATGTCCACTTTGACATCAATTGAGTTTGATTCAAATAAGAAGATTGACACAAACATCATAATGAATAACATGTACACTTAGGTCTTTCCGTTGGTCTTATAAATACATAACTTTAGAAAGAAACGATGAAATGAAAAGATGGTGGATGGAGTGGAGGTAGTGGATAATAAATATATTTTAAATGGTAAACTAAACAATTGTAAGACTGCCATGTTGTGACTACTAACAGCTCATCGAGAATCTGCTTTGAAAGAGATACGTCGGTGCTTGCGCCAGCATTTGCCTTAATGCTTGTCTGCGAGCTTATCATTGCTGCCTGCAGAGGTTGTGCCACAGATGTTTTTTGCAGTAGATGTAGAAGCAATCTCTTTTTTTAAAATATACAGGGTAAGAGAGTTCACACCATCAAGCTTTTCAGAAGCTTATGTCTCCTGTAGAGGTACATGAAGCTACATGTAGACTTCTTGAATGAATGTAAACATGCTTTTTCTTGTACATACATATATGTGCAGAGTAAAGCTTTCGAGTCCAAAGGAAAAGGCGTTAACAAAAACTTACAAATCCCTCTTTTGTGTTAATATGATTCATACATGTGGTGTATAGTGCTTTTATCTGCATTATGATTAAAAACAAGTGTCAGTATCATATATACATCTATATCTCCTCTTTCTCTCTTCTCTTTCTCTTTTAATGTTATCTCATTTCTCTTACTCTCAGCCTGATGCCCCCCCTCCCAACCGATAGATAGATTATCTTTCTCTCTTCTCTTCTCTTTTCTTCTCTTTCTTTGCTTTCTTTCTCTCTCTTGCTCTCTCCCTCTTCTCTACTCTCTCCCTCTTCTCTCTCTCTACCTCTCCTCTCTCTCTTTCTATGCTTTTTTTTCTCTCTTCTCTCTCTCTCTCTCTCTCTCTTCTCTCTTTCTTGCTCCCTCCCTCTCTCCCTCTTCTCTCTCTCTCTCTCTCTCTCTCTCTCACTCTCTACCTCTCTCTCTCTTTCTCTTTCTCTAATAATGGATGTTGTTGTTCCATGCCTACAATGTGTATTGTATACATGAAGACTTGACTGGTTTGTAGGCCTGCATATCAAAATGTATCCTCTTTTACCATATTTTATTGTGTAAACTTAAAAAATCTCTGTTCATGGGCAATCTATGTTTTTTAGTATTCATTTTCTTTCTTTTCCGTATTATCTTGACTTAATCATCATCATGGTTTATGACTTTAGAATACCGTAGTTTCATTCGGGACGGGCTATTTAATTCATCATATTCCATGATTTTCTATTGATATGATTTTCTTTTGATTTCATTTCTTTGCCTTAATACCATATATGATTTTAGTTTACATTACATTTATTTTCAATCATTTATAATCATTTTCAATCATTTTAGTAATCATTGTTGATTTCTTGTCACATACATAGGAAGTGGAAATAGGAAGTGGAACTAATATTTTATTCATTGTAATGGGTTACTTATTTCAATTATGTGAATTTATGTATTTGCTAATTACAATATAGGGGATGTTTGATATTAATAGTAAATGTCTAGTTGTAGAGCTTTAAATGCTACAGTGTAGTACTAAAGGCTAATTTATGGTGGGCGTTATCTGACTGATGTTTATAGGTTTCATGTACCCCTGAGAGAATCTTCTTTCAACAAAACTTATTAACTAAAATACAGGAACCACCCAGTTCATATAGGCTCAATGCAGGAACCACCCAGTTCCCCATGCAACAGGTTAAATGAAGCTACATCATGTATTGCAGAGAATGCTTGGTGACACAAGCAGCAAGCTCATTAATACGCTGCTTTTAATGTTATCTATGTTGGTCAAAAGTTGGCTACTTTTTAACCATAACTGTTATAACAAGAAGCTTGAAGCTTTAATCGCTAGAAAATAGTTAAAGTTTAAGCCATTCATTTGGAAAGAAAATTCATTGATATTACAGGGCTTAACACAATCAGGGGTCTGGTATTTGTTAGTCCCCCAAAGTTAATTTTGTGACCCCCCCCCCCCCCCTCCCTCCACCAACCTCGCCCCCTCAAAATAAACAAATCGGAAAGGGGGCATGAAGATACTGGCCCTAACAAGTTTATTATCAAGACAATGCCTTGTTGAAAAGGTTGGTGATTATTACATATTTGCTTGTCTTTACAAAACATACCACATATATGTACTTATAATCTTTTGATAGTGATTAATTTCATGTTGAATTTTTGTCCTAACCAAATTACAGGAGTCACAGATTGAATCATTCGTTGGACCTGAAGAGAGGGCGGAAATCAAGAAACGTCACACCAGTCAATCATCGTCACTTGACATCGACCTCTTCAAAGACTATTCCAAGGATGTCGCATCCCCGACGAGAAACTCAACGTCCTCAACGATACCAGAAGAGGGAGCCCTTCACCCCTCCGAAGAGGAGGAATTCAGAACTCTTATTGAGACCACGACACAATACGCTCAGCAGAATGGAGATTGTGCGAGCTTTAAACGGACTCATGAAAGAGGGATGGTGGAAAGTAAAGTGAAAGAGGAACAGAATGGAGAGGAAAAGGAGAATGGAGGCGATGGAGTCACTCCGCAGAAGAAGCAGGGTGGTGCCCCTGCCTCACAATGGATGCACCCACCCGATGCATTGATAAAGGGCTGCTGCAATTACACATCATCTGTAAGCATATGAAATACTAGATGATTGTTTGCTACTGGCTTAGTTTGTTTGTGTGTTTGTCTACTGGTACAGTGAAACTTGCTAATTGACCACCTGCATAGAAAGACGATCTGTCTATTAAGACCACATTTTTTATTTCCCTGGAATATACTTTTTTATTGATACATGTATTACAGAAACTAGTACACAAAGACCACCTTTTGTTGTCTCCCTAGAATGGTGTCTATAGGCAGGTTTGACGGTATTAAGTAGCAGTTTTGTTATCCCCCACCATAGATAGGTTCAATTGTTATTGGTCTATTCATACATAACATTTACAAGAGCAACACAGTACGTACGTTACATGTACATTTATAGGTATGGCACTGTACATCTTACAGAAAAGGGTGAAAATTGGTACTGTAATAAAGCAGCAATTACCAAGTTTTTTTGTCACTAGAATAAAACATTGCACATTGTTGAAACAACAATCATTTGGGTTGTTTTACTCTCCCATTTTTATTAGAAGACAGAAGATTGGAAAAAAATGAATGATGGGCATGGTGGAGATTATGATAATGTAATGCAATGTACAAGCGACATGTATATCAGTATCTCAGAAAAAATAAATAACAATCTATTGAACTCTTCCCACATAAGACAATGTTTTCTATTAATCGCTCATCTTTACTCTCGCTCACACAGTACCTAGGCTCATCAATAATCAAGGAACTACACGGGACCGAATCAACAAGAGAAGCCTGCACCAGACTCCGAAGATCAGCCCAACACCTGCAGAAGATGCCAGCGATCACCCTCTCCATCAACTACGGCGGTGTCAAGTTCATCGACTCTAAATCCAAGATGGTGATCACGGAGCACGAGATCTGTAATATCTCATGCGTGGCACAGGACTCAAATGATCTCAAGACCTTTGCTTACATTACAAAGGATATCCAGTATGAGAAGCTCTATTGTCACGTCTTCACAGTCAAGACTTTGGTACGTTTACGTTAGCTTTTCTTTTTCTTAAAGTCTCAGATGTCAAAAATATGTGTTGCAAATTAAGCGTTTAAAGGCCCACTGCACTACTTGTAGCTATTTGCGCCCTCTATATAACAAACAATGCCTAATCGGTGACCATTGGTCCCCCATGATCCTCTTTTTCTTATGTTAACTGAGAGCTGAGTTGATGAGATAACCACCTGTCCAGTGACCTTGCAGGGCAGTCTAATCCCTCCTGCAAACTATGGCAGATAAGCTTTAAAGAGTTATGTCATGAGGAGTAAGAGTCAAATGACACTTTCATTCAGGGAAAAATGGGGGCCATTTTTTAAGCTTGCTTGCATGAAAATAACACTCTTTAATTTGTTTGCATTGAACTCTATGCAAATTTGGGGGCACTTTTATGTCTTTCGGGGGCTCTTTTTGGCATTTTGGGGGCGAAGTGCCCCAAGTCCCTGTGTATTTTCCCGTGCTTTCATTTGAGAAACCCTACCCCCCCCCCACACACACACACACACTCACTCTTACACCATGGTTTGTAAATAGATGTCTTCATGATATCAGAAGAGAGTACCAGTTTTCAAAAGACCGTACCTTCATTGACCCACACTTTAAAGATGAAGAAGTAGTTAGTGACGGCAAGCTGAAGGAAAAAACATACAATTCTTTAAAGCCCGTCTGTACTAGTTTGGCCAGGAGGGATTAGACCAGCCAGCGTGGTCATTGACAGGTGGCCATCTCATCAACTCAGCTCTCAATTAACATAAGAAAAATAGGATCATGGGGGACCAGAGGGCACCACTTAGGCATTGTTTTCTATATACTGGTAGAGGGAGCAAGTAGCTACAAGTAGTACAGTGGGGCATTAATGTAACTTTATTAATATATTACCAAGGTCACTTGTAGAAGAGGTCATTTTTCCATTTTTGAGAATAACTGCTATGACCCAGATAAGAATCAAAGTAATACATTGTTTATGTAAAGACTTTTGTTTCTGCTTTTATTTGCAGGATTTAGCGACAGAGATCATCATGACGCTAGGTCAGGCATTTGAGATTGCTTACAAGATGCTCCTAAAGACCCAGCAGCAACAACAACCTCCCAGAGCCAATCGCATCCAGGCCATGGCAGATGAAGATGAATCGGACACGGCCAGTTACGAGGATACAAAGTTATAGCAGCAGCTCCCCGAGAGGGCAGCAGACTGTTTTCACTAGCAACACTTTCAAAAAGCAAATAAGCAAATTAGCGTATGAAGGAATGTAGATCCTGAATTCTAAGAGGAGCTGATCTTCATCACTAGATGTACAGGTATATGTAGCACCGCCCAAATGGAGCAGTATTTACAGCAATGCAGGTATGGAGTTAGAACAGCTAACATAGAGAGCAGCAGACTATCTTCTCCGATGACACCCCTTCAGAGCCACAGGTACATGACATGTATGCAAGAATGGAGATACAAAATAGTTGTGAGGGACGCTACACTGTTATTGCATCAGATATCATAGAGGGCAGCAATCAACTCCCATCATAACGCAAAGCACATCCAGCTATGTTTATGTACAGTTTGCATGGATACAATTTCTATCAGCGTCGGTCGTTAGCCTTTGTTTCTTCACCTCATTTCTGGAAGCATCTTCCTCCAATCACTGTTTACAGGAATGATGCTCTACTTCATTGTTAACCCTTATAATACTACAACCCCCAAATCCAATAGGCTTCATACATGTACTTGAACACTTATATCTGCCTATGAGAATTACAGGGTTAAGCGGTATAAGTAATTGCAGTCTGTTTCTTTAGCTTCCTGGGATTTGTTTCTAGCCATTACTCTCCCGTTGTCTGGCCAGGGTCCAAGAACTCTCTTTCTCTATCTCTCTCTATCTCTCTCTCTCGCTATTCGATTTGATGTTTTATTTGTCTTTAATAGAGATTTTTGTAATGTGCTTCACAGTTGGGTTCTAAGTGATGTATCGTTATATCATGCTGCAAAGGATATCATATGGAGCAAAGAAGACTGTCACATTCAATGTATATGAAATTGCATCAGAAGATGGTCTGTATATGAGAGAAATTGACCCATTTCATATTCCACACAAAATTTACTTTTAGATTGTAGTATTCAGCTATAAGTACATCCAACTTTAGTAGAATATGCAAAATGCTCTCAGAGTGAGAGTTGTTCATGTGTAAAGCATCACTAGCCATTAGTACTTAAAATAATACTTAAGATAGATTCACTTCATTCAATTACATCATCATCAGTTTTAATACAGAATCAATGATGCAAACGTTCAACCATGACCGTACATGTTCATGACTGTGATTGTGCTCTTACAACTGGTGGCAGTGGTGGGATTTCAACTCACCCCATTGATTGACTGATGCCTAATGTTTCTATGTATGCTTGTAAATCAATTTAAACATCTCTTTCCTTCAACTTTTCAAGTTCTCTTCTCACCTTTTCTTTCTTTGTTTCCCTGAATTGTGTCGAACAGTCCTGCCTCTCTTCTTAATGTTCTCAATCATCCAAATACATTATCTACAGGAACTAGGTGTTTCCTGTATTAAGCCTATGGAAATTAAAGAATTCAGAAGTCAACGGAATAATCCATTATGCTCTCTCTGTCGCTCATCCTCCTTTGTTCCTTTCTTCTTATTTCTTATCTCTCTCACATATATTTATTTATGTATATTACCCTTTATATCTGTATTTTTGCACATAATATTCTGCTTTCTTCGTGTCAATGCTCACTCTTTCCCATTTCTACTCTCTCTTTTCCATCCCTCCTTCTCTCTCTCTCTTACATCCCACATTCTCTCTCTTCCAGTCCTCCTTTCTCTCTCTCCTCCAATCCCTCCTTCTCTCTCTGCTCCATTCCACCTTCTCTCTCTCCTCCATCCCTCCTATTCTCCTGTATTTCCCCATCCCACCTCAGGAGTCGGTTAGTCATTGGTTCTGTTCTATAATGCATGGACTGCTAGTCAGTTTATTTTATGTTTTAGCACTGAGCTTTAGAAATACTCCTTTTATTATGAAGATGTTATTTCCTGAACTCTTTTTGTTAGGTACAATATACCTAAACATAGAGTGGTACAGTGTACCACAATATATCTAGCTATTCACTGGTGCAAGTCTATATATTTTTATATATGTAATTTATTTTATATCTCTATGAAAAACTTAATTGCCATTTGTTACTAACGCTTATTTGATTATGTGATGAAATAAGATTAAATGTACTTAACAAATAATGATGTACATGTATGTATAACCATCTGTAGCTTTGGTTAACATCCTAAGACTAAATGGTTTTATGAAATGTTTAATGCCAGCCGTTTATATTGTATCAAGATGACTATGTACCTATTAAAAGAAGATTTATTATTGTATATGTCAGTAAGGGTGATATCATTAGGCCTGTTTTCATCAAACCGAAGTTGCAAAATAATATTCAGACTCGGGATATTTTCCCGAAGCTCGAAATTGCGTTTTCATCAGACTGATACATTGATCACAAACTAGCTTGCACAAGTGGAAATCCTATTTCCCAAATAGCGGGCTATTTTGGAAACAAGACCAAGATTTCTCGGGATATTTTCTTGACCAAATAGCCCGCTAATTGCAACTGCGGACTGATGAAGATGCAAATTAGCTGGCGAATTTGAGACGGGGCTAGTTAAAATAGCGGGATTATTTTGAAAGTTTGGTCTAATGTAAACAAGCCTCATGTCTCGTTTCACATCCCAAACAGACTTGTAATGGCTCCTAGATGTAATCTTATGAAAGTATTATATACATGACAGGGTTAGTATGAATGAATAACAAATTTACAACCTACTGAATATAAGTGAAAGGTAATGTACAGTGAAGTACCTTGTGTGAACAATATTTGTAGTACATTGTTTTATTCATAATTCACCCATCTGTCTCCAGTTATTATCAAAATATACATTTGGTGATGAAAGCACTAATTCTAATAAATTTTGTCACCTTTTCACCAGGGAAATTTATACATAGTTTTGTGATTTTTAACAACATTCAATGTTAGTATCAAAACTGATTGGTCAGAATTTCTGGTATCTTTGGTCTAAATGTACACATCTTTTTTCTGCAAGTATGAGCTTTTACACAAAAGGCACTTGTAAGTAAATTTGCAAATTCAACTCATTGTTTTATCCTTTGAAATAGTCTGAATACACCCAAACTGCACGATTCATGCTTAGTGTTTTGAAATCTTCATAATGACCACATATTTCATGTTACACTTCTTGTACTGTACCTGTTACATATTCACACGACCCAGATTGCTTGTAGAGGTGATGTGGTCAAGTCGATACGTCGACGTAGGTGTTAAATGGGTACCCAGTAGGATGCCAACATTACTGTTACTTGGATTGGCATGTGTGCGTTTGTAAAATGGTGCCTGACCAGAATACTCCCCATGTACACTATGATACCAATGACCAGAGTAATGATAATTACAATGTGAAGCGCTTAAAAACGTAGTATTAAATGCTATATTGTACAGACGACTGGGAAGTGTAAGAACTAAAACAACTATTTTACATGTGCAGGTACATGTATTCGTTGTGTAACTCATACGTCCTGTAATGATGGTAATTCATATGGATCAGTCATAATGTATTGCAAGTTATTTTGTATGTATCGCAATGCAATGTATATTGATAAGCACCGTATATCTTTCTACTGTACAGAATAGCTTTATTCTATCAAAAAATAAATAGATAAGTGTACATGTAATGGCTTTTAGCATGTGTTGAGTCTATCCTCCAGCATCGTACTATATATGTGACCTGTTGTAAATGAATACTAAGATCTAAAGAGTATCTGTTTGCGTTCTTTCATCTTTTTTCTTATAATGATATTGTCTTGTAATTTTTGTCGATTGCATTCTTTCCTGTTCGTCATTTCACTGCTAGACCCATCCTTAAAGTACCTCCTCTATAGATTATTAGGTCATCGTTTCACACAATCATCATACGACACAAAATATCAGCTGTGGTATTGTTATATACCCTAGGAGATAAGGGCATTAAATCAAAAGTATTGATGGGGAAGGTTAGAATAGCTTATTTTGGGTAAAAACACTGCGCTATTCTGGCAAAACGATCTTACATGTATGTATGTATGTATGTACCTACTCACAATGTTTTGTTCATTTTAGCCACTTTTTGGCCAAAACTAAGCGTTATAGTTACTTTAGCTCTGGGGTAATGTTTCCAATCGTTATTATCAGCAAAAGAGATTTGATGTTAAAACAATCAATCAATCTCACTGAATGAATTTACACAGTACAGACCAATTCGGTCACTTTGATCGATAGCTAGCGTTATGGTGCGCTGCGCTGGTAGAAGAATAGGTCTCTCGCGGCTTAACCATGGGGGCGCCGTTAATTATGAATCAACCCTATTATATGTCTGCGGAACCTTGTAGTTGAAGAGGGCTTAACCACTTGACTGCTCACCACCTACATGTACGTGTTCTCGCTCTTGCATGTCTGTGCGCACCACGTACATGTACGTGCTTAGTGCATTGCATTTTCAAGACCGTAGCACTGCATAAGGCCTACCCCTACTGTGTAATTAGCACTGCAATGATGTTATACAGGTCTCGAACAGTAGATGGCGCTCTTCTAGAAAAAGACCGACTTTTGTGTGTACAGTGTACATTTTTTGTTAAGTTTTTGTACAGTACAAAAATGCTGTAGCACAGGCAGTATGAACGTGTTTAAAGCCATTAGCAGTCAAGTGGTTAATGAAATGCTGCAATGAGAGTCAGAAAGGCTTTAAATTTAAAGCCCCACTGCACTACTTATAGCTACTTGCGCCCTCTATATAGCAAACAATGCGTAATCGGTGACCATTGGTCCCCCATGATTCTCTTTTTCTTTTGTTAATTGAGAGCTGATTTGATGAGGTAACCACCTGCCAGTGACCATGCAGGGAGGTCTAATCCCTCCTGGCCAAACTCGTGTAGTGGGCCTCAAGTTTGCTCCCTATCCTTTTGTTTTTATCATACCCATGATTTTATTTTTTTTTTCTTCCGTCCTTTATTTTGTCAGCGTTCTTCCTGTTTGCTGGCTTCAGCAACATTTTATTATCATGGAGCAGGTGGGATTTCTTTAATGATATTATTTATTTATATTATTTCTAACAGTTATTATCGTTGTTATAAATGTGAGCAGTTTGTTGTGTGTGGTAATGAGAATGCTTTGCACTGCACAATTCATCTACATGTATCTTATTATATTGGCTTTTTGTCTTTTATTGCCACTATCATCATCAGCCACTCATCAAGTTCTTATATTATTGGGATTATTATTGGTGCCATTACTGCTATTATCATGGACAGTGTAGCATCATTTTCAAAAGTTCAAGATTTGTTCCTATGTCAATGCTTCTTTGTTATGAGTAAAAAGACATCTTGGTATAATTTGGGAATATGTTACAAAGCGTTAACAAGATGTAGAGCATAATGACATCTAAGCTTCCAAACTTCTTAGATAGATTTTGATCAAAGGGTACTGAACATATTTTGCAACAACAAAAAACATGTCCTGTTCATGAGTTCAGGTTGTAATAAAATGAAGTATACTTATTCTAATAGGCATGATCTTGACATTAACTTCTCCTCCAAACTAATGATAATAATAAAGTTATTTTTATCTCTCTCTCTAACACGGATTAAACGGTTGCACAGCGCTTCACAGGGTTCAAACAAATGAACATAAAAGTAGTAAAAGTTAATGATAATCATTGAATATAGTTTTACGAACCTTCTGAAAAACATCTAATGAAGGAGACAGGGGGACAGATAGTGGCAGGTCATTCCACAGTCATGGTCCAAAGGCCTGTAAAGCATAATCACCAGCTTTGCTCTGTGCTATGGGCACACAGAGTAAGGTGCAGTCTGAACTTGGAAGAAGGCCAAGGGGGTGTTTCACAAAGATCCCATTTCGAACTTAACTCTAAGTTGGACTTAAATATTATGGAGAGCCATTTGTAGCCTAAGAATAAAATATATTCAAATGCAAAAATTCAAGTATTTTATACTTTTTTTAAATTCGCCATCAAGAACATGAACTCTCCTTGATAATAGAAAATATGAATGATTTGCATCAACATTTTATGCCTTTAAAAGTAACTTTTACAAAATATTTTCCTAGATGCTAACGGCTTTCCATAATTTTTAAGTCCAACTTAGAGATAAGTTCAACTTAGGATCTTTGTGAAACACCCCCCAGGTCTTGCAGAATGGTACGAAATGAAGTGAGTCAAGATAGATCGGGGCTATTTAAGATCCATTTTGAAAGGGTTTGCCAGACTTCCACAACAAAGGGGAAGATTTTATGGATCTTTATTAAACTCTAGATGGTCTAAAACTACACCTTTGTTGATATCATCTTAGTATGTATTATCAATTGTACTTCTGAAGAATAAGTAAGGTTTGTGAAGAATATGTGAGTGTTCTGGGTTTTTTCCACAAAGATCCTAAGTTGAAATTATCTCTAAGTTGGAATTAACAATTATGGAAAGCCATTGGCATGTTTGGAAGTATTCTGTAAAGGTTATTTTAGAAGGCAGAAAATGTTGATTCAAATCATTCATAATTTCAATTATAAAGGAGATTTCTTGTTCGTGATGTGGAATTTATGAAATGTCTAAAATACTCGAATTTTTGCTTTTGAATGTATTTTATTTTAAGGCTACAAATGGCTCTCCATAATGATTAAGTTCAACTTAGAGTTGAGTTTGACTTAGGATCTTTGTGAAACACCCCCTTGCTCATGTAACTATAACAGATGTACTTATTCTATTATCTCTAAATATAAATCAATACCCTGGTCCAGGCGCGTACGCAGGATTTTTTCAAGGGGGGGGTTTTAACATTTATAAATCGGGCCGAAAATTTCGCAACGACTCAGCCAGCCGCTGAATAAGCGGGGGGGGGGGGTAAGAGGTCACTTTTTTTTTTTTTTGGTCCCAAAAAAATCGCAACGACTCAGCCGACCGCTGAATAAGCGGGGGGGGGGGGGGGGGGGGGGGGGGGGGGGGGGGGGGTAAGAGGACACTTTTTTTTTTTTTTTTTGGTCTCGAAATTTGAAAATTTGACATTTTGCTCCGTTGGGGGGGGGGGGTAAGGTCAGCTTTTTTAGGTCAACCATGGGAATTTTTTTTTTTATTTTTTTTTTTTAATTAAAAAAAAAAAAAAAAAAAAAAAAAAAAATCCAAAAGGGGGGTGTTTTAGAGAAATTTAGGGGGGGTTTACACACAAAAAATTACCAAAGGGGGGGGTTTAACCCCCCAAACACCCCCCTGTGTACGCGCCTGCCCTGGTCACACCGCTGCGACTGACTGCGACTGACACCAGACTGATAATAAACTGATGATAGAGTCTGAATGGCCAAGATTATGTTTGGAATTGGTTTGGTGGTTTGGTGGAGTCTTCATAAAGCAAACGACTTAAATGTTTCTCTCGATGAGTTTAGATTGGGGATTAAACATGTATATTTGATTATATACAGTTATATACATATTCATCCTAAAATGGAGCTTACGTTAATATTGATATTCATTTATAACAAAGTACATCTTGCATATGTTTTCTCTCATGTTGTACTTACGTGTGTGCATTATTTTTTGCTCATGAAACAAATTGTTACTTTATCAACATGTATGCATTGTAAATTTGAAAACATATAGGGCATGTCTGCCCAAAATAATAATAAGAAATGATTTATAACAAAGTGGATAACAGAATTGATTATTGTTATTCTTATTTTGTATGTGCTTGAAAGTTGATGTAGAAGTAAAGATGTGTCGTATGTTGGGATAATATTGATGATGATAATGGTCATGATGATGATGATGGTGACGATGATTATTTGATGATGGTGATATGATAATGATGGTGTATGGTGATGATAATGATTAATGGCGGTGATTATGTGATGTTAATGATAATTATGTGAAAGTGATAATGATGATGGTGGTGACTGATGACTTGATTGGGATGATGATGATGATGATGATGATGTGATAGTGATGATGATGATGGTGGTGATGATGGCGTCGGTGCTGCTGATGATGATGGTAGTGGTTAGGATGGCGATGATGGCGGTGGTGGGGATGGTGGCAATGAAAGTGATGATTACGATGATAATAATGGTGAAGATGATGGAGATGATGGTGGTGGTGATGGTGGTGATGATGATGATAAGGATGACGGTGGTAATAATAATGACAGTTATTTTGATGGTGATGCTTTTTATGATTATGATGACAATGATGGTGTTTTAGATGACTATACTCATAATTATGATAATGGTGGCTTCTTATATAGCGCACATGTCCGTCACGTCGTGACGCTCTTGGCGCTGCCCTGATTATATCTGTATTAGTGAGATTATTTGTGTACGTCGAGACCTATCAGATATCAAGACAGATCTGTTATATTTCTTGTCTTCTTTTTACCTGTTACTCTTTCTAAACAAGTTTCTAAAAGTATTTTTTTTTAAAATATAAAATCATTGTGAAAACGTACACATTAACAACAATAACAACATCACATAAGAGTCGCCGAGAATGCTTTGTTTGAATATACATGTAATTCATTATCTTTTGCAATCTGAGTATAAAAAAACACTGCAGTAAACAAATACGTTTCATTTAAAAGTAAATGGAGGTGCAATTATATATGTCTATCAAACTTTAAATCAACTTAATGTACAACAATTCTATTGATTTATAATTAAGTAGTTCTGATATAACAACAAGTGATGGAATATTGTCATTGTTTCTATTTTGTAGTGAAATTTTAAATGCTAGCTGTAAAAAGGAACAACGACAAAGACGTTCCTGAAGTTCAATTCACTTCCACTTACAAAAAGTGTTTTCCCGAACAATATTTCAAATAACATGTATACCATTTACATTCTTAAACATATGATATACTTCTTGATATTTTAATTACCGTTGGCATACTAAAGAATGCCAATATTTTTTTTTCCTTTTCATGGGCCCCTTTGAAACAAGACTGAAAGACATCTTCGTGTATCTGCATATGCATATTGTACGCCCAAAATAAAAGGGGGATGTTTTTATTCACAATTCAGCAACTTCTGTCCTGCACAAATATACATTTTTTAACTAGGGCGTCTTGTATTATCTTGATTATATATTCCACTATATTTCAAACTACTTTAATCGTTAAGACTAAGTACATTAAAACATGCAAGGGCATCGCTAAAAGTCATATTGCTCCGGTTGTCTCATTTTCGCTCGCTGGACGTATATAGCAGACGACAATCGGCGGATTAGACGACATTTGTTAGTGAATTTGTATGTGAGATTGCTTTGCTTAATTTATAAAATACAAAAACATTTTCCATATCTTTAAACTATCATTGATATCTGATAATTAAACAGTTATTAAAATAAACATACCAAACTACATAGTACAATGAAATACTTGACTTAAAGTAGGGGAGTTTAGTATGGTGCACAATTGCACCCCTCTGTAAATAATCGAATAGTCCATGGCGATCATGAATATAATGTTTTTGCTTACCTCGGCAAAATGTTTGCCTATCTTCAATTGAAAAATGACGGTGGGAGGTTGGATGAAATGGACATAATGCACCGATCAGAACTGATCTATTATAATTCAGGCTTCTTATCCTTCGTGTGCTTGACCTAAAACCTTACAATCGCTTGGCAAACTGAGTCCAAAGTTTGACTTGTTTCACATGTGTTATATAGGCAATGGCGAGCTTACAACCTATTTTGATCAAATTACGGTGGGTGAACTTTCAAAAGTCAATTGGACATGAGGGTTCCAATGAAAGAGCTAGTGATAACGTACGTCGGGGTGGACGCGCTTTTCGTTTAAACAAAAAATGAATTGTAACGATTTTTTTTGTGTGTGTACAATTCCATAGGCTAACATTTTTTTTCTTTGTATGGGCATCTTCAGAACAGGTTTATGAAAGACTTGTTCGTGAAATTGCATCTGTACATTGTGTGCCCGAAATGTCAGGATATACCGTTTCAAGCAGTTACAGGGGAATTTATATATTCACAATTCAGCAACTTCAGTTCTGCAACAACAACAACAACAACAAAATCAACAATGGCGTCTTGTATTCTCTTGATTACATATTCCACTATTATATTTCAAACTACTTACTATGGTTAAGACTAAGTACATTAAAACAGGCAAGGGCATCGCTAAAAGGTTTTAAACGGGGCGAGGTTAAACTCATGCTATTAAGTTAACCTGCATAAAATGTGATCCAGATAGGGACCGAAGCACCTCCCCTACCCCCCCCCCCCCTCCCCTCCCTCCGACGCACACACACACCCGCCCCTAGTCGGAACAAGATTCCAAAGAAATTGATGAGATATATGAAGATGTCACCCCTAGTTAAGGACAATTTTGCATTCGCCCACATTTTAATATTTGCCTCCAACTTTCCTAAATTGAATGAATGGGTTTGATGACAGAACAGAGACCCTCCTACACACACACACACACACACACAGGTCAAGCACACACGCGCACCTTAACGACACCCCTGCGCTCTGATTAAATATTTATCATATAACAAACTATGGGCTTGTTCAGATATGGCGCGGTACACCGCCGCAAAACAAAAAGCAGCCGCGGTTTATTTTAGGTGTAAGTGAATTGTAATTACGTGCAGCAAAGGACTTCGGTACATTCACTGAGCTTTGTGTTATATTTTACGATACATAAATGTGAGGTGTATTACGCTTAACTAAACAACGTTATATCTGAACGAGCTTGTAACATCGTTCAGGTATTTGTATGATAAGTAAGACATTGTACTCCACATAAAATCATGCATAAGCTGAGACATATATACATCTCATTAAGCACAAATGAATGGATACAGAAATTGTTGTCGTCAAAATCATGACACATCTGAAAACCCTTTCAACTTGATTGTTGATTGGAAAGTTTTCCACTAATTTCCCAAGAAATTGATCAGACCTTGTAAAATTGGTCTTGGGAAGATCATGTTCATTACTGACAAATTGTTGGCTTATCTTCCCTTCGGTGACCTCGAGAAGTTCGACAGCAGACAGCAAGACATTTTGTGAAAAATCACTTGGCTTTAGAAAGTCCACATGAGTGGATAAAAGCTTGCCTACTAAACTTCCACGTTGGTTAAACTTTAAACTACGTACATGTGAACTCTAAATTTGTGTAGATAAAAAACGAATAGAGCAGTTAAAGGTATAGACCAGTTTTGGAAACGCCCCCCCCCCCCCCTTGAACAAATGAAATGGAAACTCTTATTACCAATCATGTGAAAGAATATGGATTTACTGATACGTTATGATACAAATTTTGCCGGGAAACCGCTTTCTAATTGATATATTTGGTAAATCATTATATCTATCCAGACTGGATAGATATCGCATAGTCCTCTTTCTGTGTACAGTGCTTGTAACTTTACCAAGACTGGGCCAAATTTATTATCAGTTTGATGATTCCAGAACCTTGCAGTACACACCAATACTTATATGCTAGATGATCAACATTTTCTGCTCGATTCCACAACGTTTCTTTCACAGTGCAATCGCATGACCAGAACTGATCTATACATTAAAGGACATGGTGTGTGTTGATGATGGCTAGTGATTGGCTAGTTTGCAGAAGTCACGTGAGAAGCTTTAGTTGTATATGTCGTGTATCGGATTCCGTTCAATAGCGCCCTGTAAACAAAAATTAAAGAAGGAAACAGTTTAAGCTATCGTATTCTATTAATCTTATTAATACCCTAATCACATATTAAACGAAACCGATATATGGCACACACCTCATTGCACATTACTCTGTAACAATATATATCAGGGGCGGTATTCTAAAAATAAAAAAAGTGGAAAACTCTTAAAATTCTTTTAAAAAACGCTATGTTTTAAATTAGTAAAACAATATCAATTGCCATAACAAATCGAAGAATAGGACAAGTCCTTAGTTCATGTTTATGCAAAGCTGGCTGAATTTTAATCAACTGATAGATACAAATTAAGAATGTATGAATCAATAGCAGAAAGAAAGACAGACAGAATGAAAGAAACAAAATTAGTTTTCTTACGGCATAAAAATGTGTCTCCTCCATGCGTCCATCCATGCCTTGATAACTTCTAAAGTGATCTACGGCCTGTCTGATTTTATAATGACGTCGATCAAGAGAAAAGTTCGTAAACTGATCGTCCGATGAAGGTTCTGACCATTCCTCATTAATGATACCCTTGTTCTCTGATTGGTATTCCATAGCTTTCCTTTCTCTGCAAAAGAAGTTAGAAGATGCAGAAATATTGTTGTCATTCGTATGTCAACTCCAAATAATATAAATTGCATCGTTATAATTATAGTGAAATACGTAGTGAAGAATTTAGCGAACCTTTTGTTTATTCCTTATTCATTGTGAATGTCATTGCCATTATTATTTCATTATCATTATTATTCCCTTTTCATTCTCATCATTAATATCTCTTTTAATTGTAATTATTGCCATTGCAGTCATTATGTCATTACCATTATATTGCCATTATCATTATCACTGTTACTGCATTGTCAATGTCATTTTTATCTATTCAATTTAATTAAATGAAATTTATTTGGCACCATCAACAAAAATCAAGTATAAATCATACATACAGCGTACATAAAAGCCCAGGACCCCTAAGAAGTATAACTTATGCATGTAAATGTGGCCCGTACTAGTTAAAAACAATATTCAATCTAATTGCAACAAAAAAATATGCTAGATACGTATGCAAGAAAACGGCCATTAACTACAATAATTATTATTTACGTAATATAAGGGTTATTATGAACTAAACACCTCATTTAATAGTAAAAAAAATAATTCGTCCAGTCATATAACGCAGCTGCTATATCAATATACTCTGCTGTGCTTAATATAAAGTACCCCGGTTGTAGCTGTGCCGCCATAATAAGGCGCTAAAGCATTCAAGGCATTTATTCCTAGCAGGTACCAATTTTAATCACCTGGGTGAAGAGTGGCAAATGAAGATTAACGGTCTCGCCAAATATATTGGTGATCCACATGCCGGTGGAGTACCCACTAGACCACGGCGCCTGAAAATGCCATGTACCTCTCCAGACACACACAAAGTAATACAAAGAAAGGGAAAAGGTAAGAGTGAGAAAAAGCAGAAAAGGAAGAGGTGAGAATGAGAAAGAGAAGAAAGGGTCTACTTATCATTATCAATGTCAGACGAAAATAGCTTACCTCTTCTTATTTTCTTTCTTTCTACGCACTATCTGAAGCATGATACAGCATGTACATACTACGAAACAAAGGGCTGCCGACATAGCACCAAGTATGATGCCTACTATGGCACCAGGTGATAACCCACGTCTACCAGAGTCTGTAGGGATATAAGAATAAGTTAGAGTTGAAAGAGTTTGATACATTATTATGAGAGAGTATTATGTGATGAAGAAAATATGATAAACGTAGAAATAGGTTGAACATTGAAGAAATAAAATACATGTTTATGAAGAGCAAATATATATATATAAAAAAGTAAGAAATCTATAGAAAAGGAAAGGTAAAACAATGATACAAGTAAATGTAATAAGTAGATAATTTCCAGGTCCTTAAAAGCAGCTGAGTTGTGGTCTTCAAGTTCTTCTGAGAATTCAAGATGATTACCGGTTCGTCTGTTGGCCGTGATCTCAATCCTTATGATGCTCACGAAGGGTTGTTCTGTTCTTCTCCAACAAGGGAATTATGAGGGTACAAATAAAACCTTTAACATAACCACGTAATGGAATATACAGTGAGCCTAGTAAACTATGATTTACAAATTTGATTTACATTCACATGAAAAAAAATTACTTTTACATTTTATTTCATTCGAAAGAGATGAACATTTATTTCAAAAATTGATCACCTTACCCTGAAGCCAATTTAAAAATTTCATTTAATATGCAAGAACGATCATGACTATGCAATGTATTTCAATTTTCTGAGTATATCAATTATACAAATTAACGAATATGTAAAGATAGAAGACCGCGCTTTATTTTTCTTGGCGTCTCAAAAATCTACATTTCCGCATTGAGCATAAAGGTAGCGAGCTTTAAAACAAAACAACAACGATAAAGAAAAATGAAGCTGTGACATGTATTGAGGCAAGAAGAATATGATTAGTTGAACGCTGAAATCTCTTTATTTCAGTAATTTCAAATAATGTCAAGGTTTAACTTACCAGGTGAAGAGGTAGTTGTCTTATATGTGGTTGGTTCATCTCCTGTTCCTTCAGTCTTTGGTCCTCTCGTTGCCATGGTTTCGCCATTTTCTTCTGTTGCGGTTAAGCTAGATGTTGCAGCTGTAACTGAATCCACAGTTGATGAAGAAGAAGTGCTGGAAAAATCGGTTTCCACTTGTGGCGTAGGTGTCTTGGATTGTGTGATTTTGGTAGCCGTTGATTCTACCGCTGTTGAACGAGGTGTTCCTGGGGTCGTGGGAATTTCTAGAATAATAAGATTTGTTGTGATTTGTATCAGTACAATTTGATTTGATTTGATTTGATTTTCTTCTGCGTTCATTTAAATGCCCATTTTTTTTATAACGATAATAATATAAAATATAATACCACCCCTCCCCGCTTGGCAATGGTCTTTTGATGCCCATGCTTATAATCTATCATCGAATTACGTATTGAGCGAAGAATCCCCTTTGTTTCATTCCTACTAATTGGAAGATTTTCTGCAGGCAAATTTGGTGACGACCCCCTCCCCCCCTCTCACCCCCCCCTCACCCCTTCCTCCCTCAAAATGGTCTAGGTTACTCCTCCGCAACACCTGTCATCAAATTACCTGTTGAGCAATTGAATCCAGTATAACCAGGAGCACAGGTGCAGTTATACATGTTGATTCCATCCGTGCAGGTCCCTCCATTAGCACAAGGATTAGATTCACACTCATCGAGTTCTGCATGCACAAACATAAAACGGGACATTTGAGAGATAAATAGAATGAGAGATTGGATAGATGAGAGGAAGAGAAAGAGATAGAAGGAAGGAAGAATTGAAGATCGGAAGGGGGTAGAAGGAGAGAGGAGGTAAAATATAGTGACAGTAGCAGAAGATAAACATAAATATACACCACGTACATTGAAGGAGGAGACGAATTTAGAGATAATTTATCAAAGTTGAGACACATTCAACATGTTTAAAGAAAAAGACACAAAAACAAACAAAATTAAGAGAGAGAGAGAGAGAGAGAGAGCGAGAACGAGAAAGTAGAGAGAAAGCAAAAGCCGGAATAAGAGATAAATACGGGAGGCAAATTATAGAGTCCTTTTTTTCTATTGTGACAACATAATATTACGAGGGTTGAGGAAGATTTATTACAAGTTACATAATTTTTTTAAATGTGTATTGTACGGGTGTGAGTAGAAATATTCTAGTAGACGTAATTCGTCTTGGTGACTCGATGCACAGACTACTGATGGTAACACCGAACGAAGTGTCTTGAATTCATCCTTCTTTGTTTACAAAATACGCTCACTATTTAGTCCGTACATCGTCCAGATTGAAAATAGTGATATCCTTATTAAAACAATAACATCTCAATAGGTGTACAAGTTTAACAATTTGTGTTCGGATTCGATTTCCGGAGATAAGACAATCTGTTAACAATGGGAATAACTTTAATCATGGTTTGATACAAGAGCTTTTAACGGATGAAGCAGAAGACTGGACATAATTAATCCTTAAAACAACTAACGTGGCATTTATTTTGATTGGTATGTATTCCTGGTTTTGAAGAGCTCATTTAAAAAAAAATATGAAACTAATGCTTCGTCTCGTTTTGTTGTCATGGCTTATTTCTTATTTTCTAAATAAAAACATTTTTATTTCATTACCATTGCATGTGAACCCATCATCATCAAGTTCAAACCCAGGAAGGCAAGAACACGAGTAGTTTCCCGGTGAGTTGATGCACGTCTGATTGCAATTGTGAGCTCCGAGACATTCATTGATATCTGAGAGAAATTATACAAGAAACGGAAATGAGGTAATAATCAACCCTAAAACTTCATGTTAAATGTTTGTAGGTGAACGATTGAGGAATATGAAGGAGTACTGAGGAGTGTGAAGAAAGTATGGAATTTAAAATAGAGAGAGAGAGAGAGAGACAGACATAAATAACCTATTAAAGCTAATTATTGGCTTAGTTCTAACGAAGTCCTAAAATTGTTGGTGTTGATGATGCTTATGTTGTTGGTGTTTATGTCCTTGTTTTTGTTTAATCAGTGAAAATCTGTTATACGGGACATGTTTATATTTTTTCTCGGACAAGCCCATTTCTAACCTGTGCAAGAATCGTTCCCTGTTCCTTCGAAACCCTCATTACAAGTGCAGTAAAAGCTTCCATCAGTGTTTGTACAGTTTCCGTTACGGCAAACATCTGCAGATTGCTCGCATTCGTTGATATCTGTAAAAGAAGAAAAGGGTGATTTGAAATAATGCATTTCGATTAAAATGATTGAATTTTCCAACTGCAAAGAGGTTCCAACCATTGAGGAAACTAAAACCTGTTTATTGAAAATATTCACGAAATATATTTTGTTGTTTTCTTTAATCAATTTTTCATCTAATAGTTGGGGTTTTCAAAAGAGAGTGAGAGAGATGAAGATCAAGGTCAGAACTAATGTTATCATGAAATGGAGGAGTAGAAGAATTATTTATTCGGCAAAAGAAGAAAAGAACACATATTTTGTTTAAAGGGATCGTTTAACAATGTTAAATCTGAGATGTACGGTCCTACGTGTTATCAGTGTCTGTGATATGGTGTTATCTTGAAGCCCTAACAAAAATTGCGCTTCAAAATGATCAAGAAATCAAAAAGATCAAAAATTAAAAACCTTTGAGTGACCGGTTTTACCATACTCGTTTCCCCAATAGACTGTAGTGTTATGAAAACCGTTTGGCAAACGCAAAATTAGATTTCGACTTTCAATCATAAATATCTTGATAATCATATAGGCGATCGGCTTGTAAAAGTCATGGGGTTCCTGAATGACCTTAAGGTTTATAATTATCATTGCATCATGAGCTAAATCAAGGATTTTTTCACAGGATCTAAGAAAAAGTTAAAGGAGGCATCGCTTTCAGACTTCCATCGGTGAAGGGGATAGAGAACGGGGGCAGAAGCAAATTTTAACATACACGACTGTTGGTATTGCCACTCGCCAACAAATAGGGTACGTGGTAAGATAACATTCCTCAAAGGCTTTCAGCCCCAGGGTCAGATGGGACCTCTTACCCTCCTGCATGACTTGATGATCTGGGGCAATAAGTCGTGACCTCGGAAGCAGTTCCATGAAAATCTGCTCTAGACTGGAATCACTCAGGGATGCGCCAGGTTCTACGTCGACCCGGAAGGACACCAGAACATAAGTTCCGGTCAAGGTGTAGTCCTGCACAGACACAGCCTGCAGTGTGTCGTTACCCAATTTTGATGATGCATTGAGGTAACGCAAGACCTTCAAAAGATTTATATAAAGAAATGTAATTTTTTTTGTTTTGCTTTTAGGGGAATTTTCTTCTGACAAGCCCAATGATTCCGATGAAGCCGAGTAAAGCTTTCACCAATATTTAATAAAGGTACTTCTTTCAAAAGCTCAAAGACTCAACATCTCTTTTCTTTCTAACATAGATTTTATATACACGTTAATTGAATTTGTTTTTTGTTTTTGGAAACTGTATTCGCACAGGGTAGCCTGTTATCCTATCAATGTCTTATTAAGTAAGGTGAACGCACTTTGGGAAAGAGAAATAATTTCAAATCTTGGTTGACTATTAATGATTGTTACTTGTCATTATGAGAAATATGTCAGTGAAAAAATGTTTATATTTCAGAAAGAAAATACTCATAAGTGAACCTACATATCTACATCTACATCTACATATTTACTTTTATTTCTCTGCAACTTCTCAAAACTTACATCTTGGGCCAACTGACGTTGGTTCTCCTGTGAATCAATCGTATCAGGATAAGATTCAACGCTTAACCCACTGACGAATGTAAGACGAACGTTGAGTGTTAACGTCAGCGCGTCTATTCAATTACAGAATTAAAAACACAAGAAATAAACAGATTGTATGATAATGATCTATTCTTTAAACTGCAATCTTAAAATAATAAATACCTTTTGGTACATTTTCATATGAAAATACACAGGTATAAAAAGTAATATAATTATTGTGGTATTGTGATGTTGCTAAATTCACGATTGATCTAAGAGTAATTTTGGATCGGGTGAGAAAATATTCAAAATGGATTCATATTTTGACAGTTTCCTTCGATTTTGATTGCCCAATACGTGTTTTTTTCCATTTTTTCCTCATATGTAGATCCGCCCTTTTAATTATGTATCAAAAATGTCCGTCCAAATGATAGCATAGAAATGTTGCTAAGTACGACACAGATTTCATAGTAATTTTGAAATAGCCGATTATTGAGAAAACATACGAAGTAATAGAATCATACTTTGGCAGGTTCCATTGATTTCTGTTGTATTCTCCATGCACACACATGAGAAGCTACCGGGTGTGTTCATGCAAACACGATCCGCACTCGAGTTGCAATCATGTGTGTTTCGTTCACATTCGTCGATATCTGTTTAAAAGGGGGAAAAGAGAGGACAAAACTGTGAATATAACGAGAGACATGCTGTAATGACAGTTAATTTACCCATGAGTTTAAACATGAAGGAGAAAAAAAGTTCAATTAAATGGTTAGGTTAGTTTTATTAATTATTCTTCAATGTTACTGTAACCTGTTAAAAAAAAATCATGAACATTTTTTCTTCTTCTTTTTATTTTGGCTGGAAGGTTTGTTTTAATCTTTAACATGTTCCACCATGTTTACAAATGTCTGGCGATGTTGCAATCTGTGTAATTTACTCATTTGCTTGTTGTCAAATTCTGCTTCATGATTACAGACCATAATATGGAACGTGCATTTTGCCCCATGCCTAACCAATCTTTCCAAACTGTTTGATTGACGCCCCTACCCATTTATTCGTCTCTTCCCCTCACCCACTCTCACTCTCGATCCTTAACTCTCACTCTCTCTCTCTCTCTCTCTCTCTTTGACTATCCCCTCTCCTGACACTCTCTCGTTTAATCGGTCGCTGAAAAGCGTTGTGATAACTCACGAATGTATTGTCTTGGGTTTATCTTTTTATTCCGAATCTAAGTTTTCGATTCATTTCATACCAGGCACAGTTATATTTGTGAGAAGTTGGGACTCAAAGGGTTAAGGGATTGGGGATCCTGGTTTGATATCCTGCATTTTCCTCGCTTAGATTCAATTTTCTTCAAGAATAGGGTACTTGAAACATTTCTGTTGTGGGGGGGGGGGGGGGTGAGCCCCCAAATGCCCCCCTTCCACTTCAGACTAATACTAGTTCATACCTTCACATTCTTTAGGGGATGAGTTGTTGTATCCTGCATGACAGGTGCAGTTGTAGTCTCCAGGGAGGTTCATACAGGTTGAGATATCAGGCGGGCAGAGGTCAACATCAGATTCACATTCATCAAAATCTGGTCAATACAAAGAAAGCTTTCACAAATAACAGAATTGAAGTCGATCGAGTTTTTTTTTAAATGCATAAATATGGAAGGCATTTCCCATATTTACAAATACTTGTCATAGAACTGGGTATAATTAGAAAGTATTACTGGTTAAAATCATGAATATTTTAAGGAGAAACAATTAACATTTGTTATGCTCTATCACATTTTGTTAGTCTCACTCTCACCCTCTGTTTCTCCCCTCCCCCTTTTTGCTATCTCTCCTCTCTCTCTCTCTCTCTCTCTTTCTCTCTCTCCGTCATCCTCACTCTATCTCATCTAAACGGTCCTCTATAGGAATTATAATTAGTCAAAATATTATTGACATTGTTTTCTCTACACCCGGGTTTCGGAGGGCTGGTAAAACATGACGCATTCCTGTCATCGATCGGAAAAAACTTTTACACCTCCACCCCCATTTATTCAATAATCCTTTTTCTCCCCCTGACATCCTGGTACAGCCAACCGAACATACCTGAACACGTTTCGTTTTCGAGTTGAAAACCGGGCTCGCATGTGCAGTTGGAAGATTTAGTGGAATTCCTCAGAGCCTCATCACATATACTTATCTCTGTGAAAAGATGAAACGAAATTTCGAGACTAAAGGGCAAGTCCACTCCAAAAATAAATTACTCTCAATAGAAGCAAATAATCAGACAAACCAATCAAAAAAGTTTGAGCAAAATCGAATAACTATAACAAAAGTAATACATTTTTAATGAAACGAAAAACTTTGAAAATCACTAGACAAATTGGCAACTCACTCATGAGTCTCTGACGTCATTGCCTCACTATCCACTAATTGTTTTCTTTATATTGATCATATAAATTTCAATTTCCCCAGTAAAATTGTACTTCCTTACACCCAGCATCCAAGTTATATTGATTGTGTGGATGCACTAATATAGAGTTTTTTTCAGTTAATTCTTTAAAAATGTATAAAGAGTAATTATTATGAATATACAATATTCAGAAGTTAGAATTAAATCTTCAAAGTTCATATAGGAATTTGTGAAATGTCATGCACGCAAATAATGTTACCATATTACCAGGGCAGAGGCATGGGAAATCAAGATTTTGGTGATAATGAGGGAAACTAAAGTGATAAAAAATATATAAAGCAATTGATAATTAGTGAGGCAATGACGTCACAAACTGATAGCCAAAATCGGCAACTTGTGCAGTGATTTTCTAAATTCCATAGTTGTTCATACTTAAACAAAAATCATAACTTCCTTATTAGTTATCCGATTTTACTCAATATTTTGCTCTGTTTCTCTTGTGTTTTCGCATCTATTAAAATCAAATAATTTTTGAGTGTACTTAGCCTTTAATAATATACAAATTTCAGACCCTAATAAAGATGGGAATTTCTGCCTGAAATATAATTACAGTAAACGGAAACAAGCTAATAATATCACCTTCCATGGGTTATCCTGTCAAGAAATAATTATATTTCTTCACCTTTCCTTCTCTCTCTTGTATTTTCACGAAATTAAACACATTGTTTACTGTATACGAATAAAGTGAATCAATTATGTAATCAGTCAATCAATGGAGAGATATCTTTATGAATTATTAAATTAATTATCATCCATAATTTAATTTATATTAAAATTAGGGTTCAGGAATCTATTTTAACTATTGATAACTTAGGGTAAAGCTTAGAATTATAATTGGGGTTAATAGGGTTAGGATAACGGTTTATGTTATATTAACTGATAAACTATTTGTTTCTAAGTCATATGCCTACTACCCTCTGACGAACTTAAATGGGAAGTCCACCTTAAGTTAAAATTAAGTTGTATTAAAAGATGAACAATTAGAGAAGCAAATTAGTGAAAGTTTGAGCGATACCCGACTAAGAATAGGAAAGTTATAAATTTGACAAGTTTTCATTAGTGAAACAAGAAATTTGCAACATTACATTATTCGCCAATTTGCTCTGTACAGAAAATATTAAATCGTTGGGCAATTACTACACGACGTAATTATTTAGGTAGTGTGGCAATTCGAATTGCGACACGACGAATATCCATGTTTTTGACGGTCTCCTGCTTCCATACACACATACACACACACACGACACGCACACACACACTTACGCAAACACGCACGCACGCTCGCACACACACACGCACACACACGCACTCACACGTTCACGCACGCACGCACACACACACAACACACACACACGCACTCACAAATCGAGAACCACACACACCATGTGTAACACCAACCTTGTTGCTTTTATAATTATTAACTTTAAAGATAATTTCTTTTTTACTTACCATCACAGGAACGTTGATCGAGAGCAAGAAGATAATCGGGGTCACACGAACATGTGTAAGAACCGAGATTGTTTTCACAATGCTGTGCACAGTCATTATCACCGTCAGCACATTCATTGAAATCTTTAAAAAAAGCAGGGTAAACGATGAGATGAACCAGACTTAAGGACAATTTATTTGTTTTCAACATGTCTGGTAGCTCATTTGAATCATCCGAATGGTACAATTTTATGTGCATAACAGGAGAGGAGGAGGGGGAATAATTTAGAACTTTCGCTGTTGCACTTGCGAAAAAGATTTTTTGATTGTAAAGAGTATGACTGGATCTTTTGCAAATTGGCTTAAACTTACTTACTATTAAAATGTCTTGACCCAGGTTTTTTCTATAAATACAATCTTCTTCAGTTCAGTGGATTTCAAGAAACTAGTATTTTGTGTCGAGTATTCTACTCACTAGTCAGCTTTACTTTCATTTTAAGAATATTTTTATTTGTAATTCTCTGCACATAAGTAATGTTGAAAGCTAAACGTTTAGATAAAGTATACCCCAAAACCGAACATTTACAGCAAGCACAAAAAAGGAGAAACAGAGAATATGTATGATAGGCCTCCTTTAAATCAAGCTCACCAAAGCAAGTGGTACCATTGCCTGAGAGCTGGGGTGGACAAGGGCCGCATGTGTACTCTTCATCGGAAGACGGGGGCTTATCGTAGCAGATAACCCCCTCAAAGCAGGGCGTACCCTCACAAGAATCATAGTCTACGTCACAATGATCACCTGACCAACCACCAGAGCAGTTGCACGTGACCACCTGTAATTACGTTGTACAGATGTAAATACATTGTCACGATTAAATGTGTGCATATTCATGATTTGTAAATGTTGTGGAAGTGGAGTCACATTCGGTGAAGGGGAATTTATCAGCCAAGCATGGTTTAAGTGTAGTCCAGATTGTTTTCGTTTTTATATATTCTGTATCCTTCAATCATCGTTGTCCGCCTTCCTTACCTTACACGCATCCCACACAGATCGAGCGACCCCCCCCCCCCCCCGAAATTCACCGGTCGAAAAATGGAAAGCAAGGACCGTCTCCGTTTTAGCGTTGAGGGTGTGTTATTATTTCATATGATTAGGTGCGCGGCACGGAAACTGTCCAGACAGTCGATTTTATATCAAAGTGCTTTCTTTCTCGTTTAAAAAAAAATAATAACCTGAGTTTGTGTTTGATTGGTCGATATGCGTGATCCGTTAGATCACTTGAACCTCTCATGCAATAGTAACATGTAGATTTACTCGGAAGAGGAGAGAGAGGGGGTTAAATAGGGAATTTACCACACGTAATGCAATATAGTGATGAAATATTTCTTGCCCATGATTATCGAGCATTTGTCGTATTACTAAAGGCTTTACCAATACACTCACCGCGAATCCGTTGGCATTTAGGTCCTGCCCCTCGGCTTGGTTGTCGAAGTCACACACACCTTCGTTCTCGCATCGGCAGATCATGACCTTGTATGACAGCGATGTCTCTGCTCCTCGGTCGTCCATCACAATGATCTCGATGGATGATACATTCAGGTCAGGTGGTGTCCAGGTCAAGATACCATCTTTGTGAGAGAGAAAAATGGAAATAGTAAAGGGAGAGGGGAGAGAAGAGGGAGAGAGAGCACGAAAGAGAGAGAGAGAGAGAGCGGGAGAGAAGAAGGATCGAAAGGGATAACAATCGTAGAAGGATAGGGGGAAGAGAGTAGGAGAGAAGTGAAAGAGGTAGAGTGCGGGTGAGAGAGAGAAAGAGAGATAGAGAGGCGAGGAAGGGAGAGAGACAGAGAGACAAAGAACATTAATTAAGGAGAGAAGTGAATAGAGAGATAAGGAGACGGAAGGGGAAAGGGAAAGGAGGAGAGATCAGTATAAGGTTCATTCATCAACAGATCAATCTGCAATTTTAGCATTGTGACGCATTAAACGTTTGACAGAAAATGCGTCTGATCTATCATTTAACAGGCTATATGACATTTAAATAAAATATTGATAATCAATTTTATTCTCCATACCTGAGCTGATATCGGCGCCATCTGGTGCTGTATCGTTGAATGTAAAGGACACCGTATCAACTTCGTTAGGGTCGTGTGCAGAAATATTCAAGGTAACGGTCACGCCCACTTGCATGAAGAGAACCTCCCCTTCTTGCAAAGCATCTGTCTCGCCTATCTCTTCCACACTGGTTACGTTCGGAGGAAAATTATCTAGATAATTTAAAAAGTTAGAGGAAACGTAATATTTACAAACCTTACATTTATCTCATTTATAAAGGAATATCAAGTAGCATTCGAAGCTTTATTGTAGAGTTTGAAAACAAATTCACACTCGTATAAACATGTTTTGCCATTTCAATACATTTAGAATTTATAAACGATAGACACACATAAATAATGCTACTAGGTTTAAACTAGTAACTAAATCCTATCATCGGTAATTTGGTATGTTCGGAGGGATGAAATGCGGCCATCTTTAAATAATTCAAATGTTACCTTATCAACGGCTGGTTTATCTTCATGGGTGAAATCAGAAATGCATACAAATTTTATTAGTACGGGACGTATGTCTTTAAGTCAATTAATCAGGATAGCCCAAATACTAAACACACTGACTTGATTTCAGTTTCAATAAGATATTTTTTGTTGTTGTTAGTACCTGACTACTAAGAAAGCATATGTTTGCTTGTAAGTAAGTAATCAAAGGACCGAGGGCTTTAAGTCCTCTCCGAGGGACTTGGTAATGAGGATTATCGCCTTTCAAAAAGGTAATAGCGCATTTTACTTGGTTACGAACCCGGGATCTCTCGGTTACGAGACCACTGCTCTACCACTGAGCCATCGCGGCAATTCAATACATTCTAACAGGGTTGATTATGAAACATCTTCTGATCTCCCAAAAGTTATTAAAATGATAACTAATATTGAAGTCTATTGCCCCATCTCACCAAGGTTTAGTAGGTCATTGTCGAGTTGGTTCCCCGTGGTCATAGTTTGTTTACCCATCTCTGGACTGACGGCGAGGTAGTCAAACAGACACGCCTCGTCCTCCCCGCAAGCCTCTCGGGCCGCCTGGGTTCGGTCAGGGTCGAGAGCAAGCAACTCGTCTAGAAACATTGGTTTGTAGTCGCTAGGATTGTAGTAACTCCAATTGCCATCGCCGTATTCAAACAGCGATTCATTTTCACTGATCATCCCTAAGAAGTAACAATTTCAATGTTAAGATTATTTAAGGGAAGGTTTGTGAAGTATTGCATGTTTCTACATGACTGGAGAATCATCATCATTATTATTATCATCATCATCATCATCACCATTTCACTAATCATCGTCATCATCATCATCATCATCATTATCATCACCAACGTCATCATCATCATTATCATCACAATAATCATCGTCATCATCATCGTCATTATCATCATCATCATTATCGTCATCATCATCGTCGTCATTATCATCATTATCATCATCATCATCATCATTACCACCACAATAATCATCATCATCATCATCATCATCATCACAATAATCATCGTCATCATCATCATCATTACCATTATCATCACCAACGTCATCAACCTCATCATCATCATCATTATCACCACCATCATCACCATCATCGTCATTGTCGTCATCATCATCATCATCACCATCCCAATGGTCCCCTCCTTACTGCATGTAATTGTCTTTACTTTTGATTCCCTGTTAATATGAAATTATTGTTAAAGAGAGATTTATACTGTTCTGTTGGCATGCATATAGGGAAACAAAATCATTAAAGAAACACAGACTGTACTCCTTATCAATTGTATACGACGTCTTTTTAGGATAAAGGAAAACAATGATATAAGCCACACTAACATAATGCTGCCTCGAAATGTTAAACAAAAACTGACAATACTTTATCGAAGACATACATTGAAACAAAACTTACACGACTGTCCAAACTGAAATATTTCTCTGTCTGTTAAGTTTCTTCCAGGCGGATCCACTAATAATGTTCCATTCCTGAGCAGAAAATCATCTGATTTGTTCCCATTTACATTACCTGGTTAAAAACAAAGAATATATATTACAAGTTTTTGCTTTTTGTTATTCTGTCAAATATTTAACCTTCAAACTTTGTGTAGATCATACTTTTATATTCATGAATAAAACTTGTACTTTTTATTCTTCATCCTGATGACCTTTAGGTATTGCATTCCGTAAAGCTTCAGCAAAGTGTTCCAACTTCCACCCATATTAAAAAAACGGATGAATGGACATTTCGGTTGAGGGTTAGGGTCAAAGTTACGTGCAGTGCAAGGTTAAGCTTAGGGGTTTCGGTTATGGTCAGTATTATTTCCTATTTCAAAGTTTAGGTTTAGGGTAAGGTAAAGAGTTACTTGTGAAGTGGGTTTCTTTGCATTTTCCCCTATAAACATTAGATGACGACCTTGATATATTACTACTAAAATTACTACTATTCTTAGTCCTTCTACGATGTCTCTAAGCGCTTAAAATATATAACTAATTCACTCGGTATTTTACAGACGTTGACCATGCTGAGAGGGCAGCAGTGCCTTTCGAATCCTACAGGGTACCTATCAACTTGATGGTCTAATGGTTTGTTTTTAACTTCCTGCTAATAAAACATGTGTAGTCTTGTTAGCATCCAGGATTACGGATGGCTTTAAGTCGTCTCGGAGGGACCCGGTAATGAAAATTAATGCCTTACTTCAGGGAACTAGCGCATCAATTGGATTCAAACCCTGGACCTGCTGAGCCATCGCGCCTTGGTGAAGAGAAGCAATGTCGATAAAATGCCTTACCGAGCAGACCCCTCCCGGTTCCGTTCTGCGCATACTCAGAAGGGACCATGACACCCAGATCCAAGAGGCCGTTCTTGAAGGTCACGGTGAAGGACGAACTGGGATAGCCTTCCGGTTGGAATAGCGCTGTGACCTTGATCTCACCTTCAGAGACAGTGTCATTCTCCACGGATAGGATGAAGGTCGAATCCCGTGAGTCGAGCCCATCTATTATGAGAATGGAAAGATTTGGTATTTGGCTCCCATTTAAATTTAAAGTTCTAATACGGACAGAATAGATTTCTCTGAATGTGAAAGGATACATTTTTCATATTTTCACTTAAGAATAATAAAAGCACTCAGGCAGATAGAATGAAAGTCGAATCATCCAGATCGAATGCATCTGTATGTATTTGGATTGATTTGACCTGACTTCGATTTAATCTTTAATGCCCAGAACCGGAAAGGATGGATGTCGCATCAGTTATTAAATCGAGCCCATCTTTACATGTAATTATGTGAACGAATATCATTTTAATTCATTAGACGAAATATAATCATTTAGGTACGAAATACCGATCTGGCTTGATATTAGTCAGAACTTCAGAAGGCGTTAAATTCCGCGCCAACGATGGAACAACTTGAATAAATGAATGATGTTTAAAGATGAAGTTGAGTTCTGGTCATGCGATTGCATTGCAGAAGAAATGGTGTGGAATCGACCAGAAAAGGTTGATCATCTAGCATATAAGAATTTGTGTGTATTGCAAGGTTCTGGAATCATCAAAATGATAAGAAATTGGCCAAGTCTTGGTAAAGTTACAAACACTGTACACAGAAAGATGTATATGGGACTACACGAACACGTGGCGTAAAAAACCTACCCCCGAGTTTTACGATGTACATTAAATATTTAGAATATGAAGGCATTTGAAGGCATTTGAAGAGCCATGCTTTTCAGGGAACATGTCTTATCTGATGTTCTTCCACACTTGCATAATAAGAATGATAACGCTCACAAATTATTTTTCACCTCTTCCCAGAACTCAACCTTCTCTTTAAGACGAGAGTGCGAGAAGTCAAAACTCGCCAAGGCGCAGTGTATAACACGAAAATGCGAGAAGTTGATTATTTATAAGTGAAAAGCACCTTGTTTTAATCGAGAAGGCAACTAGCTAGTCTACTCACCAGTCGCCTTCCATATTAAAGAAAGGCGCCTAATGGCGAGTATTGACAACTCGCCTTCTGGCTGTACGTTCGAGATTCCTCGGATTATATATATATATATATATATATATATATATAGACTTACCCACTAAGAATTCCGTCATATTAATGGCGGTACCATTAACTAGAATACTCATGTCTGTCCTGTCATCATTCAGTTGGAATTCGACCTGTCAAAAATAAAGCAAAACTAAAATTTTATTTTATTTTAGTGAAATGGCATTTATTTAGAATTCACAAGCAAGCTTCGGTATTGTATGAAAGCATTGTATGGAGTTTACATCCAAAAATCTTACAAAATCATGTACAGAGAGAGAAAAGGGACAGAAAGGGAGAGACGGGACAAAAAGGAGAGAAGAAAAAACAGTGAGATAGAAGCGGGACGCATGAGAATTGAGAGGTGTGCCTCGGGGTTTATAGGATTAGGCTAAGAGTTAGGATAAGGGATAATTTTGATCTGGTGAATTTAGCTATTGGAGGTTTTACAACGTGTGTGACTGTTGCAGCTCTGCGGACACTGATGGAGACTAATCGAAATCCTAATTTAGACCCTGTATCGCACATTGAACCCTAACCCTACACCTTTGACGAAACACAGCAATGTCATTGTCGCAATAATTGCATGACCGATGAGCTATAGCCGGCAGAGGATATCGTAGTAACCACCTACCTTAGTGATTTCTTGTGTCGCAGCGAACCCTGTGAAGACTGTCCCATGTTCAACAGGAACGCTGTTGTTAAACGCCTTACCAGTTCTGGCTTGCAGCATGAACGGGTCACCATGACTGTAAGCCATCGTGGTGTATTCCCCAAGACCATTGAAGGTGTACTTTCTACCGTCAAGAGTATTGATGTGCGGGTCGCCCCAAAACCATCCTGAAAGTTTTCGAATCAAACGGGTAAACGCAACTGCACTCTCATTAGGAAACAAAATAATCTGAGGTCTCGTTACTTGACTTTAATGAAATATAGAAGATGTGCTGTTTTATTTCAGCCCCCTTACTGGGGTCATTCCAGTAGCTCGACAGCCTTCAAGATCGTTTCTGGTTCCTGAGTGCTCGATCTCGTGAACGCGCAGGGAAAAAAGGTAAACATGTCTTATACTGCGCTGTTTGTCTCTATGACTGTCGAGCTCGACAACAAAACAAGTTATTCATATCTATTCCTGTGAGCAAGGTTTTTTGTGTGTGCACCTTTTCAACATCTAGGCCTGTCTAGTTATTAATTTGACTTAATGATGCTAGGTGTTCAAAGAGAATTAGATGCTTTTGATGGATAATAACGAAAATTTAACAATGAATTATGATATACTTTTTGTATACCATTTTATCAAATTGATTATTATTATATCTATAAGATTAAACAGTCAAACCTGCTTTAGTGACCACCTGTATGGAAAGACAACCTGTCTATAAAGACTACATTTTTGTTTCCCTTGGGCAGATTTTCCCTTTAAAACCTCTATCACAGGAACCTGAACACAAAGACCACCTGCTCTTAAAGACCACTTTTATATTTTAGTGTATGTTATTTATTTTATTTGTTTGTATCTCACCAGGGTTTCCCATTCAACAACAGTTGGTCTTCAATAGGGGCATGGAAATACATACTGCAAACAGTCAACAAGCTAATTAATTATTTGTTTAGTAATATCCCTAGACATGATCTTACCGAACCATGGTGGCCTATATCCCCAGCAGTGAGATCTTGGACGACGACTTTCGTAAAGGTTACAGAAATTCCCTCCAGCCAGATCACAGCAGTAGAAACGGGGTAGAACGTCCCTCTCTTTAGACATGAACACAATTTTATAAAAGGAGATTAATGATTAAAAAAATTACAGGGTCTCGTTGCATAAAGCTTACCATTGATGGTAGCTTTGCCATCAATGGCAACTTCCATGGTAACAGGGCTTAACAGCCAATCGAAATCAAGGTTTCCATGGTAGTTACCATGGATGGCAAAGTTACCACCAATGATAAGTTTTGTGCTACGGGGCCGAGATCGAGATAGAGAGAGAGACAGAGAAAGGTGAGAGAGAAAGATAAGGAGAAAGACAAGAGAGACAAGAGAGAGAATAAAGAGAACGAAAGAGAAAGAAGAAAGAGACAGGGAGAAAGCGAAAGAAGAAAGAGACAAGGGGAGAGCGAAAAAAGAAATAGAAAGAAAGAAGAGAGTGTAAGGGAGAGAAAGAGAGAAAGAGAGAGAGAGAGAGAGAGAGAGGGAGACGTACGTGCAAGGGAGATACAAATCAGAATTACAATTTCCACCATGAAAGGCTACGTAGAATATAGAAGACAGATTACGTCATAACTGCAATTGTCAGGTATTTACATGCCCTCAAAAACTTATCACAAAATTTATCTGTTGCAGCAAGATTAGCTCATGGAAGTATGTATGAAAAATTCAGATCAAAATTGTTTTCTCTTTAAACGTGACATTCGAGGCCCTAAATAATAAAACACTGCCAGTTGCATAATTCCTATTGGAAAAAATAAACGATTGTGATTTTGCTTATGATGAGCATTCTGTAAACATATTATTAAGAAAGTTCTCCGTTACAATTTTTGACAGAATTTTAGCTTTTTTGCAAGTTTTTGAGATTTTCAACACGCCAATCCCTGCATGCTTTTTAAATGTAACGATAGTAAAGTGGAATCGCAGGAATGTGTAGGTGTACTCACCAATCCAAGAATAATAGTAATAAAGGGAGTAATAGTAATAAGAGAAGAATCGAGCATTGGAGGGCATGACTGCTTGATAGTGACTGGCCCTATAACCCCTGGTCAAAGCAGATCGGTCGTATGTACAACGGTATCCACCACCAAAGGACGGCCATCTGGGCTGGTAACATGCGGTACCTATTCAGAATGTTAACAGAATGTAGAGGGGGGAAATGGTTAATGAAATGCACAGTGGTCTATTCCGGGAGGGGGGGGGGGGGGTACTCAGATTTGGTTTGGACAGGGGTGTTCTGCTCAAACCTCGAAACCCCTTTTTTAAGGGTCACTTGGAGGTGCCCATTTTTCACGATTCTGAAAAAACGGACCCATCTTTAGGTGTATTTTTGTTAAAATGGGCCCCATCTTTACGGTTTTTTGTGAAAAAGTGACCCATTCGATCGGCTGCCCCTGATCACGCGCTTAAAAAGAAAAGATCATCAACGGAGCTTGGACCTCAACCCTAGCCCGCCCCTCTCACCCGAAATCGACAATTCTGGCTACTTACATGGATTGTCAGAAGTCGAGAACAGTGATTGCTTCAATCCGTGTACAAGTAGTTTTACCCACATATGTTCTCTCGACACATGTTTAAATGTGTGTACCTTGCAATGCTGGTATAGTAATAATTTCATCGGCCCGAAGAAAGAGCGGTATTATTACTTATATGGCTACCATGTGTAAGCAAGACCAAATTATTTTATCATAAAGTGACATGGAAACAATGCTGCTTACCATAGTAATAGCTCGACAGACCATATCTGTAGCCATAATTATATCCGTAGCCGTACCCGTAGCCGTAACCGTAGTCGTACCCATAACCATAGCCGTAGTAGGGATAGTTGCATCGGGTAAACCTTCGATCAATCATGGCCTGCCAGCGGGTGCAAGGGCATGGCTCTGCCCACCATGCCCACCACCATGCCCACCATGATGTCTTTGAGAGATCATCCTGGTACCAATCTAGACAGTAACGGCGCGGGTTGACGTACCAGTCGGGATTTTCGTCAAGACGATAAATGTCTCTTCCCTGTTAGTATGAGCGAAACATGGTTTGAAGTTGAATTAATGCTACATGTATTATTATTAGTATTATTATCCCGATCATCATCATTTTATAATAATAATTATAACTATTGTTATTAATAGTAGTAGTAATAGTGGAAGTTTTAGTAGTAGTATTTTTCACTAATTTCTCATGATTTATGTCGCTAGTTACGTAGGGGGCAAATGACGTTATAGCCGCCCTGATATATAGATATTCGCTTTACTCTATTTAGTAAAATAGTCTAAGAGACCGGTGATGCCAATTATAAGATCAGCGCGAGAAATTACGTAGCGCATAGTATTAAAGTATTTCTACAAGTTCTTACTAATATCTCGTGATTTTAGGCAAGGAACGTAATTTATCATTCTTATGTTGTTAGGTAAGAGACGTAATACCCGTCCTAACATAAACGATATTCCTAACTATATTCAACGAAATAGTCCTCACCATGCGACCGGTGTTGCCGATCCTGAGATCGGGGCGATAGCTTGCGTATCGTATAGCAGGATAGTTTCCCTGGTAGATATTCAGTCTTTCATGCTTGATGTTGTAACCAATCCTAGCAGGTACCGCCTTAGAGTATGGATTCCATTGAAAACTTCCTTGCTGATACATCGTCAAGACACCGCTTCTACTGCCATCAGTAAAGAGAATTGCTTGGTAGGTATTGGTCTGAGAGAGGGAAGAGTGTACATAAGTTATTAACATGTCGTGTTTTTTTTCTTCTTTAAAGGTTCATAATGTGAAGGCTCGTTACTTTGAAGGTTCATAATTCCAAACTTTCGTATTTCAGAAAATAAACCAGGGTTCAAAATTCCAAAAATGAATAAGGGTTTATAAAATAGAGTTAATAAATCCAAACGTTACATAGAACTCTCAATCATTTTCCAGCACCGAGTGGGATATGAATTTACCTCCTGTCCTGCGATTGATCCTGGAGTCTGAACGTTAACCCACGTGACCTTGAGAATAAAGTTGATTCCATTGATGAACCGGAAGGACTCCAACCCTGCCGGAAGTGACAGAGCTCCATACAGTCTTTCTTTCACTGCTGCAAGCAGAGCATCAGAGTTTCCGTACCTCTTGTTAATGTCGTATACCTAGTTAAAAAAAAAAAAACATAATAGTAATATAATGACGATGATGATAATAATGATAACAATGATAACAATAATTATTATAACAATCACAACAATACTACTAACAATAACCATAATAATAATATTACTACTACTAATAATAATAGTAATCTTAGTCCTAGAAAATCTTCCCAGGATAGTAAGGTACAAAGGGCAAGCTGAAAGATCCTGTCTATTTGTTGTAAAATTAGTTTACCTGTTATATCCACATGGGGTTTAATGCTGGTAAGCCGAGTAATCTTGTCACGAATTTTAAATGGAGGGACTATACTATGAAATGTTCGTCAAAGTACAATCAGAATTAAAGAGCTAAAATCTATTAATCGTAAGACCAACAGTATAACTATTATTATTTTTATTACAAATTCCGGACAAATCATAGAGAACAAACAATATTATGGTTGCATGAAGTATTAAATACAATTTCGACAAATATATCATGCTTATCTTTGATTACAATGGAATTTAATGAAGCGGATTCTATTTGTAAATGCTACTCTGATGACTAAACAAACTACAGAATATGCAGTCGGTTTGACTGAGGTGTACGAATGCTCACCTGGTAGTAGATCTTAGGGTTACCCCTGTAGAGGTCAACCGGGGCACCAAATACCGCAATGGCTGGGTCTCCATAGAGCTGATCGAAGAAGCTAAACGTAGATGGGTTGATGTATTTGAAAAGTGAATAGCGGTGTGGATAGTAGGTCGAAAAGTGGATCATCCCTGTTGATGTAAACTGTACGAGTTAGGCAAAGAGAAATCATATGTTGTATTTTGTATTAGATTGGGTGTCATCAAGATTATGCTCTTCATTAACAAAAACAAAAAAAAGATGTACACAAAGAGGAGGTAAAAATGATTATTAAAACAAATATCTTGATAAAGAGTTCTATCGATGATAATAATTATATGTATATGCATATTAACTTGGTCACATCATGAAACCGATGCCGTATTGACTCCGAACCGATTGTTTTTTTGGCCATTAATGGCAATGCAATATTTTGTTCGGTCTGTTGTCGGTGTGACTGAGGTAAATATTATTACTGAGTTGAGGGATTAACCGCACTTTGCTATCAAAGCTCTTTGCTTCAGAGGCCTTACTGGAAGGAAGCCTATGGCTAAATGTCCTATCTTAATCTCCAAAAAAAAGACTTTACAATTATCTTTTTGAATGAGATGGTTATGTAAATGTAGTGCTTTACATTAATGTTACTAAGAACTTAAGAATACAAAATTAAAGAATGAAGCAGTATTGAATAGCTAAAATAATAACGAAAGAGGCTGATGATACAAAATATCAATTTTTGTTTACGCAGGAAAGCCTCTTAAGCATCGATGCTAATATTTATGAGCGCCCTGCAAGTTTGATTAAAACAAGCAATTGCCACATGGGTTGGAAGTGGCAAATGTCTTGCCAAAGGATGCTAGTGCCGGGATTGGATTCGAACCCTCAACCCTTGGATTTCAGAGTCAAGTGAATGAACCACTATTATACAGGACACATCGATATTGAATGCTGAATGTAATACTTACAGTGATGTAGGTGTATAGCCGGCCGTAGCTGATAGGAAACCCAGTATCGAGTCTTATAGTGTACCAAGCAAGAAAGCTGTATTGAAAATAACTCAGTGACCGGTCGGGGTAAGAGCCGTAGTCAATGTAGATACGTTCTAAACAATACATTCAAACAAAACATTTAAATATATATATAAATATATAATTTATAATCCTACAACTAATAATAATGATAACAATAATTATCATAATAATGACAATAATAATCATTATAATAATAACAACAATAAGTATTTGTTCTGGTGATGTATGACAAGTAATTTGTTACCTATTTCTACATATAAGAGTATCATACCAAGAAGTTGCTGGTAACGATGCTTTAAATTGCATGGTGACTTTGATTAAGCATCAACTATTTGTTCAAAAGCTTAATAACAAAATTCCAAATTTTAGTTCTTTGAAGAAGAAAATTATTCAATATTATGAAGACGAGAAATATATCCATTCTATATCTGGTATGCATAACAATTTTTTTACTAAATGGCAGGCACTTCAACATTTGTTTGTATGAACAACAAGGAGAGAAATGTGAAAGTATTCTGTTTTGTTTGAGTTCAGGAAAGACTTAATTTCATTGAATTGTAAAAATGTTTGTTTGACTCAATAAAATAGCCTATGGAGGGCTAAAACGTTTTAAAAAAAACAACTTCTTGATCATACATGGAAATAATCCTCTTGATTTGCTTCCATCTTTTAATATCAAGTCTAGAATTTTGAACCAAATCCGAATTTCATAATAACGTGTGCAAAGCATTTTATGGTTTATAATTTATTTATTTATTTATTTAAATCATGGTAAAACCCCGTTCAGGTAGTAGGCTGATTTACAAAGGGGCTGTTTAATAAATTTAATTGGATATCAAATACAAATACTTGTACATATCAACAAAAATCCTCAGCAAGATATCATTAGCGTGTCCAGGGGGTTCGCTGAAGCACCCCTCATGCGCGCACAACCCCCTCTCCCCTAGATAAAAAAGGGTCAAAAGGGGTAAGATGATTTTCCTTAGAGACCAACGAGTATGGGACAAGGAGCAGTAGATATTTCGTGACTCGGCAGTAATGATTGTATTTGAAACAGAGTATCCAACATACCTGAGATCAATGGAAACCATGTCAACATACGGCAGCATAAATATTACAAAATAGATAAATGAATGGAGCTTAATGTCAAAGCTCGGATATATTTGTTGACCACACCACCATCACTGTTCCCCTCTTGAAACTCCTTCCGATAGAGGCAGCTATTTAAAGACACACGCCATACTTCGCATCCAATGACCCATTCTTTAAATTTCCCTCGAACTCCCCGGTAGGTAGCCATATGATGGAATGCTCATTGACGAGCTTGAGACTAAAGAGAGATGATAAAGAGAGACAAGAGAGAGACAAGAGAGAGAGAGAGAGAGAGAGAGAAAGATAGAGAGAAAGAGAGAGAGACAAGAGGGAGAAAGAGAGACAAGAGAGAGAGAGAGATAGAGAGAGAGAGAGAAAGAGAGAAAGACAAGAGAGAGAGACAAGAGAGAGAGAGAGAGAGAAAAGGAGAGAGAGGAAGAGAGAGAGAGAGAGACAAGAGAAAGAGAGAGACAAGAGAGAGAGAGAGAGAGAAAGAGAGAGATAGAGAGATAAAGAGGAATTTAAGGGAGAGAGGCCTATGCGAAGAGGGAGGGGAAGGTAGAGGGGAAAATAGTGACAGTGTGAGAAACATGGCGCTATTTGCTTACGCTAGCGCTAACGACTAGCTTACCATTGGGTGACATGTCAGTGGTTGTAACATCTGTCAAAGTAGTCGTAGGCCTTCTGGTTCCCACATCTGTTGCAATGGTTGTGACTGGTTTCTTGGTTACTGTAGAAGATGTGTCATCTACTTTAGTAGACATCGTAGACATCGTACTTCCTGTGGTATCTTTTTCAGCTGTTGTATCTGAGGGGACTGTAATCTTGTCTGTTGTATCTGGGGTGACTGTAGTCTTGTGTGTTGTATCTGGGGTGAGTGTTGTCTTGTCTGTTGTATCTGGGATGACTGTAGCCTTGTCTGTTATATCTTGGATGAGTGTTGTCTTGTGTATTGTATCCGGGGTGTTTGTAGTCATGTCTGTTGTATCTGGGCTGACTTTAGTCGTGTCTGTTGTATCTGGGATGACTGTAGCCTTGTCTGTTGTTACCTGGGTGAGTGTTGTATTATCTGTTGTATCTTGGATGACTGTAGTCTTGTCTGTTGTATCTGGGATGACTGTAGTCTTGTCTGTTGTATGTGGGATGACTGTAGTCTTGTGTGTTGTATCCGGGATGTTTGTAGTCGTGTCTGTTGTATCTGGGATGACTGTAGTCTTGTCTGTCGTATCTGGGATGACTGTAGCCTTGTCTGTTGTATCTGGGATGACTGTAGTCTTGTCTGTTGTATCTGGGATGACTGTAGTCTTGTCTGTTGTACGTGGAATGACTGTAGCCTTGTGTGTTGTATCTGGGATGACTGTAGTCTTGTCTGTTGTATCTGGGATGACTGTAGCCTTGTCTGTTGTATCTGGGATGACTGTAGTCTTGTGTGTTGTATCTGGGATGACTGTAGTCTTGTCTGTTGTATCTGGGATGACTGTAGCCTTGTCTGTTGTATCTGGGATGACTGTAGCCTTGTCTGTTGTATCTGGGATGACTGTAGTCTTGTCTGGTGTATCTGGGATGACTGTAGTCTTGTCTGTCGTATCTGGGATGACTGTAGCCTTGTCTGTTGTATCTGGGATGACTGTAGTCTTGTCTGGTGTATCTGGGATGACTGTAGTCTTGTCTGTTGTACGTGGAATGACTGTAGCCTTGTGTGTTGTATCTGGGATGACTGTAGTCTTGTCTGTTGTATCTGGGATGACTGTAGCCTTGTGTGTTGTATCTGGGATGACTGTAGTCTTGTCTGTTGTATCTGGGATGACTGTAGTCGTGTCTGTTGTATCTGGGATGACTGTAGTCTTGTCTGTCGTATCTGGGATGACTGTAGCCTTGTCTGTTGTATCTGGGATGACTGTAGTCTTGTCTGGTGTATCTGGGATGACTGTAGTCTTGTCTGTTGTACATGGAATGACTGTAGCCTTGTGTGTTGTATCTGGGATGACTGTAGTCTTGTCTGTTGTATCTGGGATGACTGTAGCCTTGTGTGTTGTATCTGGGATGAGTGTTGTCTTGTGCATTGTATCCGGGGTGTTTGTAGTCATGTCTGCGTTATCTGGGCTGACTGTGGTCTTGTCCGTTGTATCCGGGGTGACGGTATCTGCGGAGGTTGTAGCATCTTTGATTGTGTCTGCTTTAGTTGCGGTCTCCCACACTGTGATCACAGTCATTTCCGTGTAGTCTGAGATGATGAAGGGAAGCACAAAGAGAAAGATTCGTTTTCGCAGTCTTAGAATTTACCGCTATCACTGACAGAATTTCGGAAATTATTTCTCAAAGGATTATACTTCCTTCATGAGTTGACGTGTTATGGATTTTAATATACGTAATAAAAGAAGTTTCATGGAACTTACTTCTTCATATCATCATATAACTTGAATTGTGACTATGCATGCCATCTTCTGCTTCATTTTCAAATTAATTCGCCTTCTGCGTTTTGCTTGTAAGCCTAGTGAAATTCATTCAACATAAGTCAAATGATTGTTGTATCATCGATCACTTGAAGAAGATCACCAACACCAAAGAAAATTGTTTAATAAAAAGAAGAACCTGTTTTTTCTATAATCAAATTGAAGTATCCATTTTTTAAAGAAAAATTCGGTACATGAAAACTTGTATTAACCATAGTTATCAATTACTATTATAACTATCATCTACCTATAACTAATATCTATTTATATGTTGTTATTATACTATCATCTATCTATTACTATTATTATTCTATGCAATGTCTTATACCCGCTGCCAACAAGGCGTTAAATTGATTGCGTCATTACCTCCACTATCCACATGTTTTCATAAACATTTTGTCTACTTATCATTTGGTCTAATTTCCATATGGCCTAATCTCAAATTAGTCTACTACTCATTGGTCTATCTTCATTTAGGCGAATAAACAGTTAGTCTAATGCCCATTTTGTCTACCAACCATAAGGTCTAATAATAAATTGATGAGTATCATTAATTATGATTATATCGTGCAAACTGTTTAATAGACCAAACGGCTGTAAACAATGAAAATAATACGCCTATAGATTCTTACCTGTCACAGTAGTTTGAGTCACGCATGAAGTGAATATCTGTAGGGGTCAATCACAACATTGAAACATATTTCACGATAAAAGTATGATCGCCCCAAAATACAGTAATATATTGGAAACTGGTAATGAAAAAGAAAAGGAACAGTAAAGGAGGGGGTAATCGACCATCTCCAGTTTTCAGCCGATTGGTTGCATGGTAAAATCCCTTTAAAATACATCGCATACTATTAAGGTAATCACACTGCCTGTGCACACAGTATGCCCCCTGCACATACACACACACACACACACACAACAGCAGTCAGTTGGTAGAAATAGCAATTTTCGTACATTTATTTTAACAAAACTGAACAATATTTTTAAATTTTTATTTCACATATCTTTCAAGCATACCTTTAACTACAATTCTGTGTAGTTTTATTGTTATAGGCATGTGTAAAATATGTTAAATTATTAATTAGAATATGGTCTTTTCAGCCATGTGTGACATTGCCCGCTGATCGCCCATTGACTGTTATTCTGCGTGGTGAAAATGCACTTCAATGTATAAAACTCCCCTACAAAAATGCAATATCCTCATGTGTTTCACTCATTAAAATAATTTGTTATTTACACTCAAGGTAGCCACAACTGTATTGGGATTACTGAATTTTGTTTTTCTCTGAAAATCAGTTCCTGTAGAATGTTATAGTCTGTTGAATTGAATGGTTTCTCGGAATATCGTCATAAATCCTCAAATCTGACATTTTTTAAAATAAAACTTTACTGTGATGTAGCTAAAAGTCTGCAAATTCTTATCATATGTTTGGTTTTTCTGAATAATTTGTGAAACATATGAGGAAATAGCTGTAACGGTGATCCAAGTAATTTCCGTCGCCATATTTTATTGGCATTACAAAAGTATTTGAAATTAAATGTTATTATATACCTCACTTAAGAAATCCAGCCATCTGATTGGTCGAAATTGCATTCATAAACTTTAACTATTTCTGTAAAATTCCCAGTAACCATGATTAAAACAATTCTAAAATCCCAGTAACCATGGTTATCGGGAAAATAGTTCAGTCTCCATGGTTACCCCATAGGTTTACATGTTAAAAAATGGTTTGAGCGATTGACGATACCGTACGTGTGCGAAGAATTTGTCGGTATTTTCATACAAGGCAAGACAATTCCAAACAAGACAAAAATGGCTCAAGAAACTCTCCCAAGATTTCAACTTATCAAATGCAAGACTCGCTGACAGCAAGAACAACAAAAAGGGTACGTGAAATTATCCATAAACATGTTCGTTTAGTTGCTGAAAAAGCATAGACGTAGACTCTAGACGAAAATAGATCTAGTTGTCAGGGTGTCTGATCGCGCACCCGATGTTGTGTGTTAAAATTCTTCTCATAGAGTTTGCACGCAATGCAGTCGCTATGCAGTCTACGTGCATTGCGCGACCATGCAAAAAAAAGTCAAGTTTTTTTTTTTCAATTCGAGATTCAAACCTTTATCTGTTGTGATCCTGAAGGTGATACTCAATAAGTGAGGTGTCATATGAAAGCACAGATTCTTCTCCATATTACCCACAGGGCCGGCCCACCCCCAAAATTGTAAAAATATCTTGCTTAGACTAGAATCTAGATCTAGTTTTCTCTCAAAGATACACTCATAAAAATCAACTGTGCAGATAAACTAGAGAAAGGCCAAGGTGGTGTCATTAGTTGACTCTTTTGTTTTCGGCATATAAAAGTATTAATGACTGCTTTAATATTCGAGAAATAGTTGTTTTTATACGCTCTCGGGAAGGTTACAATTGGGCTATTGCCCTCGGCACACCTCGGGCAATAGCACAATTCTAACCTTCCCTTGAGCGTATAAAAAAAACTAATTCTCTCAAAGCAGTCATTAATACTATAATATTTGGTGTAAATATGATCTATAAATATATGATTTAAAAAATGCCAACAAAATGAACAGTTTGACTTTCCTATATATATATATATATATAATTAGCTGAAATGACCTAATTTGCATATTTGATGAATATTCATAATTTTTTTTTCTTCAAAAAAAATATATCTCCATACCTGTCTGATATACATAGGTTTCATTGATGTATCATGTTGGGCTTTGATTTGATTAGATATGCGCATATTAATTAGACGGACTTAGTTATTTTCACAACTTTTTCATATCTGCAGATTCGCAAAAATGGCAAAAACGACTTTTTTTGTTTGCTTCTGTTTTCAAAACGGTAATAGATATATGAATTTTCTTTTTTGTATTTTTTACCACATAGATGATATTTTAGTTTCCTATAATTTAATTTATTATTTGTGTCCAAGAAAGTGATGAAATAAGTTGTCAACTTTGTCGAATTTTGCCATTTTTGCCAATTTGACCATTTATGGCAGGTTTTTCGGTAATTTTGCGATATCAAGAAAATGGTATAAAATCACAACGCATTGACCCCTTTCAATTCTGTTTTTTGTTTTTTGAAGCTTTCATGAAGCTTGATCATTTGCAATCATCAAATAACATGTGTTTGTTGTACTTATTTTTGGTGTGCTATACCTAATAATAGCATATCACATATCCCACACATACCATAACATGCCAGAGTCACTGAAGAACCACATTTGCAATGGAAAATATATCCTAAAATATCACATTTTAGCGATGTAATCGGCGGTCCCGCTACCCGAATCTGAAAAATCGAGTATCTTACGCGTGTCTGTAAGAAATATGGGTACCATAAAATGAGCTTTATTTGAAGTATGTTTCAGATTTAGAGCCCGATTTTGTGCGAGTCGCAAGCTCAAAAGTATCACATCGCATGTATTAAATCAATGCAGCGGGACACCGCAACGCACACACGATATCTCTGTCTAATTCAGATTCCAATTTCCGATCAACGCAGTGCTAGTTTTCGACATGGCGAGCACGCGGGGAGCTCTGGCGTGGGATACCTGCTCCGCCCGCTAGTGCTATACATCAGCGCAGAAACGCGCGGCGCGTGCGCGCGCTTCCTAATGACTTTGTACATGCGGTCGAAAACTGGCTGGCTATGTCGATAACAGCCTCCGAAACAGTGAAAATTGAAATGAATATTGTCATGGCAATTCGTGATTTTTTTTTCAGGGATTCTTTTTTTGTTTAAATAATAATAATATTTGCTTCATGATTTAAACAAGAAATGATAATAAATAGGAAAAAAAGAGTCCCAAAAATAGGATTTTGTCTTAAGTGGTCGGAAAACCCTCCTTTACTCAATATGTGAATAAAAGGGATAACCTGGAGTTTCAAAGTTAATAGTGTATAATAATATATCGTCTCTAGTGCTTCTTAATGGGGTTTTAATTGATTATTAACATTATTATTTAGTTTATCATCCACAGCTATTAAAAACTGACTTTTGTTTAAAGATCAGTTGTGGGTTGTCAATATTAGTGTTGGACCTTGGGATCCTGCTACAGCACACTCATTCTGAATAAGCTCAACAATTGGATTTGGCCATAAGGACACTGGTCAGATTTAGGGTGGCAATATGATTTATTCTAGGCACTTTATTGATCAATCTCTTTTGCTCAGTCTTTATTAATTTCATTTTCTTTCTTCGCTTAAACATAGACCTACTCACAGCATATATAATAACGGCCAAAGGTACAACATTAAATTAAACATTATATATATATATGATATTACTTTTGTATTTTAATGTTTGTATTATGATGTTAATGTCTTAAAATGTTGTAAAACAGACAATATTAGCCTTGAGTTGTAAGTCGTGTTGTTTTAATAAATCAGTTTTATTTCATTCAGTTCACTACTTGTGCTCCCGTTATTTTGGCAGCTCGGCTATGACTAGTGCAATAATAATATTCTAAGATCCATGAGCATTATTGCGTGACGGATACGAGCGTGATATAAGAGGCCATTATAGTTATTATTATCATTTTTGTATTAGTATAATTGTTTTACCGTAATTATTATTATTATTATTATTAATATTACTATTATTATTATTATTATTATAATTATTACTATTGATAATAATAAATATTACAGTGAATGTTAGGATTATTTCCTATCGTTATTTTAACCATGACAATCACTATTATAATTTTATATTCTTGATATAATTATAATTCATTCTATTATCAACATTGTTATAATGAATTATTATAATCATCATCATCATCCTCAAAATAATCATCATCAACATCATCATCATTATTGCTACTACTACTACTACTACTACTACAATTATTGTTATTTTTTAGTATTATCATCATCTGTGTTCATATTTCTTGTTAACATAAGTGATAATGTGAAATGTGAAATATGAAAATAAACTTGAACTAAAACAAGATTTTAAATTAGACTTACCATGGTAAGAATGAGAACTATAACCAGCTTTGATTTTGACAAGTAAGTGCTCCTTCGCAGTTTTTCACTGCCTGCCATGTTGATTCATCAGGTTTTTTTCCCTATAGAATATTCAGCAAGTATTCAACTGTCCAGAAGAAAATTTTAGCGAAGAGAAAAAACTTCTTGAACCAGTCTTTTGTTAAACATAATGTGGATTTATGGTAAGGTTCTGCCCCAAAGCGTTCAAATTCTTTGTTGTATCTTCCAGTACATAGGCAATGGCTCCCGTACCTATTATGACAGCGCAAATATGGTATGGACTATTTCCCAACCCTCACATAAATTTATAGCTGAACTTGCTGAAAGAGCCAGCCAATGAAATTCATTGCAAGATCGTGTTTGGAATCAGGTTGAAAAGGGAGCAGATTATAAGCTGACGTCAGGCACTGGCTCCATTTCATAGATGAGATAGGTAAATATTTGTTATGATTTTATCGTATTCCGCCGAATTTTAATGACATTTCATGTTCAGCCATGTCTTCATTCGAATGTTGATAACGCTTTGGATGGATGGCATAATTATTAAAAATTTAAAGAGGAACAAAATGAAATGGAAAAAGATTACTATAAATACTTAGTTTATTGTCCCATTATTTGTCCAACTTATATAATTTTGATTACAATCAATAAGTAGTAAACTTATTTAATGACTACTAATAAAGAATTTATCAATTTATTGTATTTATTTTGGGACCCCGGGAAGAACAGATTAACTCCGTCGGTTGATCTAAAGCGGGTGTATTTTAATCATGATATTTATTCTAGAATTCCATTTAAAATATTTTAGTGTCTTGTTTCTTTATGTGTTATAATTTTTGTATTTCATTTTTATGATCGCAAAAATGACTGTTAAGATGTATATATGGTTAAATACATATTAATAAATGACGACCTATATGATAACTATTTATATTGTATTCATAATGTTAATAAGTATTTCATGATTGGAAATAACACCAATTCTCCTTCTTCTAAATATAACTGCTAAGAGTTTTATATGGTTAAAGGGATAGTTGAGTTCTGTTTTTGGTTAAGTACATAGCATTATATGAAAAGCTATGTAAATTTTAATTATAGCTGTACGTGACAGGATATATTTAAAATATTCCAATCCAATCCATCCAATCCGAAAGACATTTGATAAAGCGCCTTTCCTTGCAGTTACAAAGTGCTGTACACACGCTCCACAATGTTTGGGCCACTTAAAAACAAAAGTTAGATACTTCTCAGAGTTCAGTAAAGTAAATATAGGCTAGTAATAAAGTAATTTCTAGCAGAATAGATGTGACTTGAGTAGCTTCGTGAACTGGTCAACAGAAGAGGCCGTTTGCACAGCAGTAGGTAGCTGGTTCCACAGTTTTGCAGCAATCGATGGAAAAGACAAGGGAAAAGACAAATCAACAGCACGTTTTTGTGCGTGACAACATAATAAGTAAGTGTTATAGATATTTCTAGTCATATCTACAAATGGAACTGTATGGGTGACAATATTTGTTACAGTTGCGTGGACTTTAAGCATAGGTAACTACATAGGTTCCTAAACCTGACGTTGTACTGTTAGATCTTTAAAATAAAAGGAACAAAAATAAATAACCTGACATTTATTGAAAACAATAAAGCTGTAGCAGGAGATAATGATACCATACTGGGTTTTCCCAAGAATCTTCGCACGCCATCAACATCTCATAAAAGTAGCAAAGGTGTCGTCGTCGAGTGTTTAAATCATTTGACTGAAAATGCAAAGGTCGTTGGTTCTGGGCCCAGCACGGCATATATGTCCTTGAGTAAGGCATTTCATTCACATTGCTCCTATCCACACAGGTGTTAATTTGGTACCCGTTAGAATGTGAACGTCATTGTAGTTTGATTAATTGGAATGCGCCCGTAAAAAGGCGACTACCTGCAACGTTCCCCAGGGGGTGGACAATGTATAGTATAATTTACACAATATTTATGGAATCAAGTGAGGAGGGTAATAATGACTGCTAAGAATTATATATGGTTAAAGAGATAATGATAAATGAAAATCTATAAGATCTTTCATTTTTACTATACGTGACGGCATACATGTTGGCATTTTATGCATGTTTAAACACGCACTCATAAATATAATGTACATATTTGTCAGGAGTACTGTACTGTACGTGATTATATGATTTAACATCTAATTGAACGGGAGTGAAAATCAACATTTTGCGGAGTCGAAATATAGATCTTTTTTGTTTGGAGTGTAAATCCATTTTTAAAACTGGTTAAATTCATTCTCAAAAGAGTTACGTAATCATCGATTTAGTTTGGAATAAAATCCAAATCGTGTTTCTACACCTCCCCCGGTAAAGGCTACGTTCAAACATGAGGACATTAAACGAACCTCAACCCCAAAAATAGGTGCAGGTATTCTGACAAATGTGATGTATTCTGGCACTTTGATGTACAATATCTTGCATTTGTTTTCTCTCTCTCATTTAAACAAAAATTATGTTTGTTTTTATTCTGCTCACGAAACAGGTTGTTACTTTAAATGTATGCATAAGTGATTATCGGTATTCTTGTTTTGTATGTGTTTAAAAGTTTATCTCGTAGTAAAGATGTGTTATGTTGTAGTAAAGAAGTGTGATGTTTTGATATTGGTAATGGTGTTAATGATGATGTGATGGTGATGATGATGATATGATGGTGATGATGATGATAATAAAGTGATGGTGATGATGACTTGATTGCGATGATGATGTGCTGCAGCTGCTGTTGCTGCTGCTGATGGTGGTGGTGGTCGTGGTTGGGATAGTGGTGATGATGATGATGCAGGCGATGATAATGGTGATGCTAAATGATGACGTTCATGATGATGCTATTTATGATGATGATGACGATCACAGTGATAATGTCTTAGCTGACTATATTTGTATTAGTTAGATCATTTCTGTACGTCGAGACTTATTGAATATCAAGACAGATTTTTTTTTTTCTTGTCTTCTTTTTACCTGTTACTTACGTTTCTAAAATAGTTTTATAAAAAAAATCTAATCTAACCACTCCTACTACCCATCCTCTCAAACTGGCGCTAAAGTTCTCTTTCGAACTATATTAAAGCTCAAGAAAGATTACCGACAGGACTCCCCAATCCCCTCTCCCTCTCTCACATGGTGCAACCGTAAGCCTACTGTATACATCACTATGCAAGCCGATACTTATAAGCACCATCTAAATCTAAAGTGATTGTGAAAATGTACAACTTAAAAACAATACAAACGTCACATACGAGTAACAACGAATGCTTTGTCTGAATATACATGTATTTTATTATCTTTTGCAATCTGAGTTTTTTTTAAAGGCACTGCAGTAAACAAATATTTATTTTTAAAAGTTACGGAGGTGCAATTATACATGTCGATCAAACTTTTAATCAACTAAATGTGCAACAATTATATTGATTTACAACTAGGTAGTACTGATATAACAAACATTAATGAAATATTTTCATCGTTTCTATTCATAGTGCAATTTGAAAGGCTAGCTGTAAGAAGAAACAAAGACAAAGACGTTCCTGCAGTTTAATTCACTTCCAATTACACAAAGTACCGTTAGCATACTAGAATGTCGATTCTTTTTTCTTTTCATTGGCCTCTTCAAAACAGGTTCACGAAAGACTTGTTCGTGTAATTGTATCTGTACATTGTATGCCCGAAATGTCAGGATATACCGTTCCAAGCAGATACAGGGGAATTTACATATTCACAATTCAGCAGCTTAAGTTCTGCAACAACAACAACAACAAAATCAACAATGGCGTCTTGTATTCTCTTGATTACATATTCCACTATATTTCAAACTACTTTAATTGTTAACCCTAAAAAGGCCGGGCTATTTGAGGTCTTAGTATGGCCCCCCCCCCCCTAAGATCTCGGCCGCGAAGCAGCCGATCGCCGCGAAAATTTGCACGCATGTCAAGTGAAGTGTATAGAATAATATGATAATTTCAATTTTTTGAAAAATTCACTCATTTGCATATTTATGGTAATTTATGCAAATAAAGTCATAAAAATCACATTTTTACCCATAAATCATATATTATTCATATTTAAGCATTCTTTTTCACTACATATATTCATTAGACCATTCTGAATAATAATACGAAAATGAGCGATTTTCGGGCTGACATGCAAAGACAAAAGGTCACGTGACCTTGTAACCGTAGGTCCGATTTTCAAAAAAATTCTTTTAAAAGTTGCGCAAGACTCGACAGAAAAAAGTCAGCGAGCGGCGGGGCGCCATCCATATGCGTTCCCGAGCAATCGGGAAAATCGTGGAGGGGGGGGGGGGGCCATAATGCCCCCCCGGCCTTATTAGGGTTAAGACTAAGTACATGAAGACATGCAAGGGCATCGCTTAAAGGATTTAAACATGACGGGGTTAAACTCATGCCAATGAGTTTACCTGGATAAAATATGATCCAAAGAATTTGTTGAAAGGTTTGAAAATGTGACCCCTACCTAAGGACAATTTTGCATCCATATGGCTCCGTTTAGTCTCATTTCACGACGCCCCCTATCGTCAGAGCATGGTCAGCGTCAGCAGCCTAACATGTTAGCCTATGGACGTTTTTTTTTAAAAATCGTTAAAAATTCATTTTTTGTTTAAACGAAAAGCACATCCACCCCGACGTACGTTATCACTAGCTCTTTCATTTGAACCCTCATGTCTCATTGACTTTTGAAAGTTCACCCACCGTAACTTTTCAAAATAGGTTGCAAGCTCGTCATTGCCTATAATACACATGTGAAACAAGTCTAACTTTGGACTCAGTTTACCAAGCGATTTGAAGATTATAGGTCGAGCACACGAAACATAAAACGCATGAATTATCATAGTCACTTCTGCCTATTTCATTATGTCCATTTCATCCAACCCCCCACCGTAATTTTTCCATTTAGTAAAAGCAAACATTTTGCCGAGTTTAGCAAAAACATGAATATTCATGAACGGTCAGACAAAACAGCCTTTTAGTACGTAACGTATAGTGAATGGGAATGGGCGATGATCCGTTCAGGAGGTAGAGGTCAGTGGTTTGTGCTGGCAATGTTCACGCGAGCAAAAATGAGACAATCGGAGCAATATGCGCCCCAATTTTGATAATTGCCTCCAACTTTCTCAAAAGGTATGAAAGGGTTTGCTGGCAGAAAAGAGACCCTCCCACACACACACAAGTCAAGCACACACGCACACCTTAGCGACACCCCTGCGCTCTGTATAAATATGTATCATATAACAGCTTGTTCAGATATGTCCCGGTAAACCGCCGCAAAACAAGAAGCAGCCGCGGTTTATTTTTACTGCAAAGGTTTGGCCGCGTTATATCTGAACGAGCTTGTAACATAGTTTAGATATGTGTATGATAAGTAAGACATTGTATTCTACATAAAATTATGCATAAGCTTTGACATATACATCTCATTAACGACATTAAGCATACATGAATGTGATACAGAAATTGTCGTCAAAATAATATGACTCATCTGAAAACCCTTTCAACTTGATTGTTGATTGGAAAGTTTTTCACATACTTTTCAACACATTGATCAGATCTTGGGAAGTTCATATTCATTACCGACAAATTGTTGACTTATCTTCCCTTCGGTGTTCTCGAGGAGGTGGACAGCAAGACATTTTGTGAAAAATCAGTTGGCTTGAGAAAGTCCACATGAGTGTATAAAAGCTTGCCTACTAAACTTCCACGATGGTTAAACTTTAAACTACGTACATGTGAACTCTAAATTTGTGTAGATTAAAAAACGAATAGAGCAGTTAAAGGTATAGACCAGTTTTGGAAACGCCCCACCCCCTTTGAACAAATGAAATGGAAACTCTTATTACCAATCATGTGAAAGAATATGGTTTTACTGATACGTTATGATACAAATTTTGCCGGGAAACCGCCTTCTAATTGATATATTTGGTAAATTATTATATCTATCCAGACTGGATAGATATCGCGTAGTCCTCTTTCTGTGTACAGTGCTTGTAACTTTACCAAGACTGGGCCAAATTTATTGTCATTTTGATGATTCCAGAACCTTGCAGTACACACCAATACTTATATGCTAGATGATTAACATTTTCTGCTCGATTCCACAACGTTTCTTTCACAGTGCAATCGCATTACCAGAACTGATCTATACATTAAAGGACATGGTGTGTGTTGATGATGGCTAGGGATTGGCTAGTTTGCAGAAGTCACGTGAGAAGCTTTAGTTGTATCTGTCGTGTATTGGATTCCGTTCAACAGCGCCCTGTAAACAAAATAAAAGGAGGAAACAGTTTAAGCTATCGCATTCTTTTACTCTTAATAGTTACCCAAATCACATATTAAACGAAACCGATATATGGCACACGCCTCATTGCACATTACCCTGTAACAATATATATCAGGGGCGGTATTCTAAACATAAAAAAGCGGGAAATTCTTTAAATTCTTTTAAAAACCGCTATGTTTTATATTAGTAAAACAATATCAATTGCCATAACAAATCGAAGAATAGGACAAGTCTTTATTTCATATTTGTGCAAAGCTGGCTGCGTTTGCGTAAGCTTAGAGACATCTGCTCATACACCAGTCATAAGCTTTAGATTTGCGCAATTTAAGTTCTGTTTTGGGTTTTACTATTTGTCTTTCTTTTTTGTCTTTCATGTTGAAATGAATTTTAATCAGCTGATAGATAAAAGTTAGGAATGTATGAATCAATAACAGAAAGAAAGACATGCAGAATGAAAGAAACAAAATTAGTTTTCTTACTGGATAAATATGTGTCTCCTCAATGCCTTGATAACTTCTCAAGTGTTCCACGGCCTGACTGATTTTATAATGACGTCGATCAAGAGAAAAGTTCGTAGACGAATCGTCCGGTGAAGTGTCTGACCATTCCTCATTAATGATACCCGTGTGCTCTGATTGGTATTCCTTAGCTTTCCTTTCTCTACAAAAGAAGTTAGAAGATGCAGAAATATTGTTGTCATTCGTATGTCAACTCCAAATAATATAAATTGTATCGTTATAATTATAGTGAAATACGTAGTGAAGAATTTAGTGAACCTTTTGTTCATTCCATTTTCTGGTCTCCTATTTAATGTCAATGTCTCAGATAAAAGTCTGTAACAACTTACTCAGACATACTCTCTATTTGACGGATTTGCAAAAATATATCAAGAAGCATTGTGAATGTCATTGCCATTGTTATGTCATCATTATTATTCCCTTTTCATTCTCATCATTAATATCTCTTTTAATCGTTAGTATTGCCATTACAGTCAGTATGCCATTGTCATTATATTGTCATTATCATTATCACTGTTACTGCATTGTCAATGTCATTTTTATCTATTCAATTTAATTAAATTAAATTTATTTGGCACCATAAACAAAAATCAAGTATAAATCATACATACAGCGTACATAAAAGCCCAGGACCCCTAAGAAGTATAAATTATGCATGTAATTGGGGCCCGTACTAGTTAAAAACAATATCAAATCAAATTGCAAAAAAAAAAAATATGCTATTACTGTAGTTAATGGCCGTCTTCTTGCATACTATGCAAGAAAACGGCCATTAACTACAGTAATTATTATTTACGTAATATAAGGTTTATTATATACCTCACTTAAGAAATCCAGCCATCTGATTGGTCGAAATTGCATTCATAAACTTTAACTATTTCTGTAAAATTCCCAGTAACCATGGTTAAAACAGTTCTAAAATCCCAGTAACCATGGTTACCGGGAAAATAGTTCAGTCTCCATGGTTACCCCATAGGTTTACATGTTAAAAAATGGTTTGAGCGATCGAGGATACCGTACGTGTGCGAAGAATTGGTCGGTATTTTCATACAAGACAAGACAATTCCAAACAAGACAAAAATGGCTAAAGAAACTGTCCCAAAATTTCAACTTATCAAATGCAAGACTCGCTGACAGCAAGAAAAACAACAAAAAGGGTACGTGAAATTATCCATAAACATGTTAGTTTAGTTGCTGAAAATGGAGTACCAGCATAGACGTAGACGAAAATAGATCTAGTTGTCAGGGTGTCTGATCGCGCACCCGATGTTGTGTGCTATATTCTTCCCATAGAGATTACACGCAATGCAGTCTCTATGCAGTCTACGTGCATTGCATGACCATGCAAAAAAAGTCAAGTTTTTTTTTCAATTCGAGATTCAAACCTTTATCTGTTGTGATCCTGAAGGTGATACTCAATAAGTGAGGTGTCATATGAAAGCGCAGGTTCTTCTCTCTATTCCCCACAAGGCCGGTCCATCCCACAAATTGTAAAAATATCTTGCTTAGACTAGAATCTAGATCTAGTCTACTCTCAAAGATACACTCATAAAAAACAACCGTGCAGATAAACTAGAGAAAGGCCAAGGTGGTGTCATTAGTTGCCTCTTTTGTTTTCGGCATATAAAAGTATTAATGACTGCTTTAATATTCGAGAAATAGTTGTTTTTATACGTTCTCGGGAAGTTTACAATTGGGCTATTGCCCTCGGCACGCCTCGGGGCAATAGCACAATTCTAACCTTCCCTTGAGCGTATAAAAACAACAATTTCTCTCAAAGCAGTCATTAATACTATATTATGAACTAGACACCTCATTTAATAGTAATAATAATTCGTCCAGTCATATAACGCAGCTGCTATATCAATGTACTCTACTGTGCTTAATATAAAGTATCACGTTAGTACCCCGGCTGTAGCTGTGCCGCCATAATAAGGCGCTAAAGCATTCAAGGCATTTATTCCTAGCAGGTACCAATTTCCTTCACCTGGGTGAAGAGTGTAAAATGTAGATTAACGGTCTTGCCAAATATATTGGTGATCCACATGCCGGTGGACGGACAAAGAAAGAGGACAAAATATACAGTTCCTCAGGTAGACAAAGGAACATCCCTTAACCGCTATTATGTAAAAATGTGTAGAACAGGTGTCACATGCATATTCACCTGTTTACTAATTTTTACATAATAGCAGTGAAGGCATGTTCCTTTTTCTACCTGAGGAACTGTATATGTTGTCCTCTTTCTTTGTCCGCATGTTCATAGTGGAACACACACAAAGTAATACAAAGAAAGGGAAAAGGTGAGAGTGAGAAAGAGGAGAAAAGGAAGAGGTGTGAATGAGAAAGAGAAGAAAGGGTCTACTTATCATTATCAATGTCAGACGAAAATAGCTTACCTCTTCTTATTCTCTTTCTTTCTACGCACTATCTGAAGCATGATACAGCATGTACATACTACGAAACAAAGGGCTCCCGACATAGCACCAAGTATGATGCCTACTATAGTACCAGGTGATAACCCACGTCCACCAGAGTCTGTGGGGATATACGAATAAGATAGAGTTGAAAGAGTTTGATAAATTATTATAAGAGAGTAAAGTGATGAAGAAAATATGATAAACGTAGAAATAGATTGAACATTGAAGAAATAAAATACATGTTTATGAAGAGCAAATTTATATATAAAAAAGTAAGAAATCTATAGAAAAGGAAAGGTAATACAATGATACAAGATTAAAAGATTAAGATAAAGATCAGTAAGTACTAGAATGATGATATTGTAAAGAAGAACAAATGTTTAAAACAGCGATGAAAGTCAGAAAACGATAAAATCATGAAGACATATTAAATAATAGGAAATAAAATTGATAAAGGTAAAACGAGTCAAAAGGATTTTGTTTTTAGATCTTGTCAGAATCATCTTGGAATGTTAAAGGTAGATCTCTATCATTTAAATTAGACGTTTTGACGTTCTTTCTTTACCCTTTCTCGATGTGTGTTGAAAGTTAAGGTACAAATAAAAATCACAATAATTATGTTTCTTGGGGCTTAGTCATAAAATAATAGATTATACAAATAATACGAACAAATTATATGGCGCTTGTGACATAAAATTTTCAAAGCGCTGTACACAAATCAAGATTAGTTCAAGAAAAATCAATATTACTTATCGAATTAACAATACATAAATTACCAAGAAAATAAAATATTACTAACATTACTGAACAAATCAACTTTACTTAAATTACCAAGAAGATCAAACATTACTAACATTACTAAAGAAATTAACATAACATGTTAACTCCTGGGAAAGTTAACATATTATATTAATTATAGCAACAATTTAACAAAAGAAATAATGTAGGCATTGTAATTCGAATTCGAACTTATTTTTATAGTTTTGGGGTTGTTTTGGAATAGATGAGTTTTAGATTTTAGACTTAGAGTGGTTTCTATAGGCTTACCTCTCGAACAGTCCTCTCCTGTGTAATCTAATGGACATGCGCATGTAAATGTCTTGAATCCATCTGCGCAAGTTCCTCCATTTTGGCACGGATCGGTCTCACAGCTATCAGTACCTAATAACACATAGCCAAAGAGTAATGCACGACTATTAAAGTAATAAACATACAAGCGATTCCGTACAAGGTATATCTTACGATATTGTTACTTTATCCAGTTATTTAATTAAAAAATGAATATATCTTCATAAGGCAAATGGATGACGGTTCTTTCTGGTATTACTCATATTACCGTGTCATCGTGTAAACAGATTTTGCATTTTTCGATAAAAGAAATTGAAAATAGTCATATGTTGCACGAGGCATACTGTACGGATCACTCACAAATTCCACATGACCAAAGAACTGTCTGGATCATTCAAAGTTTAGGATGACCCTACTATCGTTACTGCGACATTTGCTCTACGTTTTATTTTGATGAAGATTTAGGTCAGTATTCTATAATTTTGTTCAACCAGACCCCGGTTGTGAGATCTCAATGAACAAAGGGAAACTAGACCTTAAACTTAAACCTCATTCAACCCCCAACAAGTGTCAATGCAGACAATGGAGTATTTTTCCTTGGAAGTTTGTTCAGAAAAAAGGGAGTGATGGTGTATGGGGGAAATGGCAGAGGAAAAACCTTTGCAGCTTAGAACCATTGTATTTCCCCCATAATCTCACGTAGAAGGAGAAGCACCGTTCTATGTTTGATGCGTCATTTAAAATAGAAAGCCTGCATTACGTAAATAAACGTATTTCATAACGTAAAGTAGGGCGGTTACAGGAGTTTCAATTGGATTCAAATGTTGATATTTCTCAGGTTCTGGTTATCTTTGAGGCATTTTCTCGAGTACGTATGGATTTGTAAAAATTGATATACTATAGTGATAATGACCTATATCGTCTGTTCCTATTTTTTGTTGTATTAACAATGAATTGGTTAACAAACAAACAAGCAAGTAAAACATAAACGAAGACGAATAAAGCACTCCATTAGTGTACTTACGGTCTGAAGCGTATTCTTTGACATAGATAGACTCGTTCGAATAGGAATAAGTCCCGTTTTCAAGCTTTAGTTCATCTGCTTCATCACCAAGACTATCCGCTGAGGCCTGCGATGTCGCCTCGATAACGATCAAAAGGTCACCGATCACGCTACCGCTTCGGAATGAGAGTACGTCACATGTGATGTTGATTAGTTGAGACGTTTCAAGATTGTCCATTAGAAAGCGCGTAGTCTGTGAAAGAAATAAAATCATTTTTTTTTTAATTTTTTGATAATACATTTCATTTTGGTTGAAACTATTTGAAAGAAAACAAGAGTTGTAGATTTGTCACTGAATGAGGATATGTCCCATACAGACATGTGTTTGTCTAAGGCAAGAAGTATGAACATATCTGACACAAAACATGTATTATATAACGATACCACAGTTCTTATCATAGATTCGCCATCCATGTAGGTAGTCTAGTAATAGATAGGCTAGCTACATGTACTCGAATCATCATCATTGTTTTTTCCTCGTGTTATCGAGCAACTCAATTTTACTTACCGCACCGCAGTAGATATTTTCCAGGTCCTTAAAAGCAGCTGAGTTTTGGTCTTCAAGTTCTTCTGAGAATTCAAGAAGATTACCGGTTCGTCTGTTGGCTGTGATCTCAATCCTTATGATGCTCATGAAGGGTTGTTCTTCTGCAGCAAGGGCATTATGAAGGTACAAATAAAACATTTATCATAACAACGTAATTGAATATACAGTGAGCCTTGTAAACTATGATTTACAAATTTGATTTACATTCACATTTAAAAGAAAATACTTTTACATTTTATTTAATTCGAAAGAGATGAAAATTTATTTCCAAAATTGATCACTCTACCCTGAGGCCAATTTTAAATTTACATTTGTGCAAGAAACTTCATGAATATGCAATGTATTTCAATTTCATGGGTATATCAAGTATACAAGTAAACATATGGGTAAAGAGGTAGAAGACCGTGGTTTATTTTTCTTGCCGTCTCAAAAATCTACATTTCCGCATTGAGCAAAAAGGTAGCGAGCTTTAACACAGAATAACAACGATAAAGAAAAATGAAGCTGAGACATGTACTGAGGGAAGAAGACTTTGATTAGTTGAACTATGAAATCTCCTTTTTTCAGTAATTTAAAATAATGTCAAGGTTGAACTTACCAGATGAAGAGGTAGTTGTCTTATATGTGGTTGATTCATAACCTGTCCCTTCAGTCTTTCGTCCTCTCGTTGCAATGGTTTCGCCATTCTCTTTTGTTGTGATTAGACCAGGTGTTGCAGATGTAGCTGAATCTATAGTTGATGAAGAAGAAGTGCTGGAAAACTCGGTTTGCCCTTGCGGCGTTGGAGTAGTGGGTTGCGTGGTTTCGGTAGCTGCCGTTGATTGTACTACTGTTGACAGAGGTGTTCCTTGTGTCGTGGGAATTTCTAGAATAATAAGATTCGTTGTGAGTTGTATTAGTACAATTTTATTTTATTTTATTTTATTTTATTTTCTTCTGCATTTATGTAAGTGCCCAGTTTTTGGATAACGAAAATAATATAAAATAATATATACAATACCACCCCTCCCCGCTTCGTTATGGTTTACCGATGCCCATGCTTATAAATATATCATCGAATTACGTATTGAGCGAAGAATCCCTATTTTCCATTCCTACTAATTGGAAGTTTTTCTGCAGGCGAATTTTTTTTTGATTTGATTTGATTTTTATTTTATTTTCTTCTGCATTTATGTAAGTGCCCAGTTTTTGGAAAACGAAAATAATATAAAATAATATATACAATACTACCCCTTCCCGCTTCGTTATTGTCTACCGATACCCATGCTTATAAATCTATCAACTAATTACGTTTTGAGCGAAGAATCCCTTTTTTCCATTCCTACTAATTGGAAGATTTTCTGCAGGCGAATTTGGTGACCAACCCCCCCCCCCCCTCTCTCTCACTCTTCCCTCCCCCTCACCCTCTTCCTCCCTCAAAATGGTCTAGGATAACTCCTCCGCAACACCTGTCTTCAAATTACCTGTTGAGCAATTGAATCCAGTATAACCAGGAGCGCAGGTGCAGTTATACATGTTGATTCCATCCGTGCAGGTCCCACCATAAGCACAAGGATTAGATTCACACTCATCGATTTCTGCATGCATTAACATGAAACGTGACAAACGAGGAATAAAGAGAATGAAAGAGTAAGTAGTCGAGAGGAAGAGAAAGGGATAGGAGGAAGAAGGAAGAATGGAAAATCGGAGAGAGTGATGGAAGGAGAGAGGAGGTAAAATAAAGTGACAGTAGCAGGAGATAAACATATATATACACCACGTACATTGAAGGAGGAGACGAATATATAAATAATTTATCAAAGGAGAGACACATTGAGAACATGTTTAAAGAAAAGGACACAAAAACGAACGAAATTAAGAGACAGTGAGACAGAGAGAGAGAGAGAAAGAGAGCGAGAACGAAAATGTAGAAAGATAGCAAGAGCCGGGATGAGAGAGAAATAAGTGAGGCTGGTGATAGAGTCCCTTTTGTATTGCGGCAACATAATATAAAGAGGGTTGAGGAAGATTTATTACAAGTTAAAATGTGTATTGTACGGGTGTGAGTAGAAATATTCTAGTAGACGTAATTCGTATTGGTGACTCGATGCACAGACTACTGATGGTAACATCGAACAAAGTGTCTTGAATTTATCCTTCTTTGTTTACAAAATACGCTCACTAATTAGTCCGTACATCGTCCGGATTGAAAATAGTGATATCCTTATTAAAGCAATAACATCTGAATAGGTGTACAAGTTTCACAATTTGTGTTCGGATTCGATTTCCGGAGATAAGACAAACTGTTTTAACAATGGGAATAACTTAAATCATGGTTTGATACATGAGCTTTTAACGGATGAAGCAGAAGACTGGACATAATTAACCCTTAAAACAACTAACGTGGCATTTATTTTGATTGGTATGTATTCCAGGTTTTGAATACCTCATGTAAAAGAAAAATGAAACTAATACTCCGTCTCGTTTTGTTGTTTTCGCTTATTTCTTATTTTCTAAATAAAAATATTTGTATTTAATTACCATTACATGTGAACCCATCATCATGAAGCTCAAACCCAGGAAGGCAAGAACACGAGTAGTTTCCCGGTGAGTTGAGACACGTCTGATTGCAATTGTGAGCTCCGAGGCATTCATTGATATCTGAGAGAAATTATACAAGAAACGGAAATGAGGTAATAATCAACCCTAAAACTTCATGTTAAATGTTTGTAGGTGAACGATTGAGGAATATGAAGGAGTACTGAGGAGTATGAAGAAATTATGGAATTTACTAGAGAGAGAGAGAGACAGACAGACAGACAGAAATAACCTATACAAGCTAATTATTGGCTTAGTTCCAATGAAGTCCAACAATTGTTGGTGTTGGTTTTTATACAGGACATGATTTTTTTTTAAATTTCACACAAGCCCATTTCTAACCTGTGCAAGAATCGTTTCCTGTTCCTAGGAAGCCCTTATTACAAGTGCAGTAGTAGCTTCCATCAGTGTTTGTACAGTTTCCGTTACGGCAAACATCTGAAGATTGCTCGCATTCGTTGATATCTGTAAAAGAAGAAAAGGGTGATTTGAAATAATGCATTTTGAATAAAATGATTGAATTTCCCAACTGCAAAGAGTGTCGAACCATTGAGGAAACTAAAACCTGTTTATTGAAAATATTCATGAAATATGTTTTGTTGTTTTCTTAGATCAACTTTTCATCTAATAGTTGAGGTTTTCAAAAGAGAGTGAGAGAGATGGAGATCAAGGTCAGAACTAATGTTATCATGAAATGGTGGAGTAGAAGAATTATTTATTCGGCAAAAGAAGAAAAGAACACATATTTTGTTTAAAGGGATCGTTTAACAATGTTAAATCTGAGATGTACGGTCCTACGTGTTATCAATGTCTGTGATATGGTGTTATATTGAAGCCCTAACAAAAACTGTGCTCAAAATGATCAAGAAATCGAAAAGATCGAAAATTCAAAACCGATGAGTGACTGGTTTTACTATGCTCGTTTTCCCCAATAGACTGTAGTGTTATGAAAACCGTTTGGCAAACGCAAAATTTGATTTCGATTTTCAATCATAAATATCTTGATAATCATATAGGCGATCGGCTTGTAAAAGTCATGGGGTTCCTGACTGACGCTTTCAGACTTCCATCGGTGAAGGGGATTGAGAACGGGGGCAGAAGCAAATTTTAATGGACACGATTGTTGGTATTGCCACTCGCCGACCAATAGTGTACGTGTTAAGATAACATTCCTTAAAACATCTTACCCTCCTGCATGACTTGATGATCTGGGGCAATAAGTCGTGACCTCGGAAGCAGTTCCATGAAAATCTGCTCTAGACTCGAATCACTCAGGGATGCGCCAGGTTTTACATCGACCCGGAAGGACACCAGAACATAAGTTCCGGACAAGGCGTAGTCCTGCACAGACACAGCCTGCAACGTGTCGTTACCCAATTTTGATGATGCATTGAGGAAACGCAAGACCTTCGAAAGATTTTAATAAAGCAATGCAATTAATTGACTGTTTTCCTTTCATGGGAATTTTGTCCTGACAAGCCCAATGATTCCGATGAGGCCGAGAAAAGCTTTCACCAATATTTAATAAAGGTACTTCTTTCAAAAGCTCAAAGACTAAACATCTATTTTCTTTTTAAAATAGATTTTATATACACGTTAATTGAATTTTGTTTTTGTTTTTGGAAACTTTATTCGCACAGGATAGCCTGTTATCCTATCAATGTCTTATTAAGTGAAGTGAACACACTTTGGGAAAGAGAAATAATTTCAAATCTTGGTTGACTATTAATGATTGTTACTTGTCATTATGAGAAAAATGTCAGTGAACAATGTTTATATTTCAGAAAGAAAATACTCATAAGTGAACCTACATATCTACATCTACATCTACATATTTACTTTTATTTCTCTGCAACTTCTCAAAACTTACATCTTGGGCCAACTGACGTTGATTCTCCTGTGAATCAATCGTATCAGGATAAGATTCAACGCTTAATCCACTGATGAATGTAAGACGAACGTTGAGTGATAACGTCAGTGCGTCTATTTAAATACAGAATTAAAAACACAAGAAATAAACAGATTGTATGATAACGATCTCTTCTTTAAACTGCAATCTTGAAATAATAAACCTCTTGGTACATTTTCATATGAAAATACACTTGTATGAAAAGCAATTTATTTATTGTGATATTGTGATGTTACTAAATTCACAACTAATCGAAGTGTCATTTTGAATTGGGTGAGAAAATATTCAAAATGGATTCTTATTTTGACAGTTTCCGTCGATTTTCAATTGCCCAATGTGAATGTCTCCAATTTTTCAATTTTCCCGGTATGTGGATCCGCCTTTTTAAACTGTGTATCAAAAAATTCCGTCCAAATAAATACGAAATATATTTAACTGTGATTTCGAAATAGCCGGTTATTGAGAAAACATACGAAATAGATTCATACTTAGGCAGATTCCATTGATTTCTGTTGTGTTCTCCCTACACACGCATGAGAAGTTACCGGGTGTGTTCATACAAACACGATCCGCACTCGAGTCGCAATCATGCGTGCTTTGTTCACATTCGTCGATATCTGTTTAAAAGAGGGAAAAGAGAGGACAAAATTGTAAATGTAACGAGAGACATGCCCTAACGACGGTTAATTTATCCATAAGTATAAAAATGAAGAGAGAAAAATTTAATCAAATGATTAGATTAGTTTTATTAATTATTCTCCAATTTTACTGTAACCCGTTTAAAAAAAAAATCATGAAAATTTTTTCTTCTTCTTTTTATTTTGGCTGAAAGGTTTGTTTTTAGTCTTTAACCATGTTCCACCATGTTTACAAATGTCTGACGATGTTGTAATCTGTTAACTGTACTCATTTGCTTGTTGTCAAATTCTGCTTCATGATTACAGACCATAATATGAAACCTGCATTTTTTTTTTTTAATTAATTTTTTTTTGGGGGGGTGGGTGGGGGAGGGGGGGGGGGTGAGCCCCCAAATGCCCCCCCCCCTCCCTTCAAACAACTACTAGTTCATACCTTGACATTCGTTAGGGGATGAATTGTCGTATCCGGAGTGACAGGTGCAGTTGTAGTCTCCAGGAAGGTTGAAACAGGTTGAGATATCAGGCGGGCATAGGTCCACATCAGACTCACATTCATCAAAATCTGATCAATACAAAGAAAGCTTTCTCAAATAACGGAATTTAAGTCGATCGTGATTTTTTTAAATGCATAAATATTGAAGGCAGATCCCATATTAATGAATCCTCGTCATAAAACTTGGTATAATGAGAAATCATTACTTGTTAAAATCATGAATGTTATAAGGAGAAACAATTAGAACATTTGTTATGCTCTGTCATAGTTTTTTAGTCTCACTCTCATCCTCTGTTTCTCCCCTCCCCCTTTTTGCTATCTCCACCTTCTCTCCCTCCCTCTCTCTCTCTCTCTCTCTCTCTCTCCGTCTCCGTCTTCCTCACTCTCCCTTATTTAAACAGTCATTTACAAGAATTATAATTAGTCCAAATATTGTTGACATTGTTTTCTCCACACCCGGGTTTCGGAGGGCTGGTAAAACATGACGCATTTCTGTCATCGATCGGAAAAATAAATTGTTCCACCTCCACCTCCATTCATGAAATAAACCTTGACCTCATTTGGTTTCCCTTGAAATCCTGGTACAGCCAGTCTAACATACCTGAACACGTTCCGTTTACGATTTGAAAACCAGGCTCACATGTGCAGTTGGCAGATTTAGTGGAAGTCCTCAGGGCCTCATGACATTCGCTTATCTCTGTGAAAAGATGAAACCAAATTTCGAGATTAAAGGGCAAGTCCACTCCAAAAATAACTTATTTTCAATAAAAGCAAACAAATCAGACAAACCAATTAAAACAAAAAATGTTTGAGCAAAATCGGATAACTAATACAAACATTAATTAGTTTTTAATGAAACGAAAAACTTTGAAAATCACAAGACAAATTGGCAACTCACTCATGAGTCTGTGACTTCATTGCCTCACTATCCACTAATTGTTTTCTTTATATTGATAATATAAATTTCCATTTCCCCAGAAAAAAAATTGTATATCCTTATACCAGCATCTAAGTTATATTGGTAGTAACATTTTTGTGTGTGGATGCACTAATATAAAGTTTTTTTCAGTTAATTTATGAAATATGTGTAAACAATAATTATTATTAATATACAATATTCAGAAGATAGAATCAAATCTTCAAATTTCATAACAGATTTTGTGAAATGTCATGCACGCAAATCATATTACCATATTACCAGGGCAAAGGCATGGGAAATCAAGTTTTTGGTGATAATGAGGGAAACTAAAGCGATAAAAATATATAAAGAAATTGATAAATAGTGAGGCAATGACGTCACAAACTGATAGCCAAAATCGGCAACTTGTGCAGTGATTTTCTAAGTTCCATAGTTTTTCATACTTAAACAAAAATCATTACTTCCTTATTAGTTATCCGATTTTACTCAATATTTTTGCTCTGTTTCTCTTGTGTTTCTTCATCTATTAAAAGCAAATTTATCTTGTCCTCAATAGTTATATTCAGATTGTTGTTCAAAAAATCTATTTTGACTATTGATAAGTTAGGGTTAGGCTTGGAGTTAGGGTTGGGGACAATAACTGATGAATTGTTTGTTGCTAGGCCGTATGCCTACTACCCTCAGACAAACGTAAAGGGAAAGTCCACCCTGAAATTAAGTTGGTTTTATTAAAAGCAGAAAAGTTAGAGAAACAAATTAGTGAAAGTTTGAGCTTTAGCCGATTAAAAAGGAAAAGCTATACATTTCATTACAATTTCACTAGTAAAACAAGAAATTGGCAACAATATTACATTATCTTGCGAGCTCCTCACCAATTTGCTCTGTACAGAAAATTTCATGAAATTTCATTTTCTTAGGTGTTGATGACGGAATATATTTTTGTAATACAATGGTTGTATTAACTTATGTTCGATTAAGCGCACCTTCCAAAAATCATATCTTCATTATTTTTAATCGGTTTTCGCTCAAACTTTGACTGACCCGTTTTTCTCATTTTTCTGCTTCTGTTAAAGTCAACTTAATACTTAATTTTGTTGAGGTTGTTTTTACTTTACTGGCCAAAAACTAAATCTGCTGCAGGATAAACAATCCAGAATGAATGATATCCATGTTTTCTTGCCCTACGATGCCTATATCAGAGCTCAAGATTAGCTTTAAAGTGACTCGGTATTGAAGCTTGATGAAAAAACTGCGTAATTTTTGTTTTGAAATGTTATTACTTATTACATTCCTTTTACTGTACTATTTAACCCTCTAAAATAAAAAAAAATCCTTTAAAAATTCTCAAACCACATATATATTTTTGGTTTTCTTTGAAGGTGTCACTGTGCGCCACCCTCTAACAGTAAATTCTCCAAACTATTTTTGAACTTACCCATCCTTTTTTTAAATGAAAATAAGACATAAAACAGGCTTTTAGAAACCTTTCAATACTTAAATGTCTGGAATGGAATAAAGAACCAATTCATTGCTTTGTGACGATTTACATTCACCTAAAAAGTAATGAAATTGTAATAATATAGTTAGGAGAATTAAGGAATCGATCAAATCAGTTTTCCCAATTGCTATCGTTAATACTGGTCTGTTTTCACTCAAACTTAAATATTATTTTTGATTGTACATTCAGCATTACCTAAGCACAATTTTCTCTCATCTGAACAATGTAAGCAAGTCCCTTTAACAAACTTGTTTTTATGAGAGCAAATGTTCCAAATAATTCCAGGATATAAGTAAATAATATACCCACGCACACACCAAACGCACACATTCACACAGACATTCACGCACACACGGCACACACACACGCACGCACACACACACACCGTACACTGATCACCAACACACATACGACACTTCCATGATTGTCTACTTAAAGGAATAGACCAGTTTGGGAAATGCCCCCTCTCAAAAAATGAAATAGAAGCTCTTATTACCAATCATGTGAAAGAATATGTTTTGACTAATACGTGATGATACAAATTTTGCCGAGAAACCACCTACTAATTCATATATTTGGTAAATCATCATATCTATCCGGCCTGCTTAGATATCGTCTAGTCCCATACACATCTTTCTGTGTACAGTGCTTGTAACTTTACCAAGACCGGGCCAAATCTCTTACCATTTTGATGATTCCAGAACCTTGCAGTACACACCAATACTTGAATGCTAGATGATCGACCTTTTCTGATCCATTCCACAATGTTTCTTTCACAATGCATTCGCATGACCAGAGCTGGTCTTACACCTTTAATCGTAACGAAATAAATCTAACCAACCACCAACAATGCGGTTCCAAGAAATCCATGAAATCATTGCTCACAGTTTGAACACATTTGATAACTGCGTACGACGATTTTTTTTACGGGCTGACTGTCGATTAATTTAATATATGTTGATACCTGTTGACATTTTCCACCGAGGCACAATGACTTGGTGAATTCGAATGATTTGGTGGCGTCCGTCACTGGTTCATGCCAACACAGCGTACCATCATGGAAGTTTCCTGGTCTGTCATTGTAAAAGGTTCCAGCTGCTCCTGATGTCAAACAACTCATAATGCAAAGTTCATCACCTACAAGACAAATTCATACTACCTAAATCCCTTGCAAAGAATTATGTCTTTTAAATATAATAATATTACCATACGATGCCACGTGTAGAATTATTGCGGTTTACTGGAAAGGTCTCTGGACCATGGACAAATGGGGTTCGAATCCCTGCGGTAGCGCTTTTGAAACCGCATTACTAGTAATCGAAATAAAGTGGGGATGAATGGGCACCTGAATGCACTAAGCAGTAGGCCTACCGTTGCTGGAGCTAAACTCGGGTAAGGATTTTGAAAGCTTTTTAAAAGCGCATAGGGAAGTTATTTCATATCAAGAATGTTAGAACATTCTAACATGCATCATAAGAAATAAAAAGGAATAATCAAACAATTTTTTTTGTTTAAGGTTATATTTGAAATTTAAAAAAAATCATGTAGGAAGTTAACGAAACCATCCCTTGGCTCCATGGAAGCTTTTTTCTTTAATAAAGAAGAATAAAGTTTAATGGCTATTTACAAGTTACCAAGTGGTCAGAGGGTCATAACAGAATGAATACACAATGTTGTGAAAACGAAACGGACACTAAATCAATGTTAACATTCAATCATTGTTGAGTTCATATCTTCAGTGAAACCAAAAATAATTATCAAGCAAGGGAGTAACTTTACATCAACAAATTGTTATCATCCGGTTCTCCATAATTGTAACTACAAAATTTAAACCGTCTTTTATATTCCTCTAATATTTCTGTTTTCATTCGAGTCAACTGTAAATCTGTAACTACGTTCTGAAGCAGTCTGATAACATGGTTAAATATTGGCAACCACTGGAATGTATGTTCGCGCGGGTGTGTGTGTTTGTCGGGGGGCGATTTTTTTTCCTACGAACTTTGAGCTCGCGAGGGGAACCTGCACATGCGCACTCGCGAAGGAAACCAGCGCATGCGCACGTGGAATCCGGTAGGGTGGGTAATAGGGTGATAGTAATTATAAAAATCGTTCTTTTGTCAACTCATCGCTAGCTCAATCGGTAAAGACAGCGTGATACTAATAGAACGTTGGAGTTGACGTGAGGGTTCAAATCTCAGTTTATTTAGTTGTTTGCCTTTATAAATAGTGAGGCAAAGCAATACATAATCAAAGTCCAATTGTTTGTGACCTCTTTGCATGCGTCAAGTACAAACGTTCGTAGGAAAAAAAGGACGCTGTCGGGGGCACGTAGACCCATCGGACGGTAAAAAGGAAAATAAGAGAATTAGGTTTATGAGAAACAGTTAAACAGAGAGGGAGAATAATCTCATAATATTGAGAAAAATATAACACCCCCTCCACCTCCACATCCCATGTCTTTCATCTCGTATGATCGGAAGGTCCAGACTTCCTGCTTTGCGCTGTATATAACAACTACATAGTACTCACCTAATATAGATGAATGTTGATAGTCTGTCCAGGTGTACAGAACACCGTTGAATGGGATTGCATTTGTTGCAGCACATTGTTCGTTGCGGTAATCATCTTGTGAAGTCGTGCATGGCTAGATTTGAAAAATGGAAATATGTGATGAACTATACAAATCAGTAACTTTATTTTATTGTTAATATTTAATTTGCAGGAACATGAAGGAGTGTAACATTAA